>NC_030859.1:18271093-18279875 GCF_000208745.1 Theobroma cacao | reverse complement strand
CTAACGCGCTCCATTTTAGCTCTAAATCATCCCATTCTCTCTCCAACATTTCTAACCATTAAATATCAGCCAATAACCTTCTAAAAAAAAAAATCAGCTCACTCCCTTCCTTGGAAAATTCGGCCAAAAATGGGATATTAACTCGGTAAATTTTCTACTTTGTTTTTCTATCACATTTAATCATTTTTCATCATTTTCTCTTCATTTCTCTTAGAATAAAATCAGATCATCATCATTGTACCTCATTGCAGATTCGGCCAAGGGTGGGTATTGTGAAAATTTAATGCTTTCTTGCCCAATTTAATTTCTAAACACATTTAACAAACTAAAACTATCAATTTAACTAAAAAATCAAAACCTAAAAATTTCAATTTCTCCCCCCTTGAAATTCGGCCAGCCCTTGATGTCACTTTTAAATCTCTCTCCTCAAGCATGCTAAATGGAAACAAAGGCATAGAAAAGGTAGAAATGAAGTTAAAGTCGAAAAATCTTACTGTTAGACGTGTAAACGATCGAAAATCGCGAATTCCCCTTTGAATTTTCTTGTTTCTCTTTGGTTTTTCTCTTTTCTTCCTTTCTTCTCTATTTTCTCTCTTGTTCTCCCTTATGGCCAGCCAGCACTTAATTTAGGGTTTAAATGGGCTGACTTTTCATTAAAATAATATTAAACCATTAAAAAAATGCCATGTGTCACTTTTCCATTGGCCCGTTTTTAAAATTTCATCCATTTGTTTCCAAATTTTCACCATACACTTGTCCCACATATCCATAGCTTAGATAAAATTCTCAGACTTATCCAAAGTCTTGGTGGAGTAATTTTTGAAATTTACACTTTTGTCCCCGTAAAACTGAAAAATTACATTTTTGCCCAAAAAACTGAAAAATTGCCCATAGACATATTTTTCATCCCTTATACTCATACCATTCCCCAATTTGTCAAATTTGATCTAAATTCCCTCAAAATCTCAAATTTTATTCGTGGGTGGTAAAATTACAATTTTACCCATGAACATCAAAATTTTCAATTTTACCCCAAATGAACCCTCGATCTCCGAACAATCATTTTTAGTCATTCCTTGACTATAAAATATTAAATTTCATCCTACGATTCCTATTTGAACTAGTTCGAGGTTAAATCAACTCAAGTGTACCGTTAGGTACAAAATCGGGTTTTGTCTATTCTTAGGACTTTCCTAGCGTAATAACATGCTACTTAGTGCATGTATGTCATGACATGTGTTTATAGGGTCGGGTTTTACACTAAATCTGGCCAGCATATTGCCCCTCATGAAAACTTGAATTTAATTCATGAAAAATGGAAAAGAATGCATGGGCAAGATGAATTTCAAGCTTAATATTAAAAATCTTACCTTTAGTCACCAATTTCTTAAAAATTCAATAAATTTTCCTTAGTTTTTTCTCCCTAGGGTTTTTCTTTTCTTTTCTTCTCTTTTCTGCAGGTGCTGGTCGGCCTTGAAATGCTGAGTGGAAAAGTGTGGGCTGGTTTTTAAATGGCAATATAAAAATATTTAATTTTTGACACATGTCACCTTTTTATTGGTCCACTTGTTTTAACTTAATTTTTAAGCCTTTTCTCACCACCACAAATGCTCTAATATTTATCCATAGCATAAAATAATAATAGGTAAAATTCTGGAGCTTGACAAATGTCATGGTGGTGTAAAATTACAATTTTGCCACATGGGTGGTAAAATTACCATTTTACCCCTATATTTCGAAAAATACTGGGATTACAATTTTTTTTTCACTTCTTAACCTCAAATCATACTCCAATACTCAAATCATACTCTAATAAGTCAAATGGGGCCAAAAAATATTTTCTAAAAATTTCTATTTTGTCCCCAAGTGGCAAACGACCATTTTGCCCCTAGATAGTGAAAATTCCAGTTTGACTCCAAATTGATCCTCAAACTCCGAATTACCATTTTGAGTCATTCTTTAACTGTAAAATTTTCAATTTCACCCTAAAATCTCTATTTGATCTAGTTCGAGGCTTAAATCAACTTTATTGTTCCTCTAGGTACAATATTGACTTTTGTAAATTTTCGGGACTCTCCTAGCATGCAAACATGCTATCCATCACATGTATGTCATGAAAAGTATTTTATAAGGTTGGGCTTTACACTGTTACTTATGTGATGCTGGTTACATAAATAGAGAAGGGTTTTTGGCCCTTCATAGAGGGCTAGAGGTATCATTTGAACAAGTGGGGGCAAGGGTAGAAACCCACTAATGATCATGAGTTCTTTAACATGAAGCACTCTCGAGCTAGAAATGTCAAAGGAAGGATGTTTTGGGTTGCTCAAAGCAAGGTGGGCAGTTTTAAGAACTAAGTCCTACTTTATGAAAACTTAGTGCAGGATCATTAGTGCTTTCTGTCTTTTCCATAATTACATTAGACAAGGATTGCCTATTGATCCTATGCAATTGATATCAGTGGGGAAGTCAATAGCTCTCAACAGGCTGAGTTTGGTGATAGAATTACCTATAGAGGAATGCAATAGATAACTAGTTTGTCATCCATGTAAAGGAGCCACTGTATTGGCTTAAAGTTTCCAACAAGTTTGGTTGGAATGATACACGTGTGTGGTGGCTAATAAATAGGTCTTTCATCTTTGGGTGAAGGAAACAATGAAGACGAAATGATGGCTACTTAAGAAGATGCTGAAACAGAAATCAATGAAGAGATCGCACCTAACAATGTTGACTCACCTACATCTATTTACCAACCTACTTTAGTTGCTATCTTTTGCTACAAATATAAGTGAAAAAGCTGAAGGGAATGCAAACAAAAGGAAAAATCATGGTGATGTTCTGATGGAAAACTTGGTGTCTAAACTTGAAAGATTGGCATATCATTTGAAGGCTAGAGAGAGTTCAAGTTGATTGCAAGCTTTTTTTGATAAGAAAGCTAACTTTAATTTGATGAGATTGTGAGTGACAACATGTTGACTGTGAGTGAGATTTTTTATGAAAGATAAGTCAAAGATTGACTTCTTGTTCATCATGCCTTTTCAATTGAAGAAGAAACTAGTCTATTGACCGTGCGATGTGTTCGAGATGGTAAATTTTTTTTTTCAACTGAGTTGAGAATACTTTATTAAATAGATATGCAATAGTAATTATATTATCATATCTAATTATTAGTGTACATTGACTTATACAAAACATTATTTTACAAAATATATAACTGTTATTATGGTAGCTACATTGTGGTATTTGTGGTAGTGCTTTCATATAAAAACACGTCTATAAATATCTTCACGACAAAATAAAACCTTTAATAAAATCTCCAAATTTACAGTAGAATATGTAGTAACTCAATCTACCTTAAAACTCTATCTTTAACTAGTTGACTACACCACTTTTCATTAGTTACATTTAATAGTGAAAAATAGAATATCTAGTAGCTTAATCTCTCTCAAACCTTATCTTTAGCTAGCTGATATGCACCACTTTATAGTAGTTATATTTAACACTTGAAAAATAGAATATGTAGTAACTTAATCTCTCTCAAAACCTTATATTTATCTAGGTGATATGCATCATTTTACATTAATTACATTTAACATTGAAAAATGATATGGGAGTAATAAATAACGGAATAAAAAAATTATTTTTTATAAATACTCACATGTAAAAAGTCACAAAAATCTAAAACATCAAACGTGAAAGGAAAAAAATCTAATCCAAACCCAACCCTAGACCTCAAGCTCACACCTGAAAACCCAACCACGAACCAATCCGGTTAAACCTCAAGCCCACACCCTAACAACCATGTGTCAAACCAAGAACCCTATCAAGTGTCAAGCCAAAAACCCTTTGTAACTTCCTTTAAATATAACAAACCTTTTTTTGGTTATTTGCAATTTTCAATGCCCAATCTGGTGTAAAAAGCATACCTAAGATTATTTATTAGCTTAAATATGACACCCATTGTCACGACCAAGTACTCCTCTCGAGCCCGTGACAACCGTCGCGACGTCCCGATCGACACTCATTACCTCGAATGTCAATCGGAACCCCACAAGGCTTTAATTTCAGCTTCTCATTTCCCTTGTGAGTAATTGTTGCCAAATACCACGTTCTAAAAGATTTTAAACTGTTTCCAATTTTAAAAAAATAAAATAATAATTTTTGTCTCATAGGGGTATTTTGGTTATTTTTTCCAAAAAATTCAAACCGACTAAGATGTAATTTACAAGTACAAAACACATAATTCATAATCAAAATGAGTTTAAAAGTCTTAAATCTTCATTTAAAACAAAATTATGATTAATTGGACATAATAAGAAAATAAAAGAAATATTAAGTAAAATATTCGATTTTCTTATAAAATAATATTTTTAAAGCGTTGCGTAAACAATTTTTACAGCGTCAAAGCAAAATAAATTCCTACATACAGTAGTATAGATATCTAGAGTTTTAAATTTAATTTACAATAACAAGTGCCCCCCCCCCCCCCCCCCCCCCCGCCGAATAAACAAAATTAGAGAGGACTATAAACCTACAGTTTGAAGGATGCAAACCCAACGGTAGTCCTCGATGAGATCAGCTATCTACAGTCTATTATGAGCCTGAAATGGATGGAAAAGGGGTGGTGAGATTATAAAATCCCAGTGAGTAAACATACATCATCATAAACATCTAGAGTTGAGTACATGGAGATAATAAAATAAATCATTGTAAACTGGGTCACAGCATTAGAACACATTTTATTTAAAATACGTAAAGAGGCTTATGAATCTTATGAAAACTAGGCTTATGCCATAAATCCATCCTCGGGGACACCTTGGCTGAGGCATTTTACCGAGACCGCCAAGGCTGTTAAAAATTTCATATACACGAAAACGTATTTTTAGTTTGAAAAGCACAGCCGTTCCTTGGCGTTGGCTAAGTTCACCATCACGTGGTGGTTCGGCGTGAAGTGAACTCAAATATCACTTCAGGAGCTACCCTACGTGCCTTTACAACCGAGGTGAGCACATATAAACGGGGTTACCGTGCCCCTCTCATAGGCTGATCCACGGAACCCGTCTACTGTAGTAAGCTAATAATTATCCCACCAATCAATAAAACTCAATAACATGATATGGCAATTATTGTAATTCACAACCTTTCAAGGCAAACAACCAATCCGTATTTCAATACAATTGTCAACCAGCCAATCATGCTCAATTTATCATAAGCCAATCAATGTAAACAATCACATTGCAACAAATAGCAATCTCCGTGTACTCTATTTTTCAAAATCATTATTAATTTCAAAACAATTTATAAATTAATTTCATTGAAACACATTTATTCATAAAACATGAAAATTTACCTTTTTAAATCCATTTTTCCATAGAATTCATGAAATAATCTAAAAGTCACCTTAGATAATTAAAATGACAGTAAGTTTACTCACAATATCTAGAGTGCAGATTCTCGAAATACTCAAACTACTGGTCCTCAAGTGTAATTCCCTTGCCTTTATCGGAAGACTCACCACCTTGACATAGTACAAAATCGAGAAATTCACCACATTGGTACTAAATTGAAATTAAACTAATTTAGACTACTAATGCATGATATGGAATGCAAAATGCACTGATAACCATCTAAATTCGGTATTGGCCTAATTCGTCTTATCACCCGATTAAATTACTAATGCGTCTAATTTAATCCCAAATTACTCTATTTCTTTTCTAATACCTCAATTTTGACCAGTCATGAATTCATCATGAAAACATGTAACTTAACCATAGAAAATAAGGAGAAATGCTTAAGGAAAATAGATTTTAAGTTTAAATTGAAAAATCTTACCTTTTTCACTTATTTTCCTTGATTTTTCACACTTTTTCTCTTCAAATTCCCCACCTAGGGTTTGTTCTCTTCCTTTTTCCCTTTGTTCTTGATGTGGCCGAATATTTGGAGAGAAATGAGGGGTTTATAGGCTGATTTTTATAGAAAATAATAAAATATTCTTGCTTGACACATGTCACATGCTTATTAGTCCATTTTTCTTTTTATATTTTAATAATTATGCTTTCAATCTCCACCACATGTTTAGTCAAAGGTCAAAATGGAGATAAGGGAAGACCATGTGCTGGACAAGTGTCCTGGTGATGGAAAATTACAATTTTGCCCATGGGGTGACAAAATTACCATTTTACCCCTGTGCTCTGAAAAATGCCGGGATTATAATTTTTCACTTCTCAACCTCAAATCATACTCCAATAAGTCAAATGTGATCAAAATCTTTGAAAATTTTCCCCTTTTTATCCTTGAGTGGTAAAATTACCATTTTACCCCTAGATAGTGAAATTTTCAATTGACTCCAAATTGATCCTTGAACTCCGAATCACCATATTAAATCATTTTGGGACTTTAAAATTTTCAATTTCACCCCAAAATCTCTATTTGATCTAGTTTGAGGCTTAAATTAACTTTGTTGTACCTCTAGTACAATACCGACTTTTGTAAATTTTTCGAGACTATCTTAGTATGCAAACATACTATCCATCACATGTATGTCATGACAAGTATTTATAAAGTAGGGTTGACAACACTAACCCCCTTAAAATAAAATTTTGACCTCAAAATTTCACTTACCGGACTCGAAGAAAAGATGTGGGTATTGGCTTCTCATCTGGCACTCGACTTCGCACGTCATCTCCTCCATTCGAGCATTCTTCCACAATACTTTCACCATTGGAATGCTCTTGTTCCTCAACACTCGATCTTTTCGATCTAGAATACGTACCGGCTACACCTCGAACTTCAAATCTTCATGCAACTCAATCGGTGGTGTCTTTAGAATGTGGGAGGGATCGGGTACATACTTTTTCATCATCGAGACGTGGAAGACATTATGAATCCGATCTAACTCCGGGGGTAATTCAAGTCTGTAAGCCACTGGCTCAATCCTTTCAATGATACGAAAGGGTGCAATATATCTCGGATTAAGCTTTCCCCGCTTCGCAAATCGAATCACACTTTTCATTATCCAATAAATACCACAAATGATCATAATAGTGTAATCAAATAAGATACAATACTTCAAAATTTTTATATTATTATCTTTCCAAGGAGAAACCTTAAGAAAAACTTTATCATCCACTTCAAATTCCAAATATTTCCTTCGTTTATCAGAATAACTCTTCTGCCTATCTTGAGCTGTCTTTAATCGCTCTTTAATAACCTTGATTTTGTCATTTGTCAGATCAATCAATTCCACGTTAACCAATTTCCTCTCACCTACTTCATCTCAACAAGGCGGAGTTCAACACTTCCTTTCATACAAAGCCTCGTATGGTGCCATCCCAATACTAGACTGAAAACTGTTTTTATACACGAACTCCACCAATGGCAAGTGTTTGTCCCAACTCCCAATGAAGTCAATGACACAAGCTCGTAGCATATCTTCTAGAGTTTGAATAGTCTTTTCAGATTGACCATCAGTTTGCGGATGAAAGGCAGTACTAAATCTCAATTTAGTTTAGAGAGCTTCCTGAAATTTGGGCCAAAATCGAGAAGTAAATCAAGGGTCTCGATTTGACACAATAGAAATTGGAACTCCGTGTAATCTCATAATCTCATCTATATAAAGTTTCGCCAGTTTCTCAATAGAATACGTGCTATGGATAGCCAAGAAATGAGCGGACTTAGTGAGTTTATCCACAATCACCCAAATAGCATTCTTCCCACTCTATGTCCGTGGCAAACCCAATACAAAGTCCATAGTCACGTGTTCCCACTTCCATTCAGGAATCGATAAAGGCTGAAGAGTACTTGACGATTTTTGATGCTCCGCCTTGATCTGTTGGCATGTGAGACATTTCACTATAAACTCTGCTATGTCTCGTTTCATACTCGACCACCAATAACTTTTTTTAATAGTCTGGTACATCTTGGTGCTTCAGGGGTGTAAAGCGTAGGCTGAAGAATGAGCTTCCTCTAAAATCGCTTATCTCAACTAATCATCCTTAGGGACACAATTTCGGTCTCTAAACATCAAAGTACCATCATCACTAAGTCTCAACTCAATAACTTCTCCATCTTGCAGCTTTTGAACTTTCTACTTCAACTTATCACCGGATTTCTGCAATTCTCTGATTTGATCCAACAATGAAGGTCTCACAACGAAACTAGCAAGTAGGGTTCCATCCTCACCATTATTCAAATGGATCCCTAGAGACTTCATCTCAAGTAACATCGAAAAATAAGAAATCCGAAGTGTTGCTAACGACGATGAGGATTTACGACTTAAGGCATCCGCTACAACATTTGCTTTTTCAGGGTGATAATCAATCAATAAGTCATAATCCTTGATCAACTTTAACCACCGTTTTTGCCTCAAATCCTTGACTCCAAATTGATCCTCGAACTCCGAATCACCATATTAAATTATTCTGAGATTTTAAAATTTTCAATTTCACCCCAAAATCTCTATTTGATCTAGTTCGAGGCTTAAATCAACTTTGTTGTTGTCACGACCCGAAACTCCGCATCGAGCCCGCGACAACCGCCACGAAGCCTCGACAAACATTCTTCACCTCGAATGTCGATCGAAACCTCGCAAGGCTCTCGTATCAGCTTTCGCACTTCCCCAGTGAGCAATAGTTATCAAATAATCAAAATACGAAGGATTACAAATCATTTCCAAATCATAATATAACATATTGTTTTTTTTTTTTGCTCACAGGGGCATTTTCATCATTTTTGTCGAAAACCTCGAAACTTGCTAAAAATGTAGTAGGTAAGCCGAAAATATATA
>NC_030859.1:18236020-18269259 GCF_000208745.1 Theobroma cacao | reverse complement strand
TTTTTCCCTTTGTTCTTCCTCTCTTTCTCTCTCCTCCTTGCTTGGCCAGCCATATGAAGAAAATGGGCTGATTTTATGCCTTTTTATAAAGAAACAATAAAATAATAAAGGTATGACACATGGCATTTTCTTATTGGTCTATTTTTAAAATTTTAAATTTTTAATCCTTTTTATCTCCACCACACAATTAGTCAATGGTCAAAAATCAGGATAAAGGAAGACCATGTGCTGGAAAAATGTCATGGTGGTGGAAAATTACAATTTTGCCCCTAGGGTGGCAAAATTATCATTTTACCCTTTTACTCCAAATTATACCGAAATTAAAATTTTTCACTTCTAAACCTCAAATCTTACTCAAATAAGTCAAATTATACTCCAATAAGTCAAATGGAGCCAAAAAAATCTTTTCTAAAATTTTCATTTTGTCCCCAAGTGGCAAATGACCATTTTACCCTTAGATAGCAAAAATTTCGATTTGACTCCAAATTGATCCTCGAACTCCGAATCACCATATTAAACCATTCTGAGACTTTAAAATTCTTAATTTCATTGTAAATTCTCTATTTGATCTAGTTCGAGGCTTAAATCAACTTTATTGTACCTCTATGTACAATACCGACTTTTGTAAATTTTTCGGGACTCTCCTAGCATGCAAACATGCTATCCATCACATGTATGTCATGATAAATATTTTTATAGAGTCGGGCTTGTCATCTTCTCCCCCACTTAGATCAACCATATGATCCTTCTTCTTGATTGACTTCGACATCAGGCTAAATATTAATATTTTAATATTATTTTATTCTAAAAATTTTATCTTGTCTCCTTGGTACCCAAAATACCTTATTATGCCTCACTTGACTTCCAAATCACCCTTTATCTCACAAATTCTCCTCCGATAAAATTATTATTATTTTATTATTATTTGCTCACTAGCGAAATATTTTATCCTAAACTACTCCTTTCGTCTTTTATCACTTCTAAACATTTTAATTGACCTCAATTTGCATTCGATCAACTTTATTTATCACCATATCAAAGTATGGGGTATTTCAATCTCCCCCACTTAAATAGAATTCGTCTTCAAATTCCCGTCGATGTTGCGTTATGAATCTCCTTCTATGATCCTACTCCTTGTTCCTTCTATAGGGACATTCAAGTTATTCACCTCGTTCACCTTCAGTTCAATTAAATGCTTTATTTATGGCAATTATTATTCTTTGGAACTGAATCAGTAATACTTTTCACAACCATGATATCTTATATCGAGACACTAAGCATGCCTTTATCACCATTATTAAATTTGAACCATAACTTCACCTCAATTATACCGATTTCGATCACATATCATACTTACTTATGTATACCTATTCATCGTTTTATTAATTTGCTCCATACCAAATTTCTCAACTTTGATTCATCCATCTTATATTGGTCCATACCCTTCCTTTAATAGAGTTCCATTAAGAACTTAAACAATTCAAGGTTTACCTTCAAAGTCATTCATAACTTTAATCGTTCATTACATGTCCGTTAACACTTTAGCTCACTAACCTCTCTGGACACTATTTCAAAATCTCCCAATTACCGAGAACCATTCTTCACTTCAGTTAGTAAAATTATCAATTTCATATATACATATATACATGCATTTTCAAATGTCAACATCTCTCTTTATATATAGGAATCCATGTGTTCACATGCCTTGGACTACATTCCCCCTTTATTCATCCGTATCCCAATCCTAGTTTCAATATAATAATTCTTATAGTGCATGTCAACCTTCTTATTATACTTGTGTATAACTTCATATCATTCATATCATTTCCAACCATATGTTTGAGTTTCCTTATACTATATATCATTCATCACAATGTCATCTCCATTGAATTATAATCTATTATGCGTGTATGCTTTATAATCCTATTGATGCCTCAAAGATTTATCTCAACTTGATCATTGCATCTCATGCAATACCACAATTCCTAAGAGTCATCCTTTTTTCCTTAATCATCTTTCATGCCTCTATATTACCTTGTATCTTTCTTGCATTACGATATTGATTTGTCACTTAAGACTCAAACCCATTTGAATCATGTATGCCTTAAGCATTTTCGAATTCCAATTTCCATAATATATTAGGAAAGTTTCATTATCTGACTTCATTTTCAAGGTCAACTTCTATCATCCTTTGTTCCACTCCTTCATATGAACATAACATCATTCTTCCTTAACTAATTTATAAATTGTACTTGAAATTGTAAAACTTAAAACTAGATTCTCCTCAAGTATTTTTCAATACTAATACTAATATCACTCTCAGCTTACAGCTTCCTTTTTATAATCACATAACTTAGTGCTTGCTTTAACGAGATCCAGAGCAAAACTTCTCTTGAGTATTTCCTTGGGAATATCTATCTTAAACTTATGTCTCACAGCATGTGATCCCTTAACTTGTGATTTAGCCGTTAGGCTTCTCAGCAAGTTTTAAAAATTTTACGTTTCATACTTGCTGTGTATGATTATAATCTCTTCTCAAAGATGTTTATGTATTCCTAAAACACTTAATCTTAAAGATATATAAATACGTACTCATCCATTCAATCCCTAACTCGTCTTCATAGGTTTCTAGGGTGTCACACAATTAGCCTCATGTTGTTCCTAACTCTTGTCATTTTACTGTATCAAAACAGATATTACAAATTCTCGTAATGATATTCTATATAAACTGATTTTCTATACCAGTCTCGTAATTCTTCCTTCACACTTTCATTATTTGGTATCTCATCTCAATATAGTCATCTCAAGAATCTTTCAAATTTTTTTTTTTTATATGCCTCTATACAAGGCAATAAAGAAGTTTTTCAATTCATTTGGGTAAACATTCTCCAGAATATTTAAGACTCCCAGATAACAAAACACAATGACCAACAACCAAAATTCAATTTGTAAGCTCATTATCGTGTCACTCCCATCTTACTCATGCATCATAAGCGTGAGGTATTCGGAGCAGTATAACGTTGAACAGTCAATGCTGAAGTACTGTAGCTATTAGAAATTTTCTCATCAAAGCTATTTGTCTGCATTCAAAGTCACCACATCAATCATTCTCAACCAGTGGTTTCCCTTTTAGATATATATCATGAGTTCCATAAGTATAGGTACCTTCTATTTTCTTGTCATACACACTAAGCCAGATTAATACTTTCATCTCATGTCATCTTTTGACTTTTATCAACATTCATAAAATTCCACCTCAAAACATCCTTTCCATACAGTGTAATAAATTCATGATACATATACCACTCCACACATAAGTTGCTTACTATCTACAACTTTCCTCAAATTTATTGTCATCCCTATCCAATTATCTTCTTTGTCTTATACTCCAATAATTTTATTGACTTTCGGTATAATTAACTACGAAAACAGCCTAGCTTTCTCCTCACTTTATTCTCGCAATCCTTACTGAATCAAAATTTTATATTCCCCATATTCCATAATTTAACTTCATTGGGTTATATTTGTGCCCAACTATTACCTCATAGTGTCATAACATCACTGAATAATCCCCTTCATGCTTAAATTACAATCATTAACGTAATCACATTATCCATTCCGAATGTCATTTATAACCTTATTGCTTCCTTCTATAACCTTCCTCAATAATTATATTACCAATTTATCTCTATCATACTAAAGATTCCCATATACCTTCAGTTACTTAAACAACCATTTTATAATACATTCTAGTCCTATACTTTAAAAGCCAAACTATTTTTACTTCTTTGTACAGATAATTATTATCTCTTTTACACAACATCTACTTAGAGTTAAGGTAGTGTAAAATCCTACGAAAATATTACATGTCCTTGGGATCATCATCTTAATCTGATCTTATCGGAAGATTCTACTCCGAGTCCTCCTGAAGATCCTCTTCCGGGTTTTCCTCCTCTTGAGATTTTTTTCCTTTGCTCCTCAATCCAAGCTTGTTGTATTCTCCTATACTCTTCATCACTCACGGGTGCAGCATTTCTTCCACAACCGGGAGGAAAATGTCGTACACTTGACACTTTTCTAAGGGGTCTACTTGCCACTGTTATTTTCTCCTTATCCTTTTCTGGTTGTCCCCTTACATTTCTCCCACAGCCTGGTGGAAAGTGTCGGACTACTCTCACACTCTTCCTAGAACGAATACCTCCTTCGGCTATCCTTAATTTTCCCTTTCTTTAGTATATTCCTTAGATTCTCTCAAAAGGGAACCTCTTATGCTTACATTAATATTATTACTATCTGCACTTTTTGGACTACTCGGTTCGGGCTGCCATCGGCTCCTAACAGTAGAATCTAGAGATCCCTCACTAATACTATGAGAGGCGTCGGGACTACCGTCTCTCCTAGATATGGTGTGTATGTCACCAGTGCACCTCAAAACCTATATGCAATCAAATAGTAATTGTTTAATTATTTATGCATCTCAAAAGTAGGTAGATTTCTATATGTAGATGCATACATTCTATTCAATCTAACCTAACTTAACTTAACTTAACTTATCTTAACTTAACTGGACTTGGGGCCACGCAGTGTCAGTGTGGATTTCTTAAAACAACCTTAAAATCAAAAACTTTAAAATCCAAAGCTTTAAAATCAAAATATCTTATCTTTAAACCATGCTCTAATACCAATCTAAATTGTCACGACTCGAAACTCCGCATCGAGCCCGTGACAATCGCCGAGAAGCCTCGACAAACATTCTTCACCCCGAATGTCGATCGAAACCTCGCAAGACTCTCGTACCAGCTTTCGCACTTCCCCGGTGAGCAATAGTTATCAAATAATCAAAATACGAAGGATTACAAATCATTTCCAAATCATAATATAACATATTATTTTTTTTTTGCTCACAGGGGCATTTTCATCATTTTTGTCGAAAACCTCGAAACTTGCCAAAAAATGTAGTAGGTAAGCCGAATATATATATTTAATGATTTAAAAAAAATTAAATATCTAAAACGTTCATTTGAAGTGAAAATTTGACCATTTGAATATAATAAAAATATTCAATAAAATAAACTATTTTCTTGTAAAATAATTTTCATAAAACTATCGGTACATAATTTTTATAGCGTAAAAGATAATTATATTCATATATACTATAGAGCAAATAACCAAAGCATAAAATTTTTTTTACAGTGACACGTGGGCCCACATCTATCCAAAATGCATCGAAAGCTGGAAACCTACAGCTTTTACCGATTCGAGTCCAAATGAAGATCCTTGTCAAGTCAGCTAACTATGGAATTCCCCGAGCCTGAAATGTGAGGAAATGAGGGTGGTGAGATTATAAAATCCTAGTGAGTAAACAGATACCATCTAAAGTATCTAAAGCCAAGTAAATGGAGACAATTAAAATAATTCAGCATACTGTAATTTCATTACCTTTCAACTCATTTCAACCAAATAAAATCAATCCATATAAATCGAGAAATCAACTTGGCTTATGAATTTCTTAAAACTTTGGCTCGTGCCAAAACTCATACTTGGTGATACCTTGCGCAGGGCATCCAACCGAGTCCGCCAAGGCTGTTAAAATTTCGTATACACTTAAAATATACTTTTTAGTTTGAGAAAATACAGCCGTTCCTTGGCGTTGGCTGAGTTCCCCTTCACGTGGTGGTTTGGCGTGAAGTGAACCCTAAGCTTTACCCCAGGAGATACCCTACGCGCCTCTCCGTTCGAGGTAATAATATAATGGAGTTTACCGTGCCCCTCTAATAGGCTGGTCCACGGAACCCCCTCTGCAGTAAATAATTAATATATAATCCACCAATCAATAAAATTCATTCTAGCATGACATGGCAATTTATCGCAACCTAGCCTCTCAAGGCTGAATACACAGTATAAATAATTCTAACACCAAAATCAGTTTAGCCATTCATGCTCATTTATTGTCATAAGCCATTCAATTCAAAACCATAAATTTGCAACACAAACTAGCAGTCTCCAATTACTCTATTTTCAAAACCAATATTCGATTTTCTAGAAAATTTATAAAATCATTTTATAAAATCACAATTTCTCTTAAAACATAGCAATTTACCATTTAAACCCATTTTTCATAAAATCACACAGTTGTATAAAACTACTCTAGATAATTAAGACGATAATAAGTTTACTCACAGTATTAGGAGTAGAAATACTCCTATCTTCCGCCCTCGGGTGCAGTCTCTTACCCGAAACAATTGACTCACCACCTATCCATAATCTATGACACAAAATTCAATAAATTGTGTCAATTTATCATAAATTATTTCAGGCTCTTATCCATGCGTATGCACTAGATAGGATTTGAAATGTCTAGACAATCGCTTAATTGCGGTGTCCGACCTAACTCGCCTATACACGGTGTAAATTCCTAAAATCCCCAATTCGACTCCAATTCCATCCATTTCAATTTCAATTATCCAATTATATCCACAATACCTCAATGACTGTGAATTTGGTCCAATTTATCAGTCCGGACTATAAATTACGCTTTTACCCCTAGTGGGTAAAAATTTCAATTTATTGCACCGAAAATTCCCATTTAATTTCCAACCTCATAATTCATCATTTTTCCACCCAATTCTCTTAAAATAAAGTCAACCTCATCCTCACATACCATTGGCTAGATTCGGCCTAGGGAAATTCATGGAGAAGATAAATATTTTTCTTGTTGTTTTACTCATAAACATGCTAAACTAACACTAAACACTAACATAGCTCAAAATCAAATTTATCTAACAACTTTCTCTCTCTAAACCCATATGACCAGAATTCAAATCATCCTCAAATCACATGATTCAACCATGAAAAATGATGGAAAATGCATGGGAAAGGTAAAGCACAAGACAAATTTAAGAAATGTTACCTTTTTTCACTTGATTTTTGAATTTCCACCTATTTTCCCTTTAAATTTCTTAGCTAGGGTTTTATTTTCTCCTTTCTCTCTCTTGTTTCTTGCTTGGCCGAATGTTGAAGAAGAAGAATGGGTGGGCTGATTTTTTTATGCCTTTTTTATTGTTTAATGAAATAATATTATTTTATTCATATTTTAAATATTTTATTAATTCATTTTTTTTTCTAGCCATCCATTTGTCCTACTTTTTCCACCATGCATTCCCTTTGACTTATCCAAGTCTTAAGTGAAATTTCCAGATTTTTCCAAAGTTTTGGTGGAGCAAATTCTTCAAAATTACACTTTTGCCCCCGAACTTTTCAAAAATTACATTTTTGCCCCAAAAATTGAAAATTTGCCATAATGCATAATTTGCACTCCTCATACTCATTTCACACTCCAAATAATTAAATTTGATCAAAATCCTTTCAAAAATTAAATTTTCGATTTCGGATGGCAAAATTACCATTTTACCCTTTTACTCCAAATTATACCGAAATTAAAATTTTTCACTTCTAAACCTCAAATCTTACTCCAATAAGTCAAATGGGGCCAAAAATCTTTTCTAAAAATTTCCATTTTGTCCTCAGGTGGCAAATGACCATTTTGCCCCTAGATAGCGAAAATTCCAGTTTGACTCCAAATTGATCCTCGAACTCCGAATCACCATATTAAACCATTCTGGGACTTTAAAATTCTTAATTTCATCGTAAATTCTCTATTTGATCTAGTTCGAGGCTTAAATCAACTTTGTTGTACGTCTAGGTACAATACCGACTTTTGTAAATTTTTCGGGACTCTCCTAGCATGCAAACATGCTATCCATCACATGTATGTCATGACAAATATTTTTATAGAGTCGGGCTTGTCATCTTCTCCCCCACTTGGATCAACCATATGATCCTTCTTCATGACTGATTTCGACATCCGGCTAAATATTAATATTTTAATATTATTTCATTAATAAAATATTATTTTATTCTAAAAATTTTATCTTGTCTCCTTGGTACCCAAAATACCTTATTATGCCTCACTTGACTTCCAAATCGCCTTTTATCTCACAAATTCTCCTCCGATAAAATTATTATTATTTTATTATTATTTTCTCACTTGCGAAATATTTTATCCTAAACTACTCCTTTCGTCTTTTATCACTTCTAAACATTTTAATTGACCTCAATTTGCATTCGATCAACTTTATTTATCACCATATCAAAGTATGGGGTATTTCAATTGTACCTCTAGGTACAATACCAACTTTTATAAATTTTTCGAGACTCTCTTAGTATACAAACATACTATCCATCACATGTATGTCATGACAAGTATTTATAAAGTAGGGCTTGACACCCATAAGCATGTAAGTTTTTTTTTTCATACTCAAGTTGATTTAGTGATCTTAAATGCATATAAGTATTTTATTTTTTTTTCATAGTCAGGTTGATTTAGTGATCTGAAATTGTATAATCAATTATGTGCTTGTTTGTTGATGATGAAGCAAAAGACTGTAACTGTACAAATTATAGTACTTCTTTTTACTACTCATTTTTCTCTTTAAATTTTTCTCTTGTATATGCTGATAAATTTTAGATGATAAGATAGACTTGAAATGGGGTATTCCACTAATGTCAAATTTTATATGTGTTAGGAAACATATTTTTTAACTGTTGAATGAAGTAAAAAACTTTGAAAACACTCACTTTGGAAATTTTATGAGATTCTTGTACTTTTATATGGCTATCATCAAAAAAATACTAATAGTAAGTTAGCTCATATTTTGGATTTAGTTAATTTTCATTTATTTGACTGTCAAGAATTTTTTTTATATTATTAATAAATTTATGAAATGAGATTGATAGAGCAATTGACTTTGTCAAATAGTTAAACCAATATAAATGTCTTTTCATCTTGAGGTGAACCTCCTACAAAGTAATTGGCTCTTGGATTTGGGCTTTATTGTTAATTTCCTTCTTCAAACAATATCATTGCCAAGTGTAAAGCAAGGAAGCCCTTTGGGGCTTCTTTTGAATATAGTTATAGATTTGTCATGAAGCTTCTTGAAAATGGTATTTGTTCACTTTGATTTATGTTGACAATACTCCTGAAGGTATACTCATTTACATTTGTTTAGAGTTTTAAAGCTGATAATAAATTGAGGTAACTTGGTAACATTACATAAAAAAAAAAAACTCATAAACATCCATTTTAATAGAATGATAAATTTGATCATTAACCGTAAAAGTAAAAATTTTAAAAATAAAAATCGAGGACCTCATTACTAAGTAAAAACAAATTACTCCTTAAAACTTGACGAACCAAAGATAGAATTAATTTTTATATTTAAACAAATTGTGGAGTTAATAAATGGAATGCAAGTGTTGAAACTTACAATAATTTATAATTTTATTAAATAATAAAGCACTGGGATATGTTATTGTCTAAAAATGTAGGTAAATTTTGCAATGGAATTTTTTTTTTGGGGTAGAGTATTTTAACTTAAATATTTGAGTAGAGAATATCTTTAAATACTTAAGTGCATTGATTATTTTAACTTAAATTCTTTTTCTCAAATTTGACGTGTCTATCCATAGTTAAAGGTATTCGTGGGTCGAGTCAAACTGATTGATTCCTCTAAAAGCAACATTTGATCTTGAACTCAATTCACTCATTTGAATTAAATTTATTATTAATATATTTTTTAATAAAATTATATTTAATTAAAAATATTTTAAATATATTCTTAATTCTAAATTATTATTCTCAGAAAAATATTCTAAATTTTAATATAATTTTTATTAATATAATAATATTGAGTATAACTCGACTTAAAAATTCATACCCTAGAGCTTGGTGAAATGTTAGTTTTATTACTCGTTATTTTTAATGGTTTTTTGCTAGCTTTAAAATGATTATAATTTTGACATTAAAAAAATGATTAAAATTGTTTGAATGATTTTTGAAGTTGTTTAAATGAGTTTTAAACTTAATTATTCATGTTAAAAACCCATAGTTTTATTAGCTTTAAAATGACAAAAATTATCAAAATTGCTTGAATGATTTTGGAAAGGTCAAAAGGCCTATCCAATCCTAGTACTCTTCAATTTTATTCAATTTAGTCTCTACACTCAAAGTTGAATCAATTTAATCTCTTGATTTTGAAAATTGCATCAATTTAGTCTCTTCCCTTAACGACATCCAATTTTACCGTTAAAAGATGACATCATTGCTAACGTTAGTGATGATGTCAGCATTAACATGTCACATTTTGATGATGTGGCATGCCACGTGGCACCTAGTAATGACATGGTAATGCCACTTTGATAATTCTATTTTATAGAATTATTTTAGTCTAATTTTGTTATTAAATATTAGCTAAGTCCTTAATTTTTAATTATAATTTAGTTATTTTTTGTTATTTTTATAATTAGTTTATTTTTAAGTAAGTTATTTTAATTTTGTGTTTATTTCCTTTAATTTGGTTATTATTTATTAGTTTTTATATTTTTGTAGGATTGAAGAGAATTGGGCTTAATTTTGGAAAATCAGGTGTTGAAAGACTCGAAAGTTTGTTTGCATATACTTCAGTATTTTGATCATAACTTACTCTACAAAACTCTAAATGCTGCGATTCTTAAACCATTGGAAAGATAAGAGATAGAGCTAAAACTTTTATGAAGATCACTTTATCCAGTTTTGCCTTAAATATAGAGAAAATCATATCGGAAAAATAACTAGGTATATTGTGGCGGGAATGCAAATTTTAAAGATTGACAATTGATTTTTGAGCCTTTCATTACACTTTTAAGCCCAATTAAATTATAGGTCAACTTAGGGAACTATAGATTAAGTTTGTTAGTATAAATGGGATATTTTTATAACATGAGTCGGGAGACCCTTATAAATAATTTAGGACTCTAGATTAGCAATTCAACCTATTAAAATAAGTTAAGGAAGAAAGGTAAGATTTAGATGAAGTGTGAGGGATATTATAATTCTAGACTTGTTTGATTTGATATTTACTCAAGTTACTATTATTTTGATTTTTCTTTTTGGTTTAATTTTTGATTAATTATTTTTAGTTAATTAATTTAGTTATTTGATATTGATTGTTTGGATAAAATTAAATTGTTCTAATTTTAATACTTAGTAAAATTTTAAATCAATTCTCTATGGGATTGATACTCTACTTACTTATATACTATCTATTCGATACGTATACTTATGTAATAGAATTTTAATTGACACACGTGGCACTATACGATGACATGGTAGTACTGGTGTGGCATTGACATGTTAACATGTCAATGCCACATGGCGTATCAAAAAAAATTCTAAAAAAAAAATTCTACTACGTCATAGTGATTAAATTGAACAAAAATATATAGTATAGGGACTAAATTGAATAGAATTGAGATGTTGGGGGACTAAATTGAAAAAGAATTTGAAAAATAGAAATCTTTAAATAGATTATTGATATACTTATTAACAAGCCAAATATTTAAGGGTAAAAGATTTATGGTGTTAAAAAATATATAAATATTTTCTTGATTATTTGATTCCAGACTATGTAAATTATTTTTTTTTTTACAAAAATTAATTTTGAATTCTTCTTCTATAAAAAAATTTTGAAAAAAATTCATATCTAAAGTCAAGTTTAGATAAATAACTTGCATTACGTTAAAATAAAATAACATAAAATGACTAAATATGTTGATTAGTTACAACTTTCACAATTTACAAATATACATTCTTTTGAAATTAATCAACTTTTTCCCAATTTACCTTTTATTTAAATTTACTCAAATTAGCCAAATATGTTGATTTAGCTATAACTTTCACAATTTATAAATACACATTCTTTTGAAATTATTCAACTCTTACCCAATTTGCCTATTATTTAAATTTACTCAAAATTTCTTATAAAATGATTTTATTTAAATTCAAATACACAATCAAATTTTGCTAAATTTAGATTTAAATTATTAATTTGGATCTACAAAAAATTTATTAATAAAATAAAATGGTATAAATATTTACTGTTATATTTAACTTTATCAATCATAAATGTAGTCTTTAATCTAAGAAATTTCAACTTAAAAAATATAACTTGAAATATTAAATAAAATAAAAACATAAAAACTAAATAAAATATTGAAAGGGTGGAGCTTAGATTCTATGATTATAATAAGAGGTTTGTCATGTTCTAATTAAACAAGTCAGAACGAGAAATTATTTTTATAATCATCGCTAACTACATATCTCCGCTTTTCATTTTTTTAAGAGAAAAAACTAAATTAATATATTTTGCTAATTTGACTATAGCTCAAGTTAAAAACTAAGTTAAATAAATTTTAAATTTTTATACTATTATAAATAGGAGAAAAAAGAATTTATTTAGTTATTTTATATTATTTTATATAATTTTAAAAAGCATTTCAAATTTTTATATTATTTAGAAAAATTTTTCAAATTTTTTTATAAAAGGATAATTCAAACTCAATTTTTGTAGAAAAGATAAATTAATTTACATATTCTAAAATCAAATAATCAAGTAAAAACATATTTATATATATTTTTAACACCATAAATCTTTTACACTTAAATATTTGGCTTGTTAATAAGCATATCAATAATCTACTTAAAGATTTATATGTTTCAATTTTTTTTCAATTTACTCCCTCAACATCTTGATTTTATTCAATTTAATCCTTGTACTATATATTTTTGTTCAATTTAATCCCTATGACATGGCAGAATTTTTTTTGAAAATTTTTTATCTGCCACGTGACATTAACATGTCAGCATGTCAATGCCATGTCAACACTACCATGTCATCGTATAGTGCCACGTGTTATTGCCACGTCATCACTCGATGCCATGTGGCATGCCACATCATCAAAATGTGACACGTCAACATTGATGTCATCACTGATGTCATCCTTTAACGAAAAATTAGATGTCGTTATGGGGAGGGACTAAATTGATGTAATTTTCAAAATCAATAGATTAAATTACTTCGATTTTGAGTATAAAGACTAAATTAAACAAAAGTGACGAATACAAGGACTGGATAGGTCTTTTGACTATTGTTGAACTTATTTGAATGCATTTTGAACCTAAATTATTGATGTTAGAAACCTCCATAGATTTGCTTTTGAAATGCTTAAGTGTTTGGCATCAAATTTTTGGTCCCCAATAAATGTGCTAGAGGGGGGTGAATAGTAATTTTTGAATGTTACTAAAATTGACTTCTATTTGGGGGCAAGTTAAAGGTCAATGATGAGAAGTTAAATGCTAGATGAAGGAATGATTTAAGGAAGAATGAAATGAAAAATAAAACAGTGCAGACAACGCATAAAGATTTATAGTAGTTCGGTCAAAGACCTACATCCATTACCTTAATCTTCTAATCAAGAATTTCCAAACCAAATCACTATAAACGGTAAAATTCCCAAGCTTCCACCAAGTTTTTACAATGGCTTTTCACAAGCTCAGCCACAACCTTTAACAATGATTTTTCCTGAGATCAACCAAAACCCAAAACTAACTTTTCTTATACTGAGTTAGAACCTAAACAACCAATCAAGCTAACCCAAGCTTGATCAATCCCCTTAGAGTGACTCGCACACTCTAAGTCATCAAGAAGTACAAGTAGAAAAAAGTACCTATGATCACTAACTTGATTTGAGTGGTACAAGATGAAGTGTTAAACTCTATTACAAAGATTAGAGTGAAGTGCAAGAAGGTTGGAGAGAGTTTTTGCTATTTTTTAGCTCTTTTTTATCTTAGAAGCATCCCTTGTTGTCCCTAGCTGTTGGAGGTGCCTTATATACTTGAAAAACTAACTCTGATGGATGTTTGATAGTTTCAGACCGTTGGAAATGATTTGGAGTCAGTTCTAGCTGTTAGTTTGTCTTCTAGCATTCAAATTCAAATTTTCAGATAGAGTGCTCTTAGTTGACTAACATACTTCTTAGTTAATTAAGTTGTCTCTGTCTTATGATTGAAGTTTCTGGCACTGAACTCTTAGTTGATTAACGACATTTCTTAGTCGACTAAGTCTTCTTTGTCTCACAATCTGCTTTACTCTCTTAGTTAACTAAGTGAGGCCTTAACTGACTAAGAGCTTACTATCTCTGAACTGCTCAACTTCACTTTTGAATTTTAGCTTACTAACTCCCTTAGTTATTTGACTAAGAGGCTTTTGTTTTGTGGCTCATTGGTAGCTCATTCTTATGAATTTTGATATTTGCTTTTCAGTGATTAATTCATTATTGACATACATTTTCATCCTGCACACTCAAGTAGTATAGTTAGACATAAATGAGTGAGAATTTTTTTTATAATAAAAAACTAATGGAGCCAACACAAATTGGATTAAAAAAGAAGCATTTCTCATGATTTAAGCTATGGGGATCTATGCCTAAACCTTGAAAGGTAAACCCTCACTTCACAAAATGTGCAAGACTTTTGCTGCCTTATAGGGATTGACCTTAGGCTCCAAAACTAGTTGTTAGACATGAAATTCAAAGAAAAAATGACCTGTTTCTTCACTAAATTATCTCCAACGGCTCTAAAGCTAAATGTAAGGACCTTTTGGGAACTTTTTTAAGGTTAGAAGAAGTGAGAAAACATCATGTAATCAAGAATCAAATCTTATGAAGAATAAAAATAGAAACCAAGCTAGAGAAAACAAATCACATTCTTCCATTTAGCTTTTAAGCTATCTTTGACCTTTGAATTCTTTGTGCTTTCATTCCTATTCTTTGTATACATCTTTACACTTATCAAACACTTCCAACCTTTTTTTTTTTTTTTTGAAAATTATTTCCCACCTGGTACTTACTTAGCAAAATCCATCTTTGAGAAGTATATGTACTTCAATCTTGTAAAAGAGAAAAAAGTTATACCTTAGTCTTCAAAATCTAGTACTTAGAGGTTGTGCTTGATTATTGGAAGGCATATAGGTTATACTTTAGCTTTGAAAAAGTAGTGCTTAAAGATTGTGCACCTTGAAAAGGCAATGGTTATAGTTGAACCTTTAAAAGACATTATATTGATTTATTCAATAAGTACTTTAAACTCCTTAACTTTCTAAGGGAAAGGACATAAACACCTAGCAACAACCTAAGGCCCAAAACTTGTAAAACCACACTTAAAACCACATTATCCGAGTACAACATTTCGAACCAGCAAGTGGAACAACACCTCAGAAGACAAAGCCAAACCTAAATAAAGGCCATAATCCTAGACCAGAAGACAACAGCAGCATTGATAGCTCTATAGGGTCTATTACTAATGGCAACAAAAAATCACAAACAAAAGCAGTTTATTACAGCACCACCAAAGTATCAACTGGCATATGCCACATCCCACATCTATCTAATCATTAATCCCTTTTGTACCCACTGTTGCATTTCCATCACTATCACTACTATCAAACATTTGGGAAATAGTCATTGATAATGGCTATGTGTTGTAAACCCTGTTCTTAGCTAACTAGTCTGCAATCTTAGTTGCTTCTTTAGCACATGATGGATCTCACAACTCTTCACCATCCGTTTGCAGGCTTCAATGCGACATGCTTCTCCTTAACTTCCATGGACCTATTTGATTTAAAATGAAAAAACAAGGACTTGATTGAGCGTAATAAAAAATATAAATTTATTTAAATTTTCTTAAATAGTTCAAGGGTTTTTTCCAAATATTATGCCAATAAATATTTAATTGGACTTAAACTACTTTCTAGTTTTTTTTTCCTTTTTTTTTATTCATTACTAAACATTACTTCTAGTTACATTTTTATGATTTATGGATACTTTTGGCCAACTTATTAACTATCTATATTATTAAAAGTTGTCCCGAGGGGAAGACAATTAAGAGACAATTGAGAGCAATTAGTATTCACATGGTGGTTGATTGTTATTTGATTGAGAGTTGTATTGGGATTGGGTTTTGTCTCACTTTTCTATCATGTTTGGTCTTTTATCTTGACTCTTCTTTTTCTCTTTGAATTCTCTGTTCTTTTGGTTATAACCCTTCCAACTTTCTCTCTTTCCTTTAGCAATGGGTGTTAATACGTGCTGCTATGTTGTTGAGAGCAAGGGGTGTTAAGAAGTGGTGCTCTGATTGTTACTTGACTGAGAGTTGTTGAGAGAAATGGGTGTTGACACTTGGTGGTGTGATTGTTATTTGACTGAGAGTTGTATTAGGATCGAGTTTTGTCTCATTTTTCAATCTTTTTTGGTCTTTTCTCTTCACTATTCTTCTTCTCTTTGATTTCTCTGTTGCTTTGTTTATAGCCTCTAAAACTTGCTCTCCTTTCTTTAGTAATGGGTGTTGACATGTGGTGCTATGTTGTTGAGAGCAATTGGTGTTGACATGTGGTGCTCTGATTGTTATATGACTGAGAGTATTATTAGGACTAAGTTTTGCCTAATTTTTCTATCTTTTTTTGTCTTTTCTCTTTAATATTCTTTTACTCTTTGATTTCTCTGCCCCCTTTGTTTATAGCTTCTATAACTTTTTGTCCTTTCTTTGTGCTTTTTTCTCTTTGTTGTTCTCTATCTTCTTTATACTATTTTCTTCAAATTCTCTCTCTTTTTTTTTCTTAAGATTTATTTGTTATTTGCTCTTTACTTTTTTTTGTTTCTTTTGTTTTTCTCTGTGGATTTTTACTTTTTTTTCCCAATATTGGATTTGTTTTTTACCTTTCATTTTCATTTATTGTTTGGCTTTTCTTTCTCTGATGCTGGATTTGTTTTGTTCTCTAGGTAATAAATAGTTTCCAAGATTCGTATTATAAAGTGTAAGGCTAAGAGTTGAGATTTCGCATTTCCCATTCTCATTTTTCTTACTATTAGACATTAGTTATTATGCCCAAGTATCTTATGTTTAGTTTTTGATTGATTCAAGTTTCCGATCATGCAAAAGTCTTTTATTTATTACTATGTTAATGTTGAATGGATTTGAAGTTCTGAAACTTTTATCCTTAGCTTTGTCAATACGTCTCGAAGATCCATGGTTGTAAGGCATTATTCTCTATTTACTTCTCTTCTTTTTATATTTTTAGTAAGTTTTCTTGGTAACAACTTTATTTATAAATTATTTTTTGACTTTCATCCTTGTATATTTCGTGCTTGCTTATACATGTTTTGTATGTTGGTTTTTTAATGAATTTCGTTGTATTTTTTGGCAAGTTGTGCTATTTTGTATATTGCTTTAGGTTTTGGTATTTGATTACTTTTGTTTTCTCAGTTGGTTTTTAGTTTTTTCGCTGAATTTCATTATATCTTTTTTTCAGGTTGTGCTCTTTTGTATATGGCTTTATGTTTTTGTATTTGATTTTACATGAATTCATTATAGGTTCTCAAAAGAAAGGATGAAATTTGATTATAGAGTGTTTCTACCCTATAGAATAAAAAACACTGCATGGGTAACGGATAAGTTCAATTATTCTTATCCAGGGGACGTCATAAAACTTTTGCATGTATGTATGCAATCCTATTTGCGTGGGCGTATAGATAAAGCTAGCTAGGTGCATTTTCATAATTAAGAATTCCATTGATTGTCCCCTATATCTTAGATTTTCATATTTTCATAATGCCAATTTGTTAGTAGTCCAACTTCATGCACCATGTATCCCACACATTAATCCCACACATTATAGGCTTATAAGTCAACTCTAAAAAAAAAATTGCATTATCATTTCTTAACCTCTTTAAACAAAGAAAACAAAAGACCAAAAAGAAAGAAAAAGAAAAGGAAGAAGCTGTTTTCTATTGACGACTGCCCTAAATAAATTTGCTAGGTAGTTTAAAAAAAATGAACTTAACAAGCCCTCAAAAACACACCGTAATATTGGTCTTATGTTCTCTTATCATCGTTTATGATAGTAAGCATATAAGGATGACTAATTATATCCAATTTGTCCCCATTGAAGTGTGCATTTCACTTCATACATGTCTCCAATTTTCTATTAAAAATTAAACCCACATTGATTTATTAAGTTGTATTGAATATCTTATTAACTATTTGATGAACTTAAGGAATTCTTTTGGAATATAATTTTTGTGTGTGTGTGTGTTTGTGTGTATAAGATGCAAGGATAATTGTTAACTACACTTATTGCACCTTTATTTTACACTACATGCATGATAAAGAAATACCACATAGCAAGTAGTTTGTTTCCCAATGTAGGGTTTGATTTTTACCTTACACTTTCATTTATTGTCTCGGTTTTCCTCATGTGATGTTGGGTTTCTTTTGTTCTCCAGGCACAAAACAGTTCCCAAGATTTTCATTGTGAAGTGTAAGGCTAAGAGTTGAGATTTGCCCATTTCCCACTATAATTTATTTTTTACCACTAGACATTAGTTACTGCACCCGACTGCCTTATGCTTGGTTTTAGGTTGATTCAAGTTTCCAACCATGCACAAGGTTTTTATTTTTAGTATTTTAATGTTGAGTCGATCTCAACTTTTGAAACTTTTATCTTTGCCTTAGCCAATGTGTCTCAAAGATCCACAGTTTTAGAGCATTATTCTCTGTTACATTATTTTTCTTCTACAAAACCAATATGCCTTTTCTCTTCTTTTTATTTATTTACTAAGCTTTCATTCATAGCAACTTTATTTATAACTTTTTTTTCTAATTTTGGCCCATGTATATTTCATGCTTTCTTATATATGTATTGTATTTGCACATTATATGTTTATGACATGATATCCCATATCAGTTTTATTTTTCTTTCTTACAACATTTGTCTATGGTGTTTAAGTATAATTACGAAATACTATTTCATGTTAGTTTCTTTACATATCCTTTTTGATCATTTATACAAACAAGTTACTCTTACGTGTAAATAAAATACAAAAAAAAAAACAAAGTAGCGATGACTCATCAATTCCTACGTGATTTATGTCTTTATGAATAAAATACTTCAGTCAAAGTTAGAATAGTTCACTTATGGGAATTGATAGATCCCTTGTAACCTCAGATGTTGCTTAGCCTTGATTTCTTGGCTATTAACATGTAGGTAAATAGTTCTATTACAAAAGAATTATTTCCAATTACTTCTAACATTTTGATGAGATACGATCATCCATCATTTTTGACAAAATTTTTTTTTGCTCAGCATTATTTCTGACAAATTATTTCATCTAAATTTCCCAACTATCAAATTCACTTAATTTTCTATCATTTAGTAGAAAAATGCCATGCATTTCATGATAAGAAGCTTCAATGCAAAAGCTTTGTACCTCAACCCAAGGAAGGCTCTCTATACATCATAAAAAAATTTTAGGTTATCGATCAGAAAAATTCTTTCAACGAGATTCCTATAGATATTATCATCAAGTTCATAAGAAACAATCAACTTCAAAAGATTCAAGAAGACTTGATTCCATACCTTTTATATTACTTTGTTTTCGCAACATTTAATGACTTGAATGGCAGAGTTCACAATGATGTGATTTTGACAGGTTTGACAATTTCAAATATTGCTCAAAACTTTACAAAAGATAAAACTTTCACTCATTTTTAATATTATTGTCATTTTTGATATCCCAAGATTTTAAGAGGAGAAATTCGGTAAAGGAGATTGCTAAAGTTGTCAGTGATTTTGATAATTTTACAGGGAAGCTGAGTTAATTGATTACCTATGGTTGGAGGTAAATATACTTGGTGTAGTAAAAGAGAAAAGTGACTTTTTGCAGATTAAATAGATTTTTTATTGAATCTGATTGGTTGGTGTGTTATTCTGATATGGTACAAGTATGTTGGGCTTGTTTTCTATCGGATGATAACCCTGTTAGCTTGGGTGGAATGGAATTTGATTGGGGTCCTAAACCATTTAAAATCTTTAACTTTTAGTTAGATGATGTTTTTTTCCAAAAGCTGATTAACGAGAATTGGAATTCTTATATTGCTGGAAATAAAAGAGGTCCAACCATTTGGAGATGCCTTAGAGATGTGCGACCATTAATTAAAAATTGGAGCTTAAATACTTATGGCAATATGAAACGTCGAATTGAGTTATTGGAGGAAGAGTTGCATTCGTTGGATATGGAATGGCAGGTTTTGGGTGTGAATTTTGGAGATAGGGAAAATGTTATGAAGAAACATTCGGAGTTATGGGATCTTTATCTCTTGGAAGAACACAAATGGAAGCAAATATCCCACATTCAATGGGTTACTGAGTGAGATAAGAACACCAAGTATTTTCATGCAACGGCTTCAACAAAAAGGTGAATTAATAGGTTGGTGAGTATTACTATAAATGGGAAGGTCGTTGATGACCCATCACAGATTAAGAGGGAGGTTGTAATACAGTTTTCAAAGCTTTATTCTAGTAAAAAAACCTTCAAGGTGTCGAACGTAAGTGTGTGGTTTGAGTAGTATTTGTGAGGCATCCAGGGAGCAGTTAGAATGTCCATTTACTGATAATGAGTTTTGGAATATCATTAAAAGATGTGACGGGTATAAAGCACCAAGCCCTAATGGGTTTAATTTGATTTTTTTTTTTTAATCTTAGTGGCAAACTGTGAAAGGTGATGTAATGAAGTTTATGGCTAATTTTTATTTGAATGGGAAGCTTGGTCATGGGGTAAGTGAGAGCTTCATTACATTAATTTCTAAGGTCACAAATCCAAATTCCATTGGTAATTATAGACCTATTAGCTTGGTAGGGAGTGTATATAAAGTCATATCTAAAATACTGGCTAATAGATTGAAGAAAGTTGTTGGAGAAGTGATTGGGGAACAACAGTTTGCCTTTGTTTAGGGGAGGCAGCTATGGGACTCCGCGTTAATAGCTAATGAAATGGTGAAGTTGATGAAAAAAAGTATAGATGGTGGCCTTTTGCTTAAAGTGGATTTTGAGAAGGCTTATGATAGTGTAAGTTGGAATTTTCTTGATATGGTTATGGCTAAAATGAGTTTTGGTTAACGTTGGTGATTGTGGATTATGGAGTATGTCACTTCTGCCTCTATGAGTGTTCTTGTTATTGGCGTGCCTACCAATCCTATATATTAAGCTCCAAATGGGTTTGTGTCAAGGTTGCCCATCGTCTCCATTTTTATTTAATTTAGTGGTGGAAGCTCTTAACTGCATGGTGAGGAAGGCAGTGGAAGCTAATATTTGTTCTTACATTTAGGTTCGAAATGGAGGTTTGAAATTATCTATTTTGCAGTATGTCAATGATACTCTTTTATTTTATCCTCTGAGTTTGGATAGTTTAATGAATTTAAAGAGGGTCTTGAGGTGTTTCCAGCTTGTTCCTGGTTTGAAGATTAATTTTCAGAAAAGCAATCTTATAGGAGTTGATGTTGAAATAGGAGTATTGGAGGCATGTGCGAATAAAATTTGTGGTAGAGTTGGGATTTTTCCCTCTTCATACTTCGCTTTGCCGTTAAGGGCGTGTCAATCTTCTGTGAAAATTTGGAAACTTGCGTTAGATCATGTAAGGGCTAAGCTTGATGGTTGGCAAGAAAAATTACTTTCGAAAGGGGGAAAGGTGACTTTATTGAAATCAGTGATCAATAGCTACCCATATTTTTTATGTGGTGATTTCAAATGTCCATGGGTGTGAAAGAGGGATTGATTAAATTAAAGAGAAAGTTCTAGTGGGCTAGTTCAAATCAAAATGATGGAATTCAGATGCGAAAATATTTGTACCTTGAAGACAGAGGGTGGGATTGGGTTAGTTGATCTTGAAATTGGAAATAGAGCCTTACGGTTTAAATGGTTATGGAGATATGAAAACGAAACCGGGTGCTTATGGAGAGAAATCGTGACAGCTAAGAATGTTTATGATCTTTGTGCTCTGTTTCCTGAAGCTACGGTGTCTCATAAAAGCTCTATACTTCGGCAAAGTATTAATTCTCCTTTGTTGTCTACTAACAAATTTTTTTTTCCAAGTTTCTTCTAACTTTGGTTTGATTGTAGGTGATGAAAAGTTTATTCACTTTTGGACAAACTCGTGGCTAAATGATTGGGTATTAGAAGATGAATTTCCAAGTCTTTACACACTGGCTGTGAATAAATCATGAAAGCTTCAAGAATTTGGGGAATGGATAGAGAGGGGTTGGTCTTGGAGAATTGAACTTAGAAGGAATTTATTTGGTTTAGAACTAAATCAATGGTCAATTCTATGGGGATACCTTCAGGAACATATGGTGAGCAATGAGTTGAAAGATGGTGTGATTTGGAAGGCAACTACTAGCGGAAGGTATTCCTTTAAATCATTTTGTAAAATTGTTTTGAATACTAGTAAATTTTGTAATGATTTGTGGAGGAAAATTTGGTTGGGTTATGCTCTTTATAGAGTTGACGTATTCATTTGGCAATTGATGCGAGAAAGGAGGATTAATTTCTATTGAGCAATCAAATTGTATTTTTTGCAATCAAGGTCTTGAAATTGTGGGCCGTCTTTTCTGCACATGCATAGAAACATGGAAAATCTGGTGGTTGTGTAAAGAGAGGGGAGCTACTTGGGTTTCGCATAACAATCCAAAGTCTCTGTTTCACGCTTGGTCTTTAATGAGGTTTAAAGGTTGCAAGCAGAAAATATGGCTATTGTCCTTTTATTCAATTGCTTGGTCTATTTGGTTATTTAGGAATGAGATAATTTTTAATGGGAAGAGGTGGGATTCTATTCAATTGTTCAGCGTAAGTAAGATGCGTATAGTTGTTTGGATGAAGGCCAAATGGTTGGAATTGGTTAAGCAAATAGATGATACTTTTAGATGGCCAAATAGGGTTAAAATGATGCAAGAGAAAGCAATTGCGCATGGTCCAATTTTATGGTTGACACCGGAAGAGGGATGGCTGAAATTTAATACTAATGGCGCGGCCTCTATTAGTTTGGAGGTATCCTGAGAGATCATTATGTTATAACTTGAGCAATATTTTCCAAATCCATTAGTAAGAATAATTTTAACTTTGCTAAGATTATTGCAATTAAGGAAACTTTTCTTATTTTTACTAGCACTAATATGATCAATTATGCGTGGTTATGGTTCGAGAGTGATTCACGGAATCCGGTTTTGTGGTGCAATAGACCACAGGATGCACCTTGGAGGGTTAGGTCTTCATTAGTTCAAATTGAGCAATTAAAGAACTTAACTATCCAATATAAAGTTACTCATGTTTTTCGTGAGGCAAATGAAGAGGTTGATCTGCTAGCGAAAGCCAGAATTAATAGGAGAGAAAGCCTGTTTCTACTATTTTGATTAACGTTGGTGGTTGCAGCTTATGGGTGCTAAGTCCTTGGGTGGATTAAATCATATTTTTTGGGGTGGAATTTTAATTGGATTCAAAGTCTTTTAAGCGGCTTAGATATGGATATTTGCCAGGTTTGAAAAAGTGGATAACTAGTCCATTAAGATGATATTTGGACAAAGCAAAATGCAATATAATTAAGAGGAAATTGTGAAGAATAACCATCTTAATAAGGCAATTTTAGAAATAACCATCAAAAATAATTTAACTATTTTTACCCAAAGTTGATAAAAATGCCCTTAAAACTATTTCAAATAAATTAAATGCTTTCAATTTTTCTCACCTGCCATTCGTCTGTTGTACTCCCTGTTCTGCTGTGCTCTCTATTTTTTCTCTCATCATCCTGCTCTCTCTAATTTTATCACCATCACCATTTCTCTCTATCTTTCATCATTTTGCCAAATTGTTGTCGATCTACGGACCAAGTATAACATGGAAGGTAATAACATATTTTTGGATTTATTAGTTTACATTCACAAACCCCTCTATCGTCGATCAACAGACCAAAAAACATGACATGGTAAGTAACAATAGGTTCTTGGGTTTATTGGTGTTAAGTTTTTCAGTGATTCAAGTCTAGTAGAACATACCTTAATATGTAACAAAGTGATTCATGCCTTGGTGTGTAACATCAGCAAGAAAAAGGAAGCTTTGGCGTGTAACATTTGGTGTTGAAGCTTTGGTTTTAGCATGTAACATTTGATACTGAAGCTTTGACCTTGGCATGTAACATCTTCTAGTTTGGCTTTGGTGCTTAGGCTCTTTGGCCTTAACGTGTAACATCCGGTGCTTAAGCTTTGGCCTTGGCATATAATATCTTATGCTAAAGTTTTAACCTTAGTATGTAACATCTACTATTAAAGTTTTGATATGTAACATCTTATGCTTTGTCTTTGACGCGTAACATCTAGTGATGAAGCTTTGGCCTTGGCATGTAACATTTGATGCTAAAGCTTTGACCTTGGAGTGTAATATTTGTTGCTGAAGTTTTGGTGTATAACATCTTCTGCTAAACTATGTAACATCTGCTTAGGCTTGCAGTATCGTTTTGTTTTTCTTTTCTATTATTAAATATGGTGTGTAACTTGCTTCTTTGTATTTAATTACAACATACACTTTTGGAATTAAAACGTATAACAACTTTTTTTCAATTGTAATAATATTTTTTTAAACATGGCATGTAATAATAACATTTTTTAAACTTAGCGTGTAACTTGTTCTCTATTTTTATATTTCACTAGGACATAAACTCTTTCACGATAAAGATAAATGTTTAAAATCAAAAAGGAATTTGACATAAAAATGAATATATATTGAAAAATTATTCAATGTTGCTGGGATGAAATGGATTTGAACAAAAAGATATTATCCAAAATCTTTTAATTTGGATAATTAGGTTTTTGGTTTTTTATTTTTTTAGTAAAAGAAAATTAAAATATACTGATATTATAAAGAAAGGAGAGAGAAATTGAATCCATCAAAGTAAAATTGAAAATTAGCATATTGGAACTTAATTTTAGTAATGTTAATACACTTTTCAAGCTTGCTTACAAACAAAGTACAACTTACCCATGACATGGAGAATGGCAACTAAAGCAATGAAACCAATGCTCAATGCTCATGACAAGCGCGACATTTGGAGAGATCTTGAGCCTTAGTCCATCATTTATGTAAAACTACAGCATAGTCCCGACAACCTTTCCGGAGACAGCATTCCTTGTTGTTCTTCTCCTTTACTTGCAACTGTGATTGCACTTCCTTTTGGTGTAGCTATTCTAGTTGTCATTTTTGAGTCGACTCAAATTTTAGATCGTGTAATTTGAATACAAAAAGATTTCATTAAGAGCAATTTTGTCTAAAAATCTTTTTCTTTGACTAAAAATAATTAAAATTAGGAAAAAGGTTATTTTTGCAAATAACTTATTTTTTAGGGGTAAAAAAAATCTTACCTATAATTAATGAGTCTTGTCGTAAGCTTTTGTTGATTTTTAACATTGTCTGGATTTGGATATCTGATGAATTTTGGTTTGGGTTGTCTTATGTAAATCGGATATCTTTAAATCTGGTTAGCTGGGCATTTTATTGGAGTTATTTTTTGTATTTGGATTTATTTTATTGTAAGCTCCAAGTTCATAGATTTTTTCTATGGCTACCTAAAATAAAATTCTTAATTCTCATAAAAAAATTAAATAATTTTAAAATTTTCTAAATTAACTAATTTAATTAATTGATTAATTACTAATACGTATAATACATTACATTACTCAATCAACTTAATTATTTAATTACTCTATCAACACCTTAATAATTAATTTTTTTAAATTAAATAATTTTACTAATTTAGTTAATTTCTTAATTACTAAAACAATTTTCTATTTGATTAGTTAAATTATCTCAAATAGAAAATCCAGAACCTAATATAGATTATTAAAACGTTTTTCCATTTGATTAGTTACTAATTTGCTTAATTCCATTTGATTACTAAAAATTATTTCCATTTTGCTTAATTACCAAAGTATGCTGTAACTAATTTTTACTAAACAACTAAATACTAAACCAGCATTTTTTCAATTAGATTTTCTTTGCCAGCAACTAAACACCTAAACTTTAACAAATAAACAGCAAAATGCCAACTATAGCAAATTAGCAAGTAATTACCAAAACATTAAAGCAACAACAATAGCCAACATTTTTTTACCAAGCAAATTTTACTTTAAATGCAACAAATCAAACATCCAACAATTCATAAGAAACAACAGCAACAAATCCAATTGAATCAAACAATAATGTCTTAGCTAAACCCTAAATCAAACAGCCAACAACCTCAAATATTCAAACAATCAAAATCACAAAAATTGGCAAAGCTAAATGGCAGAAATTTAACCTTGGGTAACCTTAAAACTAATCGAAGAAGGAGAAGGAGAATGAAGGGCGCTGGATGGGAGTTTCAATTGAGGGAGTGGATTGGCCGAAAGAAGGAAAATGGAAGGGAGCAAATCGATCAAGAGATTGTACGGGTTGGACTAGTAAAGGGCTGGGTCGATCATTGGCGGAGAGAGCAATGAGGTTGGGTGTGGGGTTTGGTGACAAGTGGAATGTAGAGACAAAGAAAAGAAGGAAGAAATGGGAGAACTGGGGAAAAAGGTTACGTCGAGGACTTTAATGAAAATTACCGATGGAATGTTTCATTAGTAATTATTTTTTAATTGCCAATGAAATATTTCATTAGTGATTCCATTGATAAAATGACTAATATTTTCATTGGTTTTACCGACCAATCTTCCATCAACGGTACCAATGGAAAATTTCATCACTAAAATGGTTGATAAATTCCGTCTTAGAAGAAAATATTGACGAAAAGTTTTCATCGATAAAATGTGCACCATTTTACTATCCGTACTCGCCATTGTTTTGTCGAGGAATCAAATTTGTTGGCATTTTTCATCAGTAATCTGTCGGTATTTCTCTCAAACATGTTTCATTGGTAATCTGTCAATAATCCATCGATATTTCCCTCAAACATGTTCTGTCGATAATCCAATAGATCATTATCGACTGATATGATTATATCAATAAAAGTGTGTTTTTTTATAGTGTCATAAGAGTTTATTTCACTCAAAATAAACGTACATGAGTTTAAGAGTGAGCATTGATCATTGTGATCGATTTTAGTTGTGGAGGAAGTCACAACCGACCAAGTAGACCAAGGTGGTGGAATCAACCATCACGACTAATGCTATGGAGGAACCGATCAAGCCATGATTGACCACAGTCAATTGATTATGAGCCTAGTAGTGGGGCAAGGTGAAGGCTAGACGGGGTTTAGATGTTCAATGGTAATTGCAACAATGTTGATGTTAATTAAAGGTATGATGGAGAAGAATCCACTGGTTTGCCATTGTTATAGTGAAAAGAACTTAAGATAATGGCTGTAACAATAAACCTTTGTTATTCATATGAAAAATATGGATGAAGAGGGCTAGTGTAAAAGTAAAGGAAATTGAATAAAGACAAGCTTCATTACTTAGAAGGTTAATTACACGTACAGTATATTGAGTTATACACATTTAACAATTGGTTTTCTTCATGTACCAGGTGTTTTGATTAAACAAAAATTAAGCATGCATGGTTACACGTTATATAGTCAACGTGATGTGTTGTAAGTTGGCTTTACAACATATCAGCTTATCAAAGCTTACATGGCAAAACATATTTAATTCCAAATAGGCATAAAGGCATTTGTGTTGACTCAGGTATCATAAAGAGGAATCCTAATCACCATTTTTTACTAGACATGATGAACATTCCTAGTAAAATGACAAAAATGTTGAGGCAGGCGGTGTAGAGAGTCAGACAATATGGGAGAATGTCAGATGCATTTCTCATTAAGGAAAAATCAAGGTACAGTGAGTTTATATACAACCTTGTAACTAATCAGGGAATGAAGAAGGAAAAACAATTAATTAATCTATGTTAACTAACTAACTGATATTTAAAAGAAATGAGTAAAAGTAAATCTTTATCGGTAACTTGTGGTAAGACTAGTAAACAGTAAAATGTTGCATTTTGCTTTTCTTATTTGTTTCTTCTTGGTACGGTGCGGTTGACTCTTCCCTCCTTGCTCATCTATTTACAGATTCGAGTATTAGTCTTCTTCTTTTCTATTTATTCTCTTGAGTTTATTTATTCACATTGTTTAGCTAATACTTCCCCTCAAGATGAATTGTGATCATTTATCACATTCATCTTGCTCATCAAGCTGTTAAATTGTTTTGCTTGTAGTGCCTTAGTGAATAAATCTGCAAGTTGAAATTTGGTTGAGATGTGTACTGACTTAATGATTCCAGTCAAAACCTTCTCCCAGATGAAATGGCAACCCATTTTTATATGTTTCATTCGTTCATGGAATACTAGATTCTTGAAGATATTCAATGCAGATTGATTGTCACAATAGAGGTTTACTAATTCATCATGTTTGATATCAAGGTTTGCAAGTAGGAATTTTTAACTAGATCACTTTATAACATGTGGTTGTCATCGATCTATATTCAGCATCTGTTGAACTTCTAGCCACCACCTATTGCTTTTTTTATTTTCAACTTATCAATGATTCCCCAACAAGTATGTAGTATCCTGTCATTGACCTTTGAGTGTCTGGGCATCCAGCCCAATTAGTATTTGAGTATGTAGAGATTATTGGCTTTGTTCCTGCCTTTATTAAGATTCTTTAGCTTGGTGACCTTTTCAAATACTTCAGTACTCTGTGTGTTGCTGTGAGATGTTGTCTCCCTGGTTTGTCCATGAACTGTGAAAGGACTTGAACTGCATAAGAGATTTCTAGTCTAGTGAATGTCAAATATAGAAGTTTCTCAATTAACTATCTGTAACTTGTGGGATTAGTTAATTGCTCTTCTTCTTCAGCCTTACTCAACTTGTGATTGTAGTCAATTGGTGTTGACATTGGTTTGCATCCAAGCAATCCTTGATCTTCTAAGAGATCCAGTACATACTTTCTTTGACAAATGGATATTCCCTTAGTTGACTGATCAATCTCAAGGCTTAAGAAATATTTAACATTCCCTAGATCCTTTAATTTGAATTGTGACTTCATATACCTTTTTACTTCATCTAATGCTTTAATAGATGTGTTTCCAACTATGATGTCATCAACATAAACTAATAGAGTAGTAAAACTTCTATCTTCTTTTTTCATTGTGAATAATGAGTAGTCTGACATGGATTGTTTAAAGCAATACCTTAAAATAAAAGCCATAAGTTTGGCATTCCATTGTCTGGATGCCTGCTTTTCAACCCATATAGGGAATTGTGGAGTCTACAAACCATCTTGCATTCAGTGGATACTCCCCCTTGATTTCATATCCTTGTGACAACTCCATGTATACGTCTTCTTCTAAGTCCCCATTTAAGAATGCATTATTGATTTCAAGTTGAGATAATGTCTAATTACACATTGCTGCAACAGCAAAGAAGACTCTTACTAATGTTTGCTAGGTTACTAGGCTAAAGTCTCTTAATAGTCAATGCTTTCAACTTGGTTATAGCCTTTTGCTACCAACTGAGCTTTATATCTTTCTATGTCTCCATCTGCCTTTAGTTTAACTTTATACACCCACTTGCATCCAATAGCATGAGGATTTGGAGGCAATGGAGCCATACTCCATGTCTTATTATCTTCCAACACCTTAAGTTCAACATTCATGGCTTCTTTCCAATGAGAATGATTTACTACATCTTGGTAAGAACTTGGTTCATGAATGTTTAATAAGGATATGACAAAGGCTTTATGTTCTATTGAAAAGTGGTGATAGGATAAATAATTAGATATAAGATGCATAGTGACAGAATTTGATTGTGATGGTAATTCTGTGTAGTAAGCATCTAAGTATTGAGAAACTTGTTTGTGTCTAGAACTCTTCCTAAGTGGCTGAACAAGATTGAATTATCAATGGTATTTTCAGTTTCTGTTTCCTCAAGCTCCATATTAGTCACAAGTACTAAATTATGGGAATTTTCTATCGTGAATTGGCGTGAAAACATGTTTTGGACATGGTGAGGGCTCATTTTCAGGTAACTCGGCAAGTATGAGCTCATGATAAAGGGAATTGGTTTGGTCAAAGTCAAAATTATCAATATGACTAACATGCACATCAGGTGTTTGACAAAATTCAAAAAGTTATGTATCATGTTGTAAGTCCTTGAATGGGAATATATTCTCATAAAAAACAATATTTCTAGATACTTTAACCTTTTGTGCATCAAGATCATAAACATTATACCTTTTGATGTAATTTGGATACCCTATAAAAATACATTTATTTGCCCTGCTATCAAATTTCTTTATGTTGTGTGGCAATGTTGACACAAAACATAAACACCCAAAAACCCTGAAATAATCATAATTTGGTTGTTTTTGGTATAGCACTTGATATGGTGATTTATTCTTTATGATTTTGGTTGGCACCCTATTGATTATATGTATAGTAGTTAACATTGCATCACCCTAAAAATGCATTGAAAGTTTTGACTGGTGCAAGAGGGCCCTAGCTACTACCAAAATATGTTGATGCTTCCTTTCCACTACTCCATTCTGCTCTAGAGTGTCAACACAGGACAAGTGATGAATTATCCCAGTTTTTGCATAAAAATCTATGAGTTCAAATTCCTTTCCATTATCTAATCATATGCATTTAATTGAAGAATTGAATTCCTTTTGAAGAAAAGCATTGAAAGATTGAATGATTGATGCAACTTCAAACTTTCCTTTCATTAAAAATATCCACGTAAAACGTGAAAAATCATCTACTATGGTGAGGAAGTATCTGTGTCCAAAAAGAGTTAGGGCTTCATAGGGTCCCTAAATATTTGTATGAATTAATTTAAAAGTTGTTTTTGCACTTTGCATATATATTGGGAAAACAAGTTTCTTTTGCTTAGTAAGAGGACATACTTCACATAGCAAATCATTTGTACATTTGATATTTGGAAAAACTTGGTTTAGTACACAAATTCTTTCCAAAGGTGCATGCCCAAGCCTGAAATGCCAGAGATCAAAGTTCTTACACCCTGACTTAGAGGAATTAACATATAAAACTAAAGGAAATTGAACAAGTTTTTCAAATGTAAATTGATGTAAGTCTTATTCATCCTTGTCTTGCATTAGAAAAAGTCCAGAAGACAACCAGGCAACCCCAGTCACCCTCCATGTGGCTATATCCTAGATAACATAGTGGCTTCCAGGGAAGAAATTGCAGGTTTTCTTGGATTTTGTAAATTCACTTGCTTATATTAAGTTAAATTTAAAATTAGGTACACAAAGGACATTCTCTATGCAATAGAGGGGTTAATTTGACAGTTCCTATGTGAATGACTAAAGCCCTTCTATTGTTTGGTAACTGAACAAAACAATTGCGAACCTGTTTAACTAAAACAAAATTACTCAATGAGTAAGAAATATGATCTGTTGCACTTGAGTCAATTATCCAAGAATTTTGTTTTACCATGAGAACATTTATATGGTTGTGTTTGGATGGCATGTTATTAAAGGTATTAAAACAAGAATGGCTTGAGATAATTACTGCAAAAGCTGAATTAACAAGGGAGTGTTTTGTCTGTTGATTACTTGGTGCAGTGTTCTTACCATCAGTGTTTGTCATACCATTTTCATTCAAGATTTCCATTAATTTGTTGACTTGTTGCTTAAGGATAGATGTCACGACCTGGAACTCCTATCGGGCCCATGACAACTGTCGCGATATCCCGATGGCACTCATTACCCCGAATGCCGATCGAAACCTCGTAAGGCTTAGCATCAATTTCCGCATCTCCCGGGTGAGCAACAGTTATTAAATCTCGCATTTCAAGAAATCATAAGTCATTTCCAAATCAAATCGATAAAATATTATTTTCTAGCTCACATGGGCATTTCGTCATTTTTCTTTGAAAATACTAAAACCCGCCAAAAACATGATGTAAAAGCTAAATATGTTCATGCATATTTTAAATCAAATAACTAAAGTATAAAATTACTTTTACAATGACACGTGGGCCTCCCGACTAACCAATAAGATGCGAGTCTGTGAATCTATAATTTTGTCAATGCAAGGCTAACTGAAGTCCTTGATGCAATCAGCTATCTACCGGCTATCTCGAACCTGAAATGTGGGGAATTGAAGGTGGTGAGATTATAAAATTCCAGTGAGTAAACAGACACCATCTAAACTATCTAAAGGCGAGTAAATGGAGACAATTAAAATAAGTCATCATACTGTAATTTCATTACCTTTCAACTCATTTCAACCAAATAAAATCAATCCATAAAAATCGAGTAATCAACTTGGCTTATGAATTTCTTAAAACTTTGGCTCGTGCCAAAACTCATACTCGGTGATACCTTGCGCAGGGCATCCAACCGAATCCGCCAAGGCTGTTAAAATTTCGTATACACTTAAAACATATTTTTAGTTTGAGAAAAATACAGCCGTTCCTTGGCATTGGCTGAATTCCCCTTCACGTGGTGGTTTGGCGTAAAGTGAACCCTAAGCTTTACCCCAGGAGATACCCTACGCGCCTCTCCGTTCGAGGTAAGAATATAATGAAGTTTACCATGCTCCTCTAATAGGCTAGTCCACGGAACCCCCTCTGCAGTGAATAATTAATATATACTCCACCAATCAATAAAATTCATTCTAGCATGACATGGCAATTTATCGCAACCTAGCCTCTCAAGGCTGAATACACAGTATAAATAATTATAACACCAAAATCAGTTTAGTCATTCATGCTCATATATTGTCATAAGCCATTCAATTTAAAACCATAAATTTACAACACAAGCAGGCAATCTCCAATTACTCTATTTTCAAAATCAGTATTCGATTTTTCAGAAAATTTATAAAATCATTTTATAAAATCACAATTTCTCTTAAAACATAGCAATTTACCATTTAAACCCATTTTCCATAAAATCACACAGTTGTATAAAACTACTCTAGATAATTAAGACGATAATAAGTTTACTCACAGTTTTCGAAAACTAAATTCGGGTACTCCAACTATTACTCCTCGGATGCGATTTCTTTGCCCTTGCTAGAGGATTCGCCACCTTGATAAATTGGACAATTAAAAGGTTTACTACTTTGGTACTAAACCAAAATAAACTAATTTATACTACTAATGCATGATATGAATTGTATAATGTCTAAATTTTGCCTAAACACGATGTTAACCTATTTCAGTCTTTTACCCGATAAATCGATATACGCGTCCGTTTAAACTCCAAATTAATTTTTTTCAGTTTCTATACCTCAATTGCACCCAAATTGACTTAATGTCCTTCAGTGTGGTGCAAATTATCAGTCCTGATAGCAAATTATGAAAATACCCCTAGTGGGTAAAAATTCATATTTTTGCTCCAAAAATTCTCATTATTTTTCTAGGCTCATAATTCATCATTATTCATCATAATTCCTCAAATAAACATCAAGATCAGCAGCCAATATT
>NC_030859.1:18224471-18235347 GCF_000208745.1 Theobroma cacao | reverse complement strand
AAAATTACATTTTTACCCCAAAAACTGAAAAATTGCCCATCGACATATTTTTCATCCCTTATACTCATACCATTCTCCAATTTGTCAAATGTGATCTAAATTCTCTCAAAATCTCAAATTTTATCCGTGGGTGGAAAAATTATAATTTTGCCCCTACATTCCAAAAATCACCGGAATTAAACTTTTTTACTGCCAAACCCTCAGATTATACTCCAATACTCAAATCATACTCCAATAAGTTAAATGGGGCCAAAAAAAATCTTTTCTAAAAATTTTCATTTTGTCCTCAGGTGGCAAATGACCATTTTGCCCCTAGATAGTGAAAATTTCGGTTTGACTCCAAATTGATCCTCGAACTCCGAATTACCATTTTGAGTCATCCCTGAACTGTGAAACTCTTAATATCACCTCAAAATTCCTATTTAAACTAGTTCGAGACTTAATCGACTTAATGGTACCATTAGGGGCAATATCGTCTTTTAACGATTCCTCGAACTTCCTAAACATGCAAACATTCTATTGAGCATGTAAATGACGTCATAATTATTTTATAGAACAGGGTTTGACAATAGATAATTGGGACATTGATCCAGCTCCAGTTGCCTCATCTTCCTGATCAGATTGATGCTTTGCAACATGGTTATCTCCTCCAGCTAACACGTTATTGGCTATTGCTTTTCCTTTCCTGAAATTATTCTTCCTTTTAGTGAACTTAAATTCTTTCGGGAGTCCCATAATCTTGTGGCATTTTTCTTTCACATGACCTCTTTTTCCACAATGGGTGCAGATCACATCTTTTCTCACTTTCTTCTTTCCATCTACTGAAATGAACATAACACTAGATTCCAGCACTGGTTGTGATTGAAACATAAGGTTTCTCTAAGCTTTGTCCCTAAGCACCAAGCCATATACCTTATCCAATGTTGGGATTGGATCCATAAGTATTATCTGTGACCTAACCCTTAAAAATGACTCATTCAACCCATTTCAAAATCTGAAGACCATATCTTTCTGATATTGGTTTATGTACCTCTTAAAATAGTCAACATTGCATCTTCCACGTTCACAGTGTGGGAGTGGTATGAAATTCTTTAGTTCTTCCCATTTTCCTTTCAACTCAATGAAATAAGAGTCTACTGATCTGGTTCCTTGTGTGATGTTCCTTAGTGTGTACTGTAAATTGCACACTCTTATGTCATCGGGCTATGCAAAGTTTTGTTTTAAAGTGCTCCATATATCAACAGTTGATTCCATATAAAACACTGTTGATGCAATTGGTTGAGTGAGTGAATCTAAGAGCCAAGCCACTATAAGGTTGTTGCATTGTGTCCAAGGTTGATATAGAGGATCTATTATAGTTGGTTTTGGTAGTGGACCATTAACAAATCGAAATTTGTTTTTAATTAACAGAGCTAAAAAGAATGATATGCTTCAGGCTATGTAGTTGTTTGTGGTCAATTTAGAATTAATTACCACTGAACTAGGTTAGTCTGTATGATACAAATAGTAGGATGATTGAGGATCTGAAGTTGGGGATATTTGCTACCTTGCAACAACAGTTGTTGAAGCTTAAGGCCTTAACTCAGTTGACTTTGTAGACTCAACCATCAAGTTCTAGATCCAATAGTGAATGATCTTAATACTGTTTGATTTAATGCCAAATAGAATTTGCTAAACAAAAAGCGAAAAATAAATCACAAGAGAAACTTACAAATGAAACAAAGGAGGAAGGAAACAAAAAATACAGCAACCTTTGTGAGCTAGTTGTGATTAATCCCTTTAGAAACCCTCAACCTGCTTTGATACCATGATAAAAATGTTGAGGCAGGCGACGCAGAGAGTCAAACAGTATGGGAGAATGTCAAAGGCATTTCTCATTAAGGAAAAATCAGGGTACAATGAGTTTATATACAACACTATAACTAATTAGGGAATGAAGAAGGAAAAATAATTAATTAATTTATGTTAACTAACTAACTAACTAATATTTAAAAGAAATGAGTAAAAGTAAATCTTTAACAGTAACTTGTGGCAAGACTAGTAAACAGCAAAACATTGTGTTTTACTTTTCTTATTCATTTCTTCTTGGTACGGTGCATTTGACTCTTCCTTCCTTGCTTATCTATTTGCAAATTCGAGTCTCATTCTTCTTCTTTTCTATTTATTCTCTTGAGTTTATTTATTCACATTGTTAAGCTAATATAAAGAAACCTTAGAATTGCAGTCACTTCAACTTTATTCTATACTTGTGACTGTTTTCAGAAGAAGGCCATCTCCCTTCAATAATACTTAAAAGAATCCACATCCATTAAGGGATTAACTAGGAAGAATAGCTATTGCTTTTGAATTTTGGATATTTTTCCCCATCTTTGCAACTAGAATTTGAAATTTTCAACTAGCTAGCACTTGAAAAAATAAAACCTTAATCATGATGTTAACAACAATCTTGCTTATTCTAGGTGCCTTGGACATATAATATAAGACCAAGATATGAAATATTTTAGTTGAATTTTGGATAACGTCTGTATATGTATATAAATATAATTAAAAAAGTAGGATTAGTTATTTGATTGGTATTAATGAGAAGGGTTCCTTATTGATGATCAAATTGATTAATTGGTCAAACCATGACGGTTAATTGACATCAAAATTGACACCGAATATTTGATCAAAAACCAAGGTCAGCTTTTGGGTAAGGCCAGCCAAGCAAGGGCTTTAGGTCTTAAATTTGAAAAAGTCTCATATTTTATAATAATAATATAACTAATTATATTTAAAATATATAAAAATTAAGATAATTACTAAAATATTTATGTATTATCCCATGTCTAATAAATATTTATTTTCTCACACTTCCACATCCTTATCAATTTTGAACTAGTTATCTTATTTTCTATTAAAAATATATGAAAGTAAAAAATAATTAATAAAATGACATATTTTCTCACTTCTTTAATTATGTGTCTAATAAATCTCAAATTTTTATGACTTTTTAATTATTTTTTTCAATTTATAATATCCACTCTTGAATTTTCTTCTATCATTTGCTCTTTTCTTCTTTTAACTTCATATTTCCTCTAAAAAATACGAAAGAAGTTTGTTATGTTATTATTATTATAAAGTTGTGAACCTCATTTACGATTTATAATAAGCATTCAATATTTAGTTACTATTGTTCTAGTTTTACAGATTTTTTTATTTTAATTTAGAGTTTCTATTATATTATTATATTATCTTNTTTTTATTTTTTTTTTTCAATTTATAATATCTATTCTTGAATTTTTCTTCCGTCATTTGCTCTTTTTTCTTTTAACTTCATATTTCCTCTAAAAAATACGAAAGAAGTTTGTTATGTTATTATTATTATAAAGTTGTGAACCTCATTTACGATTTATAATAAGCATTCAATATTTAGTTACTATTGTTCTAGTTTTACAGATTTTTTTATTTTAATTTAGAGTTTCTATTATATTATTATATTATCTTTATTTTATGTGATACTTAATTTATTTGAATTAGGAATTTTGATTGTTGATTTTATATTAACCATTTAAAAAATATAAAAATTATTATAATAGTTAAATATTTTGATATTTCATAATAAATATTTGAATATATTATATCAAATATATGAATTTGGTTATTCAAAACTTAAAAAAAAAAATTTCCTTAATTTTAATAAAAAGGTCTTATTTAAATATTTTATTTTAAGTTTATGAGTTATTGAGCCGTCCCTGTTGAAGACCGTTGAAACTGATTGATCAAGCAGCTTTAGCCTACCAAAGCTTAGCTTTACATGGACTTGATAGAATATAATAAAAAAATTTTATTTAATTTTTTAAAATAATTTAAAGATTTTTTCAAATATTATATCTTTACTTTATTAACAAGAAGTGTATTCAAAGAATGTATTTATATTTTAATATAGTATAATAATAATCATTTGAATTATTTGTATTTGTGGAAGGACACCTCAATAGTTAAAATTTAAGATTTCAATAGTTATTTTTTATAATTTATTTTTATTATGCAAAAATGTGAAAAGTAAAATTATAATTGATTAAAAATGAACATATAACTAAAATAGGAATATATACAAAACGTTGAACAATAATTATTATTTTTGAAATATAAAAAGGTATAATTATGTGTTTTCCTTTTAAAATGGAAAAATATCCAAAAAATGGAAACATTCAGAAAAGCAAGAGAGATCAAACTGGGCCCATTGCTACTTCTGGTGGGATTCGCAAACCAAACATCTATTAATCTCTCGTCTACAGCTGTTTTCGCGGCGGTAGCGAAGCAAAGCAACCGCTGTAGCAAGACTTCATTTCCGTGTGAAGAGCTCCTTCTCCTTCTCGTTGTCAGGTTTTGATCCTCAGCCTTTCCTATGGTTTTCGAAGTTGTGCTTAGTTCTTTTGAACTTTTTAACTTATTATTATCTGATTCTGGGTCTGCTGTGTGGAAATTTTTTTTTTTAATTTTGTTGATTTTGGGATCGCATTGCATACATATAATTTAATGGTGGCTAGTGCTAGCGGCCAGGGGGGCTTCCAAGTAAATTTCTTCTCAAATCATCTGGTTTAGATAGCTGTTCCGGTTCGGAACCGAAACCCAAAAATCCAAAACTTCGAATCGTCATATAATTTCTTTTTTTTTGTCTTTTGTTGCCTTAATTTTTTCAATTAATTGAAATTTCTTTGACATATGAAATGCAGTTGAGTTAGAGTCCACCTTGATGATGCAGCCTGAAGAGAAAATCAGGAAAGGGGAATATAAAAAGGGTATTCTTCTAATTATATAATCATCATCTTTTCCTTTTTCTATTTGGTAAGGATAAGATGGACTGATTAAAAAAATGGAATGGAGTGGGAAGCATTATTTCTTTGGCTTGGATTTCTATTTGATTTTACCCTTTTCTTTTTTTTTTTAACGTATTAATCACTGCCTGTGTTAACTATTTGGAACTTAATGTGTGTTAATTTCAAATCGTCTGGTTTAGGGAGCCTTTTGGAAGTGAAACCCCAAAAATAAAAACTTCCAACTGTCACATTATTTCGTTTTATTTCCTTTTTGTTTTGTTTTTTATTTTGTTGCCCTAGTTTGTTCAATTAATTGAAATTTCTTTGTCATATGAAATGCAATTGAGCCAGAGTCCACCTTGATGATGCAACCTGAAGAGAAAATCGGTGAAGAAGATGTAAAAAGCAAAGGTATTCCTTAAATGATATAATCATCTTTTCTTTTTGACTATTTAGTAAGGAAAGAATAAGATGGACTAAAAATTGTAATGGACTACGAGGCAGTATTTTTTTGGTTAGGATTTCTATTCGATTTTACTTATTTATCACTGCTTGTCTTAAACTATTTTGGAACTGAAACCCCAAAAATAAAATCCTTCAAATTGTCATATAATTTCATTTCATTTTTGTTTTGTTTTGTTGTCTTAGTTTGTTCAATTTCTTAAGATTTCTTTGACATGTGAAATGCAGTTGAGCCAGAGTCTACCTTGATGATGCAATGTGAAGATAAACTCAGTGAAGGAGAAAGATGTAAAAAACAAAGGTATTCCTTAAATTATATATTCCTTTTTTCTTTTTGGCTATTTAGTAAGGAAAGAATAAGATGGACTAAAAAATGTAACAGACTAAGAGGCAGTATTTTTTTTGGTCTGGATGTCTATTTGATTTTACCCTTTTTTTAATTATTTATCACTGCCTGTCTTAACTATTTTGGACCTGAAACCCCAACAATGAAAGCCTTCCGACTGTCATATAATTTCATTTCATTTCTTTTTTGTTTTGTTGCCTTAGTTTGTTCAATTACTTTAAATTTCTTTGACATATGAAATGCAGTTGAGCTGGAGTCCACCTTGATGATGCAACCGGAAGAGAAAATCGGTGAAGGAGAAGATGTAAAAAACAAAGGTGTTCCTTAAATTATATAATCCTCTTTTCTTTATGGCTATTTAGTAAGGAAAGAACGAGATGGACTAAAAAATGTAACAGACTAGGAGGCAGTATTTTTTTGGTTAGGTTTTCTATTTGATTTTGCCCGTTCTTTACTTATTTATTGCTGCACGTCTTAACTATTTTGGAACTTAATGTGTGTATTGATTTTTATTAATCTTTTTTTTTTACATTGATATTGTTTTATGCTTTAACAGAAGATATTATCAGCCGGGACTATGGTAGTTCCTCAAACAGTTATGGGACTAATCTTTCTCTATATAGGAATAGAAAAAGGGTATGTTTTATATGATTCTTTTTGTTGCTTTCAGTTTTCAAGTGTAAGGAGTTTGTTCTGCTCTTTTGAAACTGGTTCTTGTACTTCATTGCTCCACTTTATGCTACCACAGTGGTACAAGGTAAGGTTCGCAGAGATGCATTACCGTGATGAGCAGGTAGCTCTGCTGCTAGACGCGCTTAAATGGTAAGTGCAATTCTTTCTTTCACTTGACTCTAGTTTCATGATGGGTAAACTCCACGTATAGTCTCTGTGGTTTTAACTTTTTTCCATATAATACTTTGTGATTTTTTTTATCAATTAGCACAATGTGGATAAGTTTTATTTTCAAAGGGGTTACATCATTAATTTCCCTCGTAAAATTACAAAACTACTTGTAAGAGGATAAGTTTGAATTGAGGGTATTTTGGTGATTTTATCAAGTGAAATTAACAAGATAATCCCTTGTGGGAGCAATAACTTAATAACAGGGCACTGATTGAGAAAAATCAAATTGCAGGGTGCATGTGGAAAAAGTTGAAATCAAAAGAGGTGTAAGTGGAGTTTACCCCTTTTATGATTATGGATGAATTTTTTGCTATTAGATGAATGATACAATTGTATGTTTTCTTCAACAGTGATAAGTCTGAACTCCATTCTATTTATCGACACCGTAGTATCCGTATGTTTGAAGCTTATATGACTTATGCAGAGGCTCAAAAAGTCCGTGGTTAGTTCCCTCAGTTTGCTCTCTCTTTTCAGTTTTCCCCTAGGAAAAAGAACCTCTGCATTAAAGTTGACCACCCCCCCCCTTTTTCTTTTCTTTTCTGTTTTGCTTTTAGCATTGGAAGAAGTTGCGTATGTTGGATTGGTTCCAATGAGTGACAATGTGCAGTCTGCAAAACGAACCAAGTCTGGAATTTTTGAGGCTAGACCAAAATCGAAGAAACAAAAGCGTAGCCTAGGTATGCTTTATCTACAGTTGTTTTGCCCTTCTGTTTATCTTGTATGCTCTTTGTCAAAAACATGAGATCTATATTATGCTTGTGGCAGGCAGCATACTCTCGGAGCGGAGACAAAACAAAGAGAAATGGAGGTATAATGAAGGTATGCCTCACGTGACGTTGAATTACTTGGATATGTGGTATTAATCTTGCATTCTATTAGGTATGGTATTGAAATGTTTCATTGCTCATGTGTTAGAATCCTTTGGTAATTTGTGTATGTTAATGGGAGGGGGGGAGGAAATGTTGGTGTGTGCATGTGAGGGATATGCATTGACAATAAGAAATGAGAGAAAAGAAAAGTAATCAAGTTGGCTTTTAAAAATTCAATGATAATGACCAAGAGGCTGGTTTGAAAAAAAAGTTACAGTGATGGATATTTGACGTCTCCCTAGTAAACATTATTGTCACACGTTGCAGTTGAGGTGCAAATAATCTTAGGGTTGGAAGCTATATTATTTACTGGTATATGTGCACTTTTGCTTGCGGTGTTCATAAGATGTGGAAGTTCCTGTAGCTCAGCATTTGTTAGTCATTGGTCTGCTCAATTGCTCAATTAAGCCTTAATCCCAAACTTACAGGTTTGGCTTGATGAATTTGTTTTCTTCATTCTGCTCACTTAAGTAGCCAAATTTTTTTTTTGTCTTCAGACCATGATTTATTAGCTTTAGATGCCACAGTGAAATCACGGTCTGCAGTGTAAAGCCACTTTTCTTTTTTGATAATGAACTAATTTTTAATATTTTCATTGTAAGATTAGGTGGATATTGTGTTTCTAAGGGCTGTTAAAGTGGGAAGTGTTAGAGTTGATTGAGTAATTGGGTATAACTCTTTAGAGGCTTATGATTTTGATTTTGAAGTCTTACTCTTTCACTCACTGCAAACAGATTTGGAGCAGGAGGCTAAAATAGAGGATTCCGAAGAAGAAGACTTCTCAGGTATCACTTTACACTCATGTTATAAGACTATGGATTTTTTTGTTTTCCTTTCTCTGTTGCTTATGTGTTTGTGGTTTTTGGTAGTTCTACCTCTTACATTTTTGGAACTTAAGTTTATGTTGTTTTATCATTGATTGATGGTTCTCTCCTTTGTGCTTTTTTTTAATAATTGCATTTACAGAGGATGAATGGAGCAGAGATTACAGTGGTTCCAGTGACACTTATGAGGGTTATTATGGTTTTGATGAGTTTGGGAAAAGGGTTTGTTATATCTTTTTTGTTGCTTTTAAATTGTGAGGTGTAAGTAGTGATGTCGAGTTGCCTTCTTATTTCTACTCTTAAAAGTGATTATGCTCCTCCCCACCTCTTCCTGCAGTTCTCTCAACGTGGCAATGGAAAATTGGCTTTCACTATTTAGGATTGGGTTGTCAAATATTATTCACTGTTTGTGAGAAATTCTTTGCATCAGTAAACTATTTGTGAAAAGATTCATTCTTCAAGTAGTAAAAGAATGCATATCAAAGCTTTAATCGAATGATATATGAGTTTCATCTGGAACTTTTAATAGGTTCTTATTGGTTATATTTATTAAGACGTAGTTTGTTGAGATTATACCATTTATGCATAATGTGGATCGTCGCATCATCCACGTTCATTTCTCATGTTTTCAAAGAGCATATTGTTGACAGTAGCCTCATTGCTGTACATTATGGAATGGCAGTGGTACAAGGTATGCTTGTCAGGTGAGAAAGCAAAGGATGATCAGGTAGCTTTGTTGCTAGATGTGCTTAATTGGTATGCAGAAGTGTTTCTTTGGCTTGACTTTATTTAAATGATAGATTGAATTATATATTATATTGAAATGCCGTGCTTTCTGCAACAGTGAGCAGTCTGGAATTCGTTCTATTTATATATATCATACTCCGGATCTGTTTAAAGCTCGCATGACTGAGGAAGAGGCCGATAGAGTTGCCGGTGGGTTCCTCTATCCTATCTTGTTGATTTTTCCCTGGGACAAATTACCTATGTGTTGAAGTTTGTTTTTTCGTTTTTCTTCCCTATTCTTTTAGGGTTGGGAGAAGTTGAGTTCGTGGAGCCACTAAGTTATATCATAGCCCTTGATTAGGACTTAGGCTATCTTGCAAGTCGATGAAAGTCACCAAGAATGTTGTGTAATCAGTTTCATGCTACGTATTAGTATTAGACTTGGAACTATTTGGATTTAATGGGAATGTCTTTTGAAGTTACTAAAATAATAGGAGGCTGTCAAGAAAGTGTCCCAAAGGTTTTCAAGAAAGTATTTGAATGTTATATAAAATAGTTATATCGTATTAGATATTTCTAGCCAATATTTCACATCTTTTTATCATCTCTTGCACTCTTACTACATCAAGAACGACCTTAGTTGTATTCTCATTATGACTCGAGAGATTTATTATTTTTATTTATAGGCAATATTAGCGTGTGTAAATTTTCTTTTTGATCACTTAAGGTAGTGTTTTTGTTTTAGCACATATTCTTTAAAATGAAAATGAGTGCTAAGAGTAAGGATCAGTCAAGACATCTTATGTTATTCTCAGTCACATATTTTTGTTGACTGAATATAAATGAAATAAATTTATCTATGCCATTCATAAATTTTGTGGCTAGAAATCTACTTGAATCGATTCAGAAATACATTCAACTCTTTTGTCATTTCATTAAGAGAAAATATTACAACAAACATATGATGTTGTTCATTAGTAGATGTTAATCGAAAATAAGAACTAACTTAAATTCTAGAATTATAAGAATTTTAAATGTTATCAACATATTATTTTATTAAAACCTTAATTTAAATGAATTTAAAAGAATATAATATTATTTAATTCATTTACCTTAAACCTTAATGAATTTAAATAATTTTAAAATTTACCAAAAATTTGTTAATTTAATTAATTGATTAATTACTAATACATGATTCTTTATAATTAGTTAATTTTGTAATTAATTCCATAAATGCTAAATTAATTTAAATAAATAAGATATATATTAAATTCCTAATTTAATTAATTGCTTAATTATAACACATTACTAAACCCTAATCAAATAATATTTTTTAGTAACTCACAGCTTAATTAATTTAAATTTTCCTAAATTAAACAATATTAATAATTTAATTAATTGCTTGTTAACTAAAACCTTTTTTCATTTGATTAGTAAAATTCTGTAATTAATTTAATAAAGCCCTTAATTAATTTAAATGGTTTAAAAACCCTAAATTCACTAATTTAATTAATTGATTAATTACTAACACATGATTCTTTACAATTACTTTAATTATGTAATTAATTTCCTAAACCCTAAATTAATTTAAATAAATAAGATATTATATTAATTTACTAATTTAATTAATTGCTAATTACTTAATTATAACACATTACTAAACCTTAATTAAATAATATTTTTAATTAACTCATTGGCACCTTATTTGCTTTAAATATTTATTAAATTGAATAATATTACCAATTTAATTAATTGCTTATTAACTAAAACATTTTTTCATTTGATTAGTTAAATTATTTAATTAATTTATAAAACCTTAATTAATTTAAAATTAAAAAACCTAAATTTACTAATTTAATTAATTGATTAATTACTAATAAATGATTCTTTATAATTAGTTTAATTATGTAATTAATTCCCTAAACTCTAAATTAATTTAAATAA
>NC_030859.1:18218121-18223443 GCF_000208745.1 Theobroma cacao | reverse complement strand
TAATATATTAATATTTTATATATAATTTAAATGATATTATGCTTATTTATTTTGTTTTAAAATAGGAATAAATTATAATTTAATTTATTACTAATTTATAATTAAATATTAATATTTATTTATAATTTAATTTTTAATATTTTAAACATATTAATATTTTATTTATAATTTAATATTAATATTTTATTAAAAGTTGGAATCAAAGGAGAGAAAGAGGAGAGAGAGAAAATAATATTTTATACAAATAAAGTTGTAATTTTTTAAACTTGAAAAGGTATTTTGATCTTTATCATTTTTTTAGTTTATTCCTTAATCATGGAATAGCTAATACCATAGGGGAGGGTGGTATTAGCTATCCCTTAGTTTGGAGGATTTTGGAGAATAACCATTCCATAGACTATTTCTCAACCAAATAAAGGAATCAAAATTTCTTGGGAATAATAAGCTATTCCCCAACCAAACATGCTATTGAGGTATTTGTGTGGCAACTAATGTGGAGACACGTAGCAGTGAAGGAAGAATTAGAGAAAAGAGAACTGCTAGGTGATGGCCAAATTATCTGCACACTTTGCAATAAAAAACAAGAAACGGTTAACCACCTTTTTCTCACGTGTGATGAATCTCAGAAGATTTGGTGCATGTGGTGTTAGGACTTGAAATTTTAGGGTTGTTTCTTCATAAATACTTTCTAAACCACTATTTGAAAAATAAAGCGGTTCACCAAATGAAGAGCCTACCTCATGGCTTAATCTTCATCATCACTTGTTGAGCTTTCATTCAAAAGATCATCTTCTTCCAATTCTCTTTCTTGAGTTTCACAATATATCTCTTCTAGCTTTTCACATAACTCTTTAGCATTTCCACAATTTAAGACTTTCTTGTACTCCTTTTCTTTAAGTGCACTAAAGATCATATGCATAGCTTGAGCATTGAGTTCCACTAAGTCTAAGTCACTTGAATTCCAATCAGCCAAATCTTTTTCTATGTTATATTCTTAATTTGATTCCAAGCTTGATAATCTTTGGCAATGATGAAATACTTCATTTTATTCTTCCAATAAGGGAAATTTTCACCATTGAAGTGTGGAGGCTCTAGCAAAGATTGTCTTTCCTCAAAGATTGGTTTAAGAGAAGTTGTGGCCATGTCTTAGAGCTAACAAGGATCACTCATAAGTTGTTAGACGCACAAAATTGAGTCCAAGCTCTAATACCAATTGTTAAATGATGTTAGCTCAAATAATAATGAAGAGAAATGTCTTAGAGGGGGGTGAATTAGACTTTAAAAATTTTTCTCAATTAAATCTTGGGTTTTTTATAAACTTGAAGAAATTCTTTGGTTTTCACAAGGTATTACTAAGAATGTTTAATTCACAAATTTGAAAGGTATATAAGTTGAAAAATAGGTTTGCAAAGTGCACATGTAACATTGGTGAAATGAAAACCTTTAAAACAACTAAAAATGATTTTGCAAGCAGGTCAAGAAATTTAAAGGCTATACATAATTTCTCCTAATCTTCTTGATGCAAAATAGACACATTAAAGAAATGGAAAGTAACAAGAAATGACATAATAATTTTATAGAGGTTTGGCCTTTTCAAGATGCCTACATCCTCTCCTTTTGCAAAAAAAGTTTTAAATCAACTATGAATGTACTTTTTCAAGGTTTAAGTATAACCTTCACAATGACTTTATCAAGCTCAACCTTAACCCTCACAATTGCTTTTTACAAAGCTCAAGTGCCACCTTCACAAATTGCTTTTTAACGAGAGCAAGCATAACCCAAAATTTGCCTTTTCATGGGAGCAAGCACAACCCAAAATTTGCCTTTTCACAAGAGTAAGCACAACCCACACTAACTTTTTAAGGTTAAGTTAGAACTTTTACAATGAATGGACACAAAGAATACTAAGAGTGTCTCTAAGAGGTGGATTTTGCTAAGTAAGTACAAAGGAGGAAGAGTGTGTACAAAGATTAGAGTGAAAGCACAACAGGATTTTCAACTCAAGTAAATGTGCTTGATTTTGCTTGGTTTTTCTCTCTTTTCTTCTCTAGTCTTTACTTTGGCAAGTGATTGAACTTTTTCCCTTTTCTTCCATACCTTAGAATGCTTCCAAATGGTCTTTTTTATAGTTTGAGAAGTCTTGGAGCTGTTGAAGTTGATTACATGAAGAAACTAGCTGTTTGTCTTTTGAAATCTGTGTCTAACGGTCATCTGGGGTCGAGTATGGCTCAAGAGAACTTGACTGTGTCTTTGAAATAGTTTCAAATTTGGCTTGAAGGTCGAGTATTTGATTGATAGACTCAATTATTGACCCGTGGATGTCACCATGTTTTCTTATCTACTTTAAGGTCGAGTATTGCTTCTCTATAGTTGAGTTTTCAATGCTTCCTTCAATTTTTTCTTGCATTCTGCCATGGGGTCGAGTATTGCTTCTCTATAGTCGAGTTTTCAATGCTTCCTTCAAATTTTTTCTTGCATTCTACCATAGTGTCAAGAATAAGCACATTGTAGTCAAGTGTGGCTTCACTTTATCTTTCTTTGTGCATGTGTAGTTGAGTATGGCTTCTTTTTAGTTGAGTATCAAGCTGTAAAATGCTTGCTCTTTGTTTCTTCTAGCTGAAACTCAATGTTTGAAAGCTCTTTGATATTTTCTAAGTATAAATGATTTTTCAAACATTTTATAATCACAACATTTTCAAATGCTTGTGATCGAATTTAAATCAATGTGCAATTTTGTCAAATTCAAACATAAATCATTTCAAGTCTAACAATATATATACACACAACTTGGTTATAATTAGTTTTCTCCTTGTGAAAATCTATTTGAAATTTGTTCTTTATGCAGTAAGCTACATGATTAGAATTAAATCCAAGAAATATAATTGTAAAGAAAATATGAAAGTGAGCCCATTAATCAGAGCATCAAGCCACAAGCCTTATTTAACATGAAGCTGCATAAGGAAATTGCTCGAATATAGATAAAGATACAAGTCATATTATCCATCTATTGGGAGTTTAAATAAATATGACATAATACTTAAAAAAATTCTTGAACTTTCACAAAAATTCAAATAAGCTATTTTTCTTTTATTACATTTAATTAAACTCTTAAACTTTTATTTTGAGCTAAATAAGTATGTATAACTAATGGTTGACTAATTGTTATTAGTAAAAATATAACTTATCACTCTATGTCACTTGACACTGATGTAGCATGTTAACATGTCATGATGGATGATAAGGTGGCATGCTGATGTGGCATACTTACATGGTCATATGATATTTTTACTCTCCACATTAGTATCACGTAATCGCCACTTGGGCATAAAATGACAAGTGATATTTTAACTAATGATAATTAATCAACCATTAATCATATAGAGTTTTTTTTTTTGGAAAGCAAATGATGGAATATCATTATTATCATAAGTTTACAAACACTACCTTTTTAATCGGTAGTGTGCAAAGCTAAGAAAAAGTGATAGAGACCTCCTCGATAGACCCTCTGTGTATGCTAAATAAGAAAGAACAAAAACCATAGTTGCACTTGAGATCGAGTTGCATTAGACAAATTCCTCTCAACATCATCCCTTTGCAAGCATGATTGCTATACAACAAAACCCAAAAAAAAATAATTGAGCAAAACAGTCTTTGCAATACCAATTGATCCTTCAAACCATGGACGGACCTACACTAAAAGGAGTGGTGTTACATGACACCACTCATTCATTGAGGTGTCAAAAATTTCTACTTGGTATATTATTTATGTTAAAGTTTTATGTAGTTAATGAAACTAATGAACACATTACTTTTTTTGCAATTTTGTAAGGAGAGGGGCAAAGACTCCAAGCCAAAGTAGATTTATTAAAAAGTAATTTATATACTAATATTTAAATACTACATGGAAAGATAAAAAAATTTTCTTCTATAATTTAAAATTTTCTTTAAAAAGTCAAAACCTAAACCTTTCTCCTTCTTAAAAGATTCAAGTCCTACTTTTGAGATCCGTATTAACACTTCTTGTCACGACCCTGAACCACCTTCGAGTTTGTGACAACCGTCGCAATGTCTCAATAGGCACTAATCTTCCGAGTACCCTATCGAGACCTCGCAAGGCTCTCGTATCAGTTCCTCACCTACCCTGTGATTTATCGTTACAAAAATCATGTTTTAAAACAATACAGATCATTTTTTTCGTCCAAAAACAATAAAATTTTAATTTCTGCCTCACAGGGGCGTTTTTGTCATTTTCGTCAAAAATTTTGAGACAGGTTAAAAATGTAATAATTAGGTGGCAAACGCCTATTTCATACTTAGAAATAAGTTTGATATCTAAAACGTTCATTTAAAAACAAATTGTTGACAACTAGTACTATTCAAAAATAATAAATAAAATATTCTATTTTCTCATAAAATAAATTTTTATAGAAATATTCGTAAATAATTTTTCGCACATGAAAGTAAAGAAAAAATTGTATGAATAGAAATACAGATAACCAAAATATAAGATTTGATCTGCAATGACACGTGGGTCTCAATTGACCAAGAGGATGTAAGACTGTGAACTCTTACTTTCTATAATGCAGTTCCGAGCTTAGTTCTCGTCATACTCGACTATCTACAAACTATCCTGAGCCTACAAAATGCATAGAAAAAAGGGGTCAGATTTTATAATCCCGATGAGTAAATAGATACCATCTAAAATATCCAAAACTGAGTAAATGGAGACAATAAATATACCATCCCAATATGCATTTCATAACTTAGAAATTTATTCCATCCCATGAAAACAATTATAATTCAATTAAAATGATTTTCAAGGCTTATGTTTCTCATAAAATTTGGCTCATGCCAAAACTCATCCTCGGGGATACTTGATCGTCATCAAAGCATCCTCTCGAGTCTGCCAAGACTGTTAAAATGACTTATTCATATAAAACAGTCGTCTCTTGGCGTTGACTGAATCTCACTTTCACGTGGTGGTAAAGCGTGAAGTGGACTCAAACCCCTCCACAAGAGTTACCCTATGCGCCTCTCCCACAGAGGTAAAATAAATTAGTCGGGTTTACGGAGCCCCTCTAATAGAATGGTCCACGGAAACCCGCCACTGTATTGTAAGTCAGGCCCACCATAATCATAAAATAGTTTAACAGCATAACAAGGTAATTTTTTTATAATAACTAATTTGCACGGCAAACCACAATTCATGTAATTTCAATACAATAAACCAGCCAAGCATGCTCACACTATCATAAGCCATTTGAATTAAAAATACAATTCATACTTAACAACCACAGTCTCCATGTACTCTATTTAAAAAAA
>NC_030859.1:18210452-18214477 GCF_000208745.1 Theobroma cacao | reverse complement strand
TTTTATTATGACAGTCATAATTTCATTTTAAACGAATGTTTTAGACATCCAAAATTATTTTTGATTATGAAATATGTGTTTTCCACTTACATACTATATTTTTAGATGATTTTGAGATTTTTGGGATAAATGACCAAAATACCCATGTGAGACGAAAATTATTATTTTATTTGTTTAAGTTGGAAACAGTTTAAAATCTTTTAGAATGTGGTATTTGGAAACAGTTACCCACAGGGGAAATGAGAAGCTGATATTAAAGCCTTGCGGGGTTCCGGTTGACATTTCGGGTAATGAATGTTGATCGAGACATCGTGGCGGTTGTCACGGGCTCGATGGGAGTTTCGGGTCGTGACAAAATTTTTCAAAATTATACTTTTACCCCCGAACTTTTCAAAAATTACATTTTTACCCTAAAAATTGAAAATTTGCCATAATGCATAATTTTCACTCCTCATACTCATTTCACACTCCAAATAATTAAATTTGATCAAAATCCTTTCAAAAATTAAATTTTCGATTTTGGGTGGCAAAATTACCATTTTGCTCCTATACTTTAAAAATACCGAAAACTCATATTTTTCACTGATAAATCTTCCAATTGTACTTCAATACTCATATCATACTCAAATATGTTAAATGGGGCTAAGAAAATCTTTTCTAAAAATTCCCATTTTGTCTTCAAATTGCAAAATGACCATTTTGCCCCTAACCAGTCAATTTTCCCGATTGACTCCAAATCGGACCTCGAATTCTGAATTACCATTTTGAGTCATCACTAAACTGTGAAATTCTCAATTTCATCTTTAAGATCTCGATTTTATCTTCTTCGATGTTTAATCGACTTAACTGTTCTTCTAGGGGCAATATCGTCTTTTGTCAATTTCTCAAGCTTTCTCAATATACAAACATTCTATCGAGTATGTGAATGACACCGTAATTACTTTATAGAGCAGGGTTTGACAACATTACCCCCCTTAAAATAAAATTTTATCCTCAAAATTTCACTAATCGAACTCAAAGAAAATACGGGGGTATTTTCTCCAATCATTTCACATACTTCATATTTACCTTTACTTGGCTATTGCATCTTGTGCAGTACCATAATTCCTAAGAGTCACCCTTTTTTCCCAATTATCTTTCAAGTATTTAACATATCTTATATCTTCACTTCATTCCAATATTAAGTTGTTGCCTAAGACTTGGACTTATTTGAATTATATATACCCCAAGCATTTCTTTTTCCAATTTCCACAATATATATATTAAGAAACTTCCATTGCAATTTTCCATATAAAGTTCTTTGCTAAATTATTCTTGAAACCCTTACTTACACTCTCATTATTCGATATTTACATCTCTTATCACTATTTCCTACTTTCGTCTATTATTTCACTCACTTTCTCCAAGTTGGACTCGTGCTTCATCTTCCATTACAGCAAAAATCCTTGTTGAAGAACGAGTCTGTGCTCTAGTTGGCGGATATGTCGAGGTGTTACTTTCCACATTAGACTGTGCAGCTACTCCGTGCCTCGGGTGTACTCCAGAGGAATCTCTCCTCTACATATTTGTATAAGCTGTTGGAGGTGGAGCAGCTAAGTAGCCTATCCTGACTATGGGAAATTACTTCTGATGTGACCCAATTGACCACAGCGATAACATCGTACGGGCTCCTTACACGATCCGACATGATATTTTCGACAATTCCAGCATCTATCGAAATCTCCGAAACTTTTCCCGAAGGTAGTCGTCACAGACTTACTAAATCTCGAAGGTCTCTGCTGTGTCTGTGAAAATGAAGGTCGAGAAGATGTTACTGAGGCAGAAGTAGTGCTTCCTGAAACAGATGAATCTTTGCCCCTTTTTAGTGGCTGACTAGAGAACATGCTCGGATTTCTCCTCTTTGCCAACTCAGCTCGCATTCTCCTATTTTCGTTCGCGAGCTTCTCGGCCCTTAGAGCCATTTGTACTACTTCCTTATGGGGCTCCCTACCGATTACCGTCATCCGTTCCCTAATCTCATTACAGAGCCCTTCTTCAAAATAGCTTGCCTGATCCTGCTTCGATTTGACCAAATCAAGCACGTATAACATCAGCTCGTTAAAATGAGCTTCGTATTCCTCTACCAACAAATTTTCTTGTTTCAAGCTCAGAAATTCTATTCTCTTTTCTTTCTGGTGAAAATAGGTGAAATACTGGCTGTTAAATTCCCTCAGAAAATCTACCCAGGTCAGTGGAGCGGTGGAGCAGGACTTTACAGAATTCCACCATGTACGAGCTCTTTTCTCTAATAACCGTGTGGCCACCATCAGTTTCATGTTGTCATCCAATCTCATGTCAAAGAGAGTCTCCGACACCTAGTTAATCCAGTCCTTGGCCACAGTCGCATTTAACTCACTCGTGAAAGATACGCAGCCAAGCTGCCTAGCCTCCTTCAGTTTCTTAGAGATAGACACATCTTGTACTGGGGGTACTGAAGGAGTAACCGGTGGCACTATCGGTGGGACTTGACCAGCCTGAGCCTGACCAGCCATAGCAGCAAAGAAAGCTACCATCACCTAAATTGCCTCGGGAGGCATGGCAGGAATGCCAGTAGGTGGCGGAGGAGGTGGAGGAACGTCGGTCTGTTCAACAGTAGGCGCTGCCCGAAAAGGAGACGCAGTCGATTCCTCTCCTATGAGATCTAGCCGACTTTGCCTAGAACGATCTCTTCCCCTCCCAGTCGACCTAGTGAAGGTTATACGTTCACGTCTAGGGGGCATGATGATCTATAAAAGAAAACAAGACAAATTTAAGCAACCTCAGACTCTATATGTAAACATATACATTCTAATCGATTTAGCTTAACTCGAGGCCACGCAATGTCAGTGTGGATTTCTTAAAACAACTTTAAAACCAAAAACTTTAAAACCAAATTCTTTGATCTTTAAATCATGCTCTGATACCAATAAAATTATCACGACCCGGAACCACCTTTGAGTCCGTGACAACCACCGCGATGTCCGGATAGGCACTCATCTTCCGAGTATCCTATCGAGACCTCGCAAGGCTCTCGTATCAGTTCCTCACCTACCTTGTGATTTACCATTACAAAAATCATATTTTAAAACAATATAGATCATTTTTTTCATCCAAAAACAATAAAAATTTTAATTTCTGCCTCATAGGGGCATTTTTGTCATTTTCGTCAAAAATTTCGAGACAGGTTAAAAATGTAATAATTAGGTGAAAAACGCCTATTTCATACTTAGAAATAAGTTTGATATCTAAAACGTTCATTTAAAAGCAAATTGTTGACAACTAGTACTATTCAAAAATAATAAATTAAATATTCTATTTTCTCATAAAATAAATTTTTATAGAAATATTCGTAAATAATTTTTCGCACATGAAAGTAAAGTAAAAATTGTATGAATAGAAATACAAATAACCAAAATATAAGTTTTGATCTGTAATGACACGTGGGCCCCAATTGACCAAGAAAATGTAAGACTGTGAACTCTTACTTTCTATAATGCAGTTCCGAGCTTAGTTTTCGTCCTACTCGACTATCTACAAACTGTCCTAAGCCTGAAAAATATATAGAAAAAAGGAGTGAGATTTTATAATCTCAGTGAGTAAACAGATACCATCTAAAGTATCTAAAGCCGAGTAAATGGAGACAATAAAATATCCCATCTCAATATGCATTTCATAACTTAGAAATTTATTCCATCCCATGAAAACAATTATAATTCAATTAAAATGATTTTCAAGGCTTAATGTTTCTCATAAAATTTGGCTCATGCCAAAACTCATCCTCAGGGATACTTGATCGTCATCAAAGCATCCTCTCGAGTCTGCCAAGACTGTTAAAATGACTTATTCATATAAAACAGCAGTCCTTTGGCGTTGACTGAATCTCACTTTCACGTGGTGGTAAAGCGTGAGGTGGACTCAAACCCCTCCACAAGAGTTACCCTACGTGCCTCTCCCACAAAGGTAAAATAAATTAGTCGGGTTTACCGAGCCCCTCTAATAGGATGGTC
>NC_030859.1:18203166-18209568 GCF_000208745.1 Theobroma cacao | reverse complement strand
ACTAACATAGCTCAAAATCAAATTTATCTAACAACTTTCTCTCTCTAAACCCATATGACCAGAATTGAAATCATCCTCAAATCACATGATTCAACCATGGAAAATGATGGAAATGCATGGGAAAGGTAAAGCATAAGACAAATTTAAGAAATGTTATCTTTTTTTCACTTGATTCTTGAATTTCCACCAATTTTCCCTTTAAATTTCTTGGCTAGGGTTTTATTTTCTCCTTTCTCTCTCTTGTTTCTTGCTTGGCTGAATGTTGAAGAAGAAGAATGGGTTATGGGCTGATTTTTTTATGCCTTTTTATTAGTTTAATAAAAGAATATTATTTAATTCATATTTTGAATATTTTATTAATTCATTTTTTTTTCTAGCCATCCACTTGTCCTAATTTTTCCACCATACATTCCCTTTGCTTATCCAAGTCTTAAGTGAAATTTTCAGATTTTTTCAAAGTTTTGGTGGAGCAAATTTTTTAAAATTACACTTTTACCCCTGAACTTTTCAAAAATTACATTTTTACCTCAAATTTGAAAATTTGCCATAATGCATAATTTTCACTCCTCATACTCATTTCACACTCTAAATAATTAAATTTGATCAAAATCCTTTCAAAAATTAAATTTTCGATTTCGGGTGGCAAAATTACCATTTTGCCCCTATACTCTAAAATACCGAAAACTCATATATTTCACTGTTAAATCTTCCAATTGTGCTTCAGTACTCATATCATACTCAAATATGTTAAATGGGGCTAAGAAAATCTTTTTTAAAAATTTCCTTTTTGTCCTCAAATTGCAAAATGACTATTTTGCCCCTAACCGGTCAATTTTTCGGATTGACTCCAAATCAGACCTCAAACTCCGAATTACCATTTTGAGTCATCCCTGGACTGTGAAATTCTCAATTTCATCTTTAAGATCTCAATTTTATCTTGTTCGATGTTTATTCGACTTAACTGTACTTCTAGGGGTAATATCGTCTTTTGTCAATTTCTCGAGCTTTCTCAATATAAAAACATTCTATCGAGTATGTGAATGACACCGTAATTACTTTATAGAGCAGGGTTTGACACTTCTTCTTCTCAATCCTTGGCTACATTTTCACTCTCTCAAAATAACTCATTTAAGATTCAATTGCAAGTAATTTTCAACACAAATTAAGTTTTTATATATTTCATGTCTATATTTTTTTGATTAATTTGATGGTTTCGATTTATAATTATAATCTAACTGATAAAAAATAGTACTGCATATCAAACAAGGTCTTGAAATTATGACTTTTGTTTATTTATTTTGTAGATATATTGGTTTTATTATTTTATTTTTGTATCTAACTTTATATGGTTTATGGGTGCTTATATTTAGTTTTGATTAATAAATAGGAAATTGTCATATTGTTAGTTATTGAAACTGATAATTTGTTATATAAGATCATATTTTATTTAATTCTAATATTTTAATTTATACCAATGAATAATAATTTTTAACAAATTTTTATAATTTTGGATAAAAGATATTTTAAAGGAAAAGAAATTGTCTCTCGAGCAACAACAACAAAATTATACTTGTTATGAATATTTTTGTGAATATCCATTTATATCATGTTTATCTAGATTTGATGTAAATTAGATTGGATGAATATTAAGATTTAATCCATCAAATCCCTTAGTATTATCTTCATCTTGTAAATTTAATCTAGATAAGGGGTTATTAGCCTATAAATAGGCACTTTCACTTCATTTACAAAGATACACTTCAATAAGATTTCTTTTCTCCTCCTAAATACTTTCTTTCTTCTCTTTAATTATTCTTTCAAGTTATCTTTATTTGTTCTTTTAAGTTATTTTTCATAACATGTTATCAGCACGATTTTCTAATCTCTTACACTCAAGCTTCACAAAGTTGAAGTTCAATTTTTCTTCAGGTAATTTTTGTCTATTGTTACTTTGCCCAAATTTTACCAATTTATAATAAGCAATTTTTAATTTTATATTAATTGTTTTTCATCAGTCAATTTATTGTTTTGCTTGTCAATTACGATATATTGTGTAATACTAACATTTATTTCTTCTTTTAAGCTATCACAATGTCAAATCTTACAAAGCTTGAATTTGTGTCTCTTGATATTACTGGCAAGAACTATCTATATTGGATTCTAGATGCTAAAATCCATTTAGAAGCTATGGGTCTTGGAAACACAATCAAAGAAGAAAATAAAGCATCAAATCAGGATAATGCAAAAGCAATGGTTTTCTTTCGCCGCCATCTTCATGAGGGATTAAAAATTGAGTATCTCACAATAAAAGATCCTGTCGATCTTTGAAAAAGTCTAAAGGAAAGATATGACCACTAGAAAACAGTAATTCTGCCATATGATTGGATGCATCTACGATTACAAGATTTTAAACTGTAAGTGAGTATAACTCAGCATTATATAGAATTAGTTCTAAACTAAAATTGTGTAGTGAAAAGGTGACTGATGTTGATTTGTTAGAAAAAATATTCTCTACTTTTCACGCCTCAAATGTGCTCCTACAACAACAATATCGTGAAAAATGCTTTAAGAAATACTCTAAACTGATTTCATGTTTCCTTATGGCTAAGGAAAATAACGAGCTATTGATGAAAAATCATGAATCTCGCCTAACTAGTTCTGCTCCATTCCTTGAAGTGAATGCGACATCATTTAGAAATTCTGGTTGTGGTCGTGGCCATAGTCGTGGTCGTAATCGTGGACGTGGAAAAGGTCATCATAATTATCGCAGTTGTGGTAGTTACACAAATTATTATTCTGATAATAAGAATACCCACAAAAAGTGGATTAATAGTGAAAAAATACAAGAAAAAAAACAAAAGTGGACAAAGTAAAAAGAATATAGAAAATGTTTGTTATCGATGTGGCATGAAAGGCCATTTATCACGTACCTGTCATACACTAAAACATCTTGTTGAGCTTTATCAAGCATCACTAAAAGTTAAAGGAAAAAATATTGAAACAAATTTTGTTGAAGATGATAGCCAAGTTGATATAACACACTTGGATGTTGCTGATTTTTTGCCCACCTTGAAGGACGAATTGATCATTTGATTGGTGATGAAAATCCCAATAATGAAATTTCTTAAATTATTTGCTGATGTGTTTTAGTACAACTCTAATAAGAACTTGGTATGTTTAGTATTATTCTATTAAGAAGTTAATGTATTTCAACATATTTATTAGGAAGATTTTTTTGTGTGTTTTAATAACAAAGTTTATATTTAATGTTCTTTTATATAAGTTTCTTACTATGTATGTTTTATTTTCTTAAAAAAAATATGGATATTCATCTGATTAGATCCAAGATCAATGACGAAGATATATGTCTAATAGATAGTGCTACAACGCACACTATATTTAAAGATAGGAAATATTTTTCCCACTTGACAATGGAAGAAACTAATGTCAATACAATATCTGGTAGTACAAGATTAATTGATGACTCTAAAAGAGCCAATATTTCACTACTTGAAGGAACAAAGTTTATAATAAAAGATGCATTATTTTCTACTAGATCTCAAGGAAACTTATTAAGTTTTAAAGATATTCGTTTAAATGGATACATATTGAGACAACGAATGAAAGAGATACTTGATACCTCTATATTACATCTATTATTTTAGGTAAAAAGTTTGTGTTGAAAAAAAAACAAATTATTACTTGCTCTATTCTCTGAATTCAACTACACAAATATTAGAATAATTAAAACCCATAGTAAACTAGAAGTTTACTAATGATTTTAATGTTTGGCATGACCGGTTGGACCATCTCGGATCAATAATGATGCAAAAAAATGATTGAAAATTTATATAATCATTCATTGAAAAACCAGATTATTTTTCAATATAATGAATTTTTATATGTTGCGTGCTCTGAAGGCAAATAAAATATAAGGCTATCACCAACTAAAGTTGGGATTGAATTCCCTACATATTTGAATAATATTCAAGGTTATTTGGGGATTCATACATCCACTATGTGAACCATTTAGATATTTTATAGCTTTAATCGATGCATCGCCTAAATGGTCACATGTGTGTTTATTATCAGCTTGCAATTTGGCATTTGTAACCATTTGTTTGTAAGCACATTTTCCTAGTTAAATAATCAAATTTATTTGTCTTGACAATGTTGGTGGATTTACATCTCAAGTATTTAATATTGCATAATAGTTGGAATAATTATTGAATAGCCTATTACTTATGTTTATACACAAAATGGTCTAGTAGAATTATTTATTAAATACTTCCAACTAATTGCAAGGCCATTACTTATGAAATTCAAACTCTCAATGACTGCTTGTAGGCATGCCATTTTGGATGCAGCAACATTTATTATAAATTCTCAAGCCAAACGAGTTATTATAAATTCTCTCTATACAATTGGTTTATGGTTAGGAACAAAATATTTCCCATCTAAGAATTTTTGGATGTATAGTATATGTTTCAATTACTCCACCACAACGCATAAAGATGGGTCTTCAAAAGAGGTTAAGAATATATGTTGGATACGGATCTCCATTTGTAATTAAATATTTAGAATTATCAATAAGCGATTTATTCATGACAAAGTTTGTCAATTGTCATATTGATGAAATAATTTTTCCAACATTAGGGGGAGAAAAAAATAAATAGCTGCAAAAGAAAACTTCTTCAAATGAATTATCATTTTCTAGTTTTGAACCTTGCACAAATCAATATGAACTTATATCTATCTCAGGGATTGAATGCTTTGTTTGCCACTTACCCTTCACTGCATTATCTCTCTGATTGCTCTATGCTAGTAAGCCACTTTGCATTTGTAGATGATATAATTATATTCTTTAACAGTGCAAAATCCTCCTTGCAGAAAATTCTATTGTTCTTGCAGGATTATGAGGCGATTTCTGGGCAACGAATAAACCACTCAAAGAGTTGCTTCATCACTCACTGAAATATGGCAAACAGTCGCATCCAGATCATTTCTCAAGCCATTAGTTTCATTCATAAGTGCCTGCCTATTACATATTTGGGAGTGCCTCTTTATAAATGGCCAAAAAAGGTTATGTTATTTGATGATATAATTGCAAAGATCCAGGACCGTATAGCAGGATGGGATAACAAAGTCTTATCTCTGGGAGGGCGAATAACACTATTACGTAATGTTCTTGCTTCTATGCCTATTTATTTGGTCCAAGCCCTTAAACCCCCTACTTGTGTGATTGAAAGAATTGACATATTGTTCAACAATTTTTTGTGGGAAGGTTCAGCAGTGACTAGAAATATCCATTGGGCTTCATGGCATAAGATCACTCTTGAAATACCTCATACTTTGATATGGTGATAAATAAAGTTGATCGAATGCAAATTGAGGTCAATTAAAATGTTTAAAAGTGATAAAAGACAAAAAGAGTAGTTTAGGATAAAATATTCCGAAAGTGAGGCATAATAAGGTATTTCGGGTACCAAGGAGACAAGATAAAATTTTTAGAATAAAATAATATTTTATTAATGAAACAATATTAAAATACTAATATTTAGTCGGATATCGAAATTAGTCAAGAAGAAGGATCATATGGTTGATCCAAGTGGGGGAGAAGATGACAAGCCCGACTTTAAAAAAAAATAATTATCATGACATACATATGATGGATAACATGTTTGCATGCTAGGAGAGTTCCGAAAAATTTACAAAAGTCGGTATTATACCTAAAGGTACAATAAAGTTGATTTAAGCCTCGAACTAGATCAAATAGAGAATTTACGATGAAATTAAGAATTTTAAAGTCCCAAAATGGTTTAATATGGTGATTCGGAGTTCGAGGATCAATTTGGAGTCAAACCGAAATTTTCGCTATCTCGGGGCAAAATGGTCATTTGCCACTTGGGGATAAAATGAAAATTTTAGAAAAGATATTTTTTGGCCCCATTTGACTTATTAGAGTATAATTTGACTTATTGGAGTAAGATTTGAGGTTTAGATGTGAAAAATTTTAATTTCGGTATAATTTGGAGAAAAAAGGTAAAATGGTAATTTTACCACCTCAGGGGCAAAATTGTAATTTTCCACCACCAGGACACTTTTCCAGCACATGGTCTTCCTTTATCCTCATTTTGACCATTGACTAATTGTGTGGTGGAGATAAAAAGGATTAAAATTTTAAAATTTTAAAATGGACCAATAAGAAAATGACATGTGTCATACCTTTATTATTTTATTGTTTCTTGTTAAAAAGGCATAAAATCAGCCCATTTTCTTCATATGGCCGGCCAAGCAAGGAGGAGAGAGAAAGAGAGGAAGAACAAAGGGAAAAACAAGAAAACCTAAGTGAAAAATTCAAAGAAAAAGTGAAGAAATCAAGGAAACAAGCTAGGTAAGTTA
>NC_030859.1:18191981-18201687 GCF_000208745.1 Theobroma cacao | reverse complement strand
GGGGCCCACGTGTCACTGTAAACGAAATTTCATACTTTAATTATCTTTATTACTATATGAATAAATTTATTTTACTCTTACGCTACAAAAGTTATTTTAGGAAGACTTTGAAAATATTGTGTTTTAAGAAAATAGAATATTTTATTTAATGTTTTTATTATATTCAAATAGCTATAATTTTACTTTAAACGAATGTTTTAGACTTCAAAATTTAATTTAAATCATGAAATATGTGTTTCCACTTACATATTACATTTTTACGGATTTCGAAATTTCAAAAAAAATGATGAAAATGCCCCTGTGAGCTAGAAAATAATATTTTATTGTTTTGAGTTGGAAACAACTTATGATTTCTTGAAATGCGAGATTTCATAACTGTCGCTCACCGGGGAGATGCGAAAATTGATGTTAAGCCTTGCAGGATTTCGATCGACATTCGAGGTAATGAGTGCTTATCGGGACGTCGCGACGGTTGTCATGGGCCCGAGGGGAGTTCCGGGTCGTGAAACTTTTGTTAGTATCAGAGCATGGTTTAAAGATCAAATATTTTGATTTTAAAGCTTTGGATTTTAAAGTCTTTGGTTTTAAAGTTGTTTTAAGGAATCTACACTGACACTGTGTGGCCCCAAGTCTAGTTAAGTTAAGTTAAGTTAGGTTAGATTGAATAGAATGTATGCATCTACATATAGAAATCTACCTACTTTTGAGATGCATAAATAATTAAACAATTACTATTTGATTGCATATAGGTTTTGAGGTGCACTAGTGACATACACACCATGTCTAGAAGATGTGGCAGTCTCGATACCTCTCATAGTGATAGCGAGGGATCTCTAGATTCTACGGCTAGAAGCAAATGGCACCCTGATACAGGTAATTCGGAAGGTGGTCCATCCCGAATTCCTAATAACAGAATTCATCGAAACTTAGCAGAATGGGTTCATAATAAGGAAAGCTTTGAGAGTAGCCAGAATTTTGAAAGTGAAAGTAGCTCCAATACACCGAAAATTGAACAAGATTTCCTTTCGGAACAACCTAGAGAGCACCATAGAGAATGGACGAGGGAAGAAATTGCAAGGGGATTATTCAGTGATGTTATGACACTATGAGGTAATAGTTGGGCACAAATATAACCCAATGAAGTTAAATTATGGAATATGAGAAATATAAAATTTTGATTCAGTAAAGATTGCAAGAATAAAGTAAGGAGGAAGCTGAGCTATTTTCGTAGTTAATTATACCGAAAGTCAATAAGATTATTGGAGTATAAGACAAAGAAGATAAATGGGATAGGGATGACAATAAATTTGAGGAAAGTTGTAGATAGTAAGCAACTTATGTGTGGAGTGGTATATTTATCATGAATTTATTACATTGTATGGAAAGGATGTTTTGAGGTGGAATTTTATGAATGTTGATAAACGTCAAAAGATGACACGAGATTAAAGTATTAACTTGGCTTAGTGTGTATGACAAGAAAATAGAAGGTACCTATACTTATGGAACTCATGATATATATCTAAAAGGGAAACCACTGGTTGAGAATGATTGATGTGGTGACTTTGAATGCAAACAAATAGCTTTGATGAGAAAATTTCTAATAGCTACAGTACTTCAACATTTACTGTTCAACGCTGTAATGCTCCGAATACCTTACGCTTATGATACATGAGTAAGATGGGAGTGACACGATAATGAGCTTACAAATTGAATTTTGGTTGTTGGTCATTGTGTTTTGTTATCTGGGAGTTTTAAATATTCTGGAGAATGTTTACCCAAATGAATTGAAAAACTTCTTTATTGCCTTGTATATGGGCATATAATTAAAAGAAAAATTGAAAGATTCTTGAGATGACTATATTGAGATGAGATACCAAGTAATGCAAGTGTGAAGGAAGAATTACGAGACTGGTATAGAAAATCAGTTTATATAGAATATCATTACAAGAATTTGTAATATCTGTTTTGATACAGTAAAATGACAAGGGTTAATAACAACATGAGGCTAATTGTGTGGCACCCTAGAAACCTATGAAGATGAGTTAGGGATTGAATGGATGAGTACGTATTTATATACCTTAAAGATTAAGTGTTTTAGGACTACATAAACATCTTTGAGAAGAGATTCTAATCATACACAACAAGTATGAAACGCAAAATTTTTAAAACTTACTGAGAAGCCCAACGACTAAATCACAAGTTAAGGGTTCACATGCTGTGAGATATAATTTTAAGATAGATATTCCCAAGGAAATACTCAAGAGAAGTTTTGCTCTGGATCTCGTTAAAGTAAGCACTAAGTTATGTGATTATAAAAAGGAAGCTGTAAGCTGAGAGTGATATTAGTATTAGAATTGAAAAATACTTGAGGAGAATCTAGTTTTAAGTTTTACAATTTCAAGTACAATTTATAAATTAGTTAAGGAAGAACGATGTTATGTTCATATGAAGGAGTGGAACAAAAGATGATAGAAGTTGACCCTGAAAATGAAGTCAGATAATGAAATTTTTCTAATATATATTATGAAAATTGGAATTCGAAAATGCTTGAGGTATACATGATTCAAATGAGTTTGAGTCTTAAGTGACAAATCAATATCGTAATGCAAGAAAGATACAAGGTAATATAGAGGTATGAAAGATAATTATGGACAAAAGGATGACTCTTAGGAATTGTGGTATTACATGAGATGCAATGATCAAGTTGAGATAAATCTTTGAGGCATCAATAGGATTATAAAGCATACACGCATAATAAATTATAATTCAATGGAGATGACATTGTGATGAATGATATATAGTATAAGGAAACTCAAACATATGGTTGGAAATGATATGAATGATATGAAGTTATACACAAGTATAATAAGAAGGTTGACATGCACTATAAGAATTATTATATTGAAACTAGGATTGGGATACGGATGAATAATGGGGGAATGTAGTCCAAGGCATGTGAACACATGGATTCCTATATATAAAGAGAGATGTTGACATTTGAAAATGCATGTATATATGTATATATGAAATTGATAATTTTACTAACTAAAGTGAAGAATGGTTCTCAGTAATTGGGAGATTTTGAAATAGTGTCCAGAGAGGTCAGTGAGCTAAAGTGTTAACGGACATGCAATGAACGATTAAAGTTATGAGTGACTTTGAAGGTAAACCTTGGATTGTTTAAGTTCTTAATGGAACTCTATTAAAGGAAGGGTATGGACCAGTATAAGATGGATGAATCAAGGTTGAGAAATTTGGTACGGAGCGGATTAATAAAATGATGATTAGGTATACATAAGTAAGTATGATATGTGATCGAAATCAGTATAATTGAGGTGAAGTTATGGTTCAAATTTAATAATGGTGATAAAGGCATGCTTAGTGTCTCGATATAAGAGATCATGGTTGTGAAAAGTATTACTGATCCAGTTCCAAAGGATGATAATTGCCATAAATAAAGCATTTAATTGAACTGAAGGTGAACGAGGGAAATAAATTGAATGTCCCTATAGAAGGAACAAGGAGTAGGATCATAGAAGGAGATTGATAACGCAACATCGACGGGAATTCGAGGACGAATTCTATTTAAGTGGGGGAGATTGAAATACCCCATACTTTGATATGGTGATAAATAAAGTTGATCGAATGCAAATTGAGGTCAATTAAAATGTTTAAAAGTGATAAAAGACGAAAGGAGTAGTTTAGGATAAAATATTTCGCAAGTGAGAAAATAACAATAAAATAATAATAATTTTATCAGAGGAGAATTTGTGAGATAAAAGGCAATTCAGAAGTCAAGTGAGGCATAATAAGGTATTTCAAGTACCAAGGAGACAAGATAAAATTTTTAAAATATTAATATTTAGCCGGATGTCGAAATCAGTCAAGAAGAAAGATCATATGGTTGATTCAAGTGGGGGAGAAGATGACAAGCCCGACTCTATAAAAATAATTGTCATGACATACATGTGATGGATAGCATGTTTGCATGCTAAGAGAGTCCCGAAAAAAATTTACAAAAGTCGGTATTATACCTAGACGTACAACAAAGTTGATTTAAACCTCGAACTAGATCAAATAGAGAATTTATGATGAAATTAAGAATTTTAAAGTCCCAGAATGGTTTAATATGGTGATTCGGAGTTCGAGGATCAATTTGGAGTCAAACCGGAATTTTCGCTATCTAGGGGCAAAATGGTCATTTGCCACCTGGGGACAAAATGGAAATTTTTAGAAAAGATTTTTGGCCCCATTTGACTTATTGGAGTAAGATTTGAGGTTTAGAAGTGAAAAATTTTAATTTCGGTATAATTTGGAGTAAAAGGGTAAAATGGTAATTTTGCCATTCGAAATCGAAAATTTAATTTTTTGAAAGGATTTTGATCAAATTTAATTATTTGGAGTGTGAAATGAGTATGAGGAGTGAAAATTATGCATTATGGAAAATTTTCAATTTTTGGGGTAAAAATGTAATTTTTGAAAAGTTCGGGGGCAAAAGTGTAATTTTGAAAAATTTGCTCCACCAAAACTTTGGAAAAATCTGGAAATTTCACTTAAGACTTGGATAAGTCAAAGGGAATGCATGGTGAAAAAAATAGGACAAGTGGATGGCTAGAAAAAAAAATGAATTAATAAAATATTTAAAATATGAATAAAATAATATTATTTCATTAAACAATAAAAAGGCATAAAAAAAATCAGCCCACCCATTCTTCTTCTTCAACATTCGGCCAAGCAAGAAACAAGAGAGAGAAAGGAGAAAATAAAACCCTAGCTAAGAAATTTAAAGGGAAAATAGGTGGAAATTCAAAAATCAAGTGAAAAAAGGTAACATTTCTTAAATTTGTCTTGTGCTTTACCTTTCCCATGCATTTTCCATCATTTTTCATGGTTGAATCATGTGATTTGAGGATGATTTGAATTCTGGTCATATGGGTTTAGAGAGAGAAAGTTGTTAGATAAATTTGATTTTGAGCTATGTTAGTGTTTAGTGTTAGTTTAGCATGTTTATGAGTAAAACAACAAGAAAAATATTTATCTTCTCCATGAATTTCCCTAGGCCGAATCTAGCCAATGGTATGTGAGGATGAGGTTGACTTTATTTTAAGAGAATTGGGTGGAAAAATGATGAATTATGAGGTTGGAAATTAAATGGGAATTTTCGGTGCAATAAATTGAAATTTTTACCCACTAGGGGTAAAAGCGTAATTTATAGTCCGGACTGATAAATTGGACCAAATTCACAGTCATTGAGGTATTGTGGATATAATTGGATAATTGAAATTGAAATGGATGGAATTGGAGTCGAATTGGGGATTTTAGGAATTTACACCGTGTATAGGCGAGTTAGGTCGGACACCGCAATTAAGCGATTGTCTAGACATTTCAAATCCTATCTAGTGCATACGCATGGATAAGAGCCTGAAATAATTTATGATAAATTGACACAATTTATTGAATTTTGTGTCATGGATTATGGATAGGTGGTGAGTCAATTGTTTCGGGTAAGAGACTGCACCCGAGGGCGGAAGATAGGAGTATTTCTACTCCTAATACTGTGAGTAAACTTATTATCGTCTTAATTATCTAGAGTAGTTTTATACAATTGTGTGATTTTATGAAAAATGGGTTTAAATGGTAAATTGCTATGTTTTAAGAGAAATTGTGATTTTATAAAATGATTTTATAAATTTTCTGAAAAATCGAATATTGGTTTTGAAAATAGAGTAATTGGAGACTGCCTGCTTGTGTTGTAAATTTATGGTTTTAAATTGAATGGCTTATGACAATATATGAGCATGAATGGCTAAACTGATTTTGGTGTTAGAATTATTTGTACTGTGTATTCAGCCTTGAGAGGCTAGGTTGCGATAAATTGCCATGTCATGCAGAAAAAGATTTTATAAATCAGGTGGTAGATAAAAGATTAGCTACTGCAGTGGTGGGGGGTTCCGTGGGCCAGCCTATTAGAGGGGCACGGTAAACTCCTTTATATTCTCACCTCGGTCGTAGAGGCGCGTAGGGTATCTCCTGAGGTGGGCTTTTTGAGTGCACTTCACGTGGACCACCGCGTGAGAGTGAGACTCAGCCAACGCCAAGGAACGGCTATGTTTCAAAATAAAAATATGATTTATGCGAAATATGAATTTTTAACAGCCTTGGCGGACTCGGTTGGATACCCCTGGTCCAGGTGTCCCCGAGTACAGGATTTGGCATGAGCCAAGTTTTGAGTAATTCACGAGCCATATTGATTATTTGGTTGAAATGAATATTCGTGATGTGAAAAATTTGCTGAAGTTAATTATTTTTAATTGTCTCCATTTACTCGCCTTTAGATAGTTTAGATGGTGTCTGTTTACTCACTGGGATTTTATAATCTCACCACCCTCAATTCCCCACATTTCAGGTTCGGGATAGTCGGTAGATAGCCGATTGCATCAAGGACTTCAGTTAGCCTTGCATTGTCAAAATTATAGGTTCACAGACTCGCATCTTATTGGTTAGTTGGGGGCCCACGTGTCATTGTAAAAGTAATTTTATACTTTAGTTATCTGATTTAAAATATGTATGAACATATTTAGCTTTTACACCATGTTTTTGGCGAGTTTCGGTATTATCGAAGAAAAATGACGAAAATGCCCCTGTGAGCTAGAAAATAATATTTTATTATTTTGAGTTGGAAACAACTTATGATTTCTTGAAATGCGAGATTTAATAACTATCGTTCACCGGGGAGATGTGAAAATTGATGCTAAGCCTTGCGGGGTTTTGATCGGCATTCGGGGTAATGAGTGCTTATTGGGACGTCGTGGCGGTTGTCACGGGCCCGAAGGGAGTTTCGGGTCGTGACAACTCTACTAGCTAATGAGGGAGGATTAGACATCAGAGGCCTAGGTGATGTGATGCAGGCCTTCAGCATGAAACTTTGGTGGAGGTTTTCAACTTGTAACAGCATTTGGACACAATTTATGCGGAATAAATATTGTGTTGGTCAAATTCCAAGGAATGTACAACCGAAACTTCGTGATTCACTGAGATGGAAACGAATATTGGCTAGTTGCTTGGTCTCAGAAAAATTCACTAGGTGGCGAACTGGTAAGGGTGAGTTACTTTTCTGGCATGAATGTTGGATGGGTGAAGCACCCTTGGTTAGCCGATTTCCATCCTTAGCATCATCAACGACAAGAGTTTGCTATTTCTATGACAATGGCAAATGGGATGTGGGCAAACTGAACAATGTGTTACTGGAGGAAGTTGTGGCGAAAATCTTAAAAATTTTGATCGATCCACTCAGTGATGATAGGGCATTCTGGGTTCCTACCTAGGATGGGCAATTCACCACTAAGTCCGCTTGAGAGATAATTCGACAGCGACAGTTGGTAAATCTTTTTTTCAATTTAATTTGGCATAAATGCATTCCTCTCACCACTTCTTTCTTTCTATGGAGGTTATTACAAGATTGGATCCCAATTGATTTGCGGTTGAAAACCAAAGGATTCCAGTTAGCTTCCAAATGCCAACATTGCAACTCCGAGGAGTCTCTCTTTCATGTCATGTGGGAATGCCCAATAGCTACACAGGTTTGGAATTATTTTGCAAAATTTTTCCAAATCAACATTGTTCATCCCCAGACTGTTTATCAGATTATATGGGCATGGTTATACTCTGGTGATTACATGAAAAAAAGACACATACGCACGTTAATGCCTTTATTCATTTTTTGGTTCTTATGGGTTGAAAGGAATGATGTGAAACATAGGGACCTTGGTATGTATCCTAGTAGAGTGGTGTGGAGAGTAGTCAAACTCATTCACCAATTATTTCATGGAAGGCAATTCCACCGATGACAATGGAGGGGAGACCTACAGATTGCTCAAGCATGGGGTCTAACATTTCAGCAGGCAGTCCCACATCCTCCAAAAATATTCTTTTGGCATAAAACATCAGCAGGTGAATTTAAGTTGAACGTTTATGGCAGTTCCAAGCATAATGTTCAAAATACTGCTGGGGGAGGATTCCTTCGAGACCATATAAGTACCATGATTTTTGGGTTTTCTGAAAATTTTGGACCGTGTGATTCATTACAGGCAAAGTTAATGGCACTACACAGGGGTTTACGTTTGTGTATGGAGTACAATGTTACTAGACTCTAGATAGAAATGGATGTAAAAGTAGTGGTTCACAAGATAAATAAAGGTCATCAAGGATCCTCTAGGACTCGGTATTTGCTTGCTTCCATTCACAGATCGTTGAGTGGTATTTCTTTTCGAATTTCGCACATCCATCGAGAGGGGAACCAAGCAGCAAACCATCTCTCAAATCAGGGACATACGCACTAGAACCTGTAGGTATTTTCACAAGCAGAAGGTCAGCTTAGAGGTATTCTTAGATTAAATGAAGTTAGTTTACCTTATGTTCGCTTTAAATGAATGTAAAGGAGTAGTATTCCTAGTTTATTTTTCTTATTTTGCTTCTCACATAGAATTTTGTAATATGGATGTGTTTCAATTTTATGACGATGGTAAAAATTATGGTCATAAAATGAAACACTCAATTCTAGGTGCTTTTCTTATTTACATTTTCTGTTTTAAATTTTATTTTTGAAATGCCTCATACTTTGATATGGTGATAAATAAAGTTGGTCGGATGCGAATTGAGGCATAATAAGGGACTTTGGGAACCAAAGAGATAAGATAAAATTTTTAGAATAAGATAAAATTTTTAGAATAAAATAATATTAAAATATTAATATTTAGCCGGATGTCGAAATCAGTCATGAAGAAGAATCATATGGTTGATCCAAGTAGGGGAGAAGATGTCAAGCCTGACTCTATAAAATACTTGTCATGACATACATGTGATGGATAACATGTTTGCATGCTAGAAGAGTCTCGAAAAATTTATAAAAAGTCGGTATTGTATCTAAAGGTACAACAAAGTTCATTTAAGCCTCAAACTAGATCAAATAGAGAATTTAAGATGAAATTAAGAATTTTAAAGTCCCAAAATGGTTTAATATGGTGATTTGGAGTTCGAGGATCAATTTGGAGTCAAACCTAAAATTTCACTATCTAGGGGTAAAATGGTAATTTTGCCACTTGAGGATAAAATTAGAATATTGGAAGACGTTTTTGATCAAGATTGATCACATTTGACTCATTGGAGTATAATTTGAAGTTGACAAGTGAAAAAGTTATAAATTCGGTACTTTTGGAGCATATGGGCAAAATGGTAATTTTACCCCCCAAGGGCAAAACAGTAATTTTGCCCCCCATGACACTTGTCCAGCACATGGTCTTCTCTTACCCTCATTTTGACCTTTGACTAATCATGTGGTGGAGATAAAAGGTTTAAAATTTTTAAAGTTTTAAAAATGGACCAATGAAAACATGCCACGTGTCAAGTAAGGATATTTTATTATTTTCTATTAAAATCAGCCGATATTTATCCCATTCTTCTTCTCCATATTCGGCCAAGACAAAAGGAAAGAAAGGAAAAACAAGTACAAAACCTAGGTGGAGGATTTCAAGAGAAAAAGTGTGAAAAATCAAGGAAAACAAGTGAAAAAGGTAGGATTTTTCAATTTAAACTTGAAATCTATTTTCCTTAAGCATTTCTCCTTATTTTTCATGGTTAAATTACATGTTTTCATGATGAATTCATGGCTGGTCAAAATGGGTATGGAGAGAGAAAGATGTTGGATTGA
>NC_030859.1:18179586-18190807 GCF_000208745.1 Theobroma cacao | reverse complement strand
TGATCAAGGTGTCATCGAGTACTATTTGATGGCATGAGCCAAATGTTTATGGAAGTCATAAGCCTTAATGAGAAATTAAATGAAATACAACCGTTTGCATGGGTTGGGATAAATTTTCAAATTGTGAAATACTTAAAAATGATGGGATATTTTAATTGTCTCATTTTACTCGGTTTTAGCTTATTTAAATTATGTTTGTTTACTCACTGGGATTTTATAATCTCACCACCCTCATTTCCACCCATTTCAAGCTCAGAGTAGGCTATAGATAGCTGATTCCATCGAGGGCTTTCATTAGACTTGCATCCTCCGAACCTTAGGTTCACCGTTTTCCTCACTTCTAGTCATTCATAAGCTCGCTTGATATTGTAAATTAAATTAAATTAAATTAAATGCATTGGTTTACTGTGTTACAGTATGAATGAAATTATTTTGCTTTTATGTTACAAAAAGTATTTACGTATAACTCTAACATTACTGTTTATAAGAAAATAAAATATTTTATTGAATATTTTGTTTTATCTTCTCATTATATTCAAATAATTATAATTTCATTTTAAATAAAGGTTTTAGGTGCTTAAACTTATTTTTGATTGTGAATTATGTGATTAGTACTTGCTTACTAAATTTTAAACTAGTTTCAAAATTTTTCAGTGAAAAATGACAAAAACTCCCCTGTGAGACGAAAACTTTTATTTTATCTGTTTTAAGTTGGAAATAGTTCAAAATCCTTTGGAACATAATATTTGGCAACGGTTACTCACCAGGGGAAATGAGAAACTAATATTAAGCCTTGCGGAGTTTCGGTTGGTATTTCGGGAGATGAGTGCCCATCGGGGCACCGCGGCGGTTATCATGGGCTCGAGGGGAGTTCCGGGTCGTGACAATTTTAGTTTAGTGAATTAATGTAATAGCAGGGAATATCTGTTTTACTATAGCATCAAAATTTATGCATGTAAAATAGTTTTCCTTACTCTAAGTGCTTATACGAAACTTTCTCATGATCATGTAACTTGAAGGTACGGTTTAGGTCCCCCTCCTTTGTACTTTTTATTTCGTAATTAATAAAATCTAATAGGGTAGCTGGGTCCTGCGTGAATTTCCAACATAAAAAAAATCAATATGAATTTGAAGTTTGAAAGATAATTCTTTTGCAAAATATAATAAATCAGTTGCCAGATGTAGTTACTAACCTAAAAGAATAACTAAATTTTATATACCAGCTGCAAATGCTCCTATTAACATTAATGTCATTGTAGGACAAAGCACGCTAGAAGTGTTAAGTCCAATCGGTTCAAAAGATAAAACCTCAAAAAAGAAAAGGAGCAAATATTTAAGATGGTCAGAAAGAGAAAGCAGAAACTCTAGAAGAGACTCTTGACATAATTGAGAAAAATTTCAGAAGAAATTCAAGTACCTAAAATCATTGTAAATGAAGAGATCTCAATCAATTATGTCATGATGGGAAAAGATGGAACCAGTAAATAAACTTCGATGATATTTTGTACATAATGTAGAGCTCAATATTATGAAAGAAAAACGAGGATCTTGAACTTATATTTATTGAAGAATGTAAACATAAAAATGATTGACCAATGTGGAAAAACAAAATCAAAGTGGAATTGAATTCAATTGCAAAATGTGAAGTTTTTGGACCTGTAGTCCGTATATCAAATGGTGTAAAACTAATGAGATATAAATGGGTATTTGTGTGAATACGAAATGAGAAAAATGAGATTATGAGATATAAAGCATGGCTTGTCGCACAAAATTTTCTCTAAAGATCCAGTATTAAATATGTAGTGATATACTCTCTATGGTGGATGCAATTACAATTCTATATTAACTAGTCTAGCAATATAATAAAAGATTAAAATGCATCTAATAAATGTAGCTACAGCCTATTTATATGGCTCACTTGATAATGATATCTGTATGAAAATCTCTGAAGGATTTAAGTTACTTGAAGCACAAAATTTGAATTCTCGATAAATTTATTCGATCAAATTAAATAAAATATATATATGGATTAAAGCAATCCAGACACATGTAGTATAATCGTCTTAATGCATATTTGTTGCAAGAAGGCTATAGAAATAATCCTAAATGCCTAGGTATTTTATAAAAAGGTTTAGATATGAATTTATTATAATTATTGTTTAGAGTGATGACTTGAACATTATTGAAACTCTTGAAGAGTTATCAAAAGCAATGGATTACTTAAAGAAAGAATTTGAGATGAAAGACTTTGAAAAATAAAGTTTTGTTTGGGTCTTCAAATTAAACACTTGACAAATAAAATTTTTGTCCATCAATCTGATTGTATAGCAAAAGTGTTAAAAAGATTTTATATGAAGAAAGCATATCCATTGTGTTCACTAATGGTTGTAAGGTCACTAAATGTAAAAAAAAAGACCATTTCCGACCTCGTGAGGATAATGAAAAACTTCTTGGTCCTGAAGTACCATATTTTATTGTAATTGGAGTACTAATATATCTTGCTAGTAATAAATGACTTGATATATTAATTGCTGTGAATTTATTAGTAAGATATAGTTCTTCTCCAACTCGAAGACATTGGAATAGAAGTAAACATATACTTTGACATCTCCGAGGAACAATGGATATAGGCTTATATTATTCAAATGCATCAAAATAAAATTTAATTGATTATACAGATGTAGGATATTTATTTGATCCATACAAAGCTCAATCCCAAATAGGTTTCTCATTCATAGGTGGAAGTATGACTATTTCATGGTATTTTGTAAACAAAAGTTGCTACTTCTTCTAACCATGCAGAAATTTTAGCAACTCATAAGCAAGTCATGAATTTGTCTGGTTAAGATCTGTAACTCAATATATTCAAGAAACGTGTGGTTTTTCAACCAAGAAGGAAATTCTAACAACGTTATATAAGGATAATACTACTTTCATAGCACAGCTAAAGAAAAGATATATTAAAGGCAATCGAACAAAACACATAGTTCACCAAAATTTTTCTTTACTCATGATCTCTAAGAAAATGGTGAAATTAGTGTTCAACAAATTCAGTCAAGTGACAATTTTGCAGATTTGTTCACTAAAACCCTTCTTACTACAACATTTGAAAAGTTGGAATGCATTATTTTAAAGATCTCTATAATGCAGTCATTAGGGGGAGTAAAATACGCACTAACTCTTTTCCTTCATCAAGGTTTTTCCCACTAGGTTTTTCTTGATAAGGTTTTTAATGAGGCAATATTTCAAAAACGTACTCTTGAAAAGATTATGTACTATTTTTCCTTTATTCAGACTTTTTTTCCCATGAGGATTTTTCCTTGTAAGGTTTTAACGAGGTATATTCTTAATGCAATGGATATTCAAGGAGCAATGTTATGAATATTTTTGTGAATATCCATTTATACCATGTTTATCTAGATTTGATGTAAATTAGATTAGATGAATATTAAGTTTAATCCATCTAATCCCTTAATATTAACTTCATCTTGTAAATTCAATCTAGATAAGAGGTTAATAGCCTATAAATAGGCCCCTTCACTTCATTTGTAAAGATACGCTTCAATAACATCTATTTTCTCCCTCTAAATACTTTCTTTCTTCTCTTTAATTATTCTTTCAAGTTATCTTTATTTGTTCCTTTAAGTTATTTTTCATAACAATACTAATGATTTTTTTAATTTTTATTATTATTATTATTTTAGTTATGACACCACTCCAGAATATTCTTAAATTCGCCCCCAATCCAAATCGTAAGGTATCTCATAACCATGTTACAGCCCCGACATTCACAGTCAAATCACTCCCTTATCAAACGCAAGCAACAACCCGAGGCCTTAAAACCTGTAAAACCACACTTAAAACCACACTGTCTGAGCAGAACATTCAGAATTGAAAAACAACCCAGCAAGTAAAACAACACCTCAGAAGATAGGGCCAAACCTAAACGAGGGCCGCAACCCGAGACCATAAGACAACAACAACATTAACACCTACGTAGGGTCCATTACTAGTGGCAACAAAAAATTAGAAGCAGAAGCAGTCTATTACAGCACCACATGAGCATCGAACTAACATTCACCCACATCTATTTGATCATCAATCCCCTTTGTACCCATTGTTACATTTCTTGAATAATTTAAAGATTTTTTCAAATGTTATGCCAATAAATATTTAATTGGACTTGAGCTACCTTATAGTTACATTTTTACAGCTCTATGGATACTTTTGGCTAAATGATTAACTATACAAAAGAAAAGGTGTCTACTTTTAAATAGTTTAATAATAAGACAATCTATAAGATCTGGACTTTTAAAAGAACTAATTAATGACTTTTATTAGTTGTTTTAGGGAATGATATTGATTAAAATTGGTTCATGCTTTGTAATTTCTCATAAAATGTCAGAATTTATTCAATAACAATTGAAATTATTGCCTTCTTATTTATTTTGAGTATTTTGTATTCTGTGATTTTTTTTAATGCAATATTGAAATATTTATAGTATCATGACAAATATGGCAATTTAAGATCACTAATAATCAAATCGTCATGGTAATTGATTAGATCATTGTCGTGATCTCAAAATAATACCCAACACCACCTTAATGCATTTGTCATGAGCCAATACTTTTAACCCAAAAGCAAAGGCAGATTCAGAAATTTTTAAAATATCTTTTCATGATTTATGTATCTAAAAATTTGTTAAAAATTACTACACATTTCTCATTAGCATAAATTAAAATATTAGAATTAAATAAAATATGATCTTGCACAACAAATTATCAAGTTCAACAACTAACAATTTGATAAATTTCTATTCATTGATCAAAACTAAGTATAAGCATCCACAAACCACATAAAGTTAAATACATAAATCAAATAATTAAACAATATATCTACAAAATAAATAAAAAAAGAAAGACTCATAATTTCAAGATATTAATTGACATGCAATACTATTTTCTATTAATTAAATTATATTTGGGTTCCAAACTATCAAATTAATCAAAAAATATTTAGAGATGAAGTATTTAAAAACTTAACTTGTGTTGAAAATTACGCACAATTAAGCCCTAGATGAGTTGTTTTGAAAGAGTGAAAAACTCAGTTGAGAAGAAGAAGTGTCACTACAGATCTCAATAGTAGAACTTGAATTTTTTGAGAGGGAGGGGAGGAGTAGTTCAGATTTTGACCTTTTTTTTTAATAAAATCTTAAATTATAGAAAGAAACTTTTTCATTTTTTAGTATTTAAATATTGCAATATAAATTACTTTTTGATAAATCAACTTTGACTTGAAGTTTTTGACCCCACTCTTTACAAAATTGTAAAAAAAAAATTAATGGGTTCATTAGTATATTAACTATGTAAAACTCTAAATAAGTAGAATAACAATTAAAATTTTTTTGCAAGTGACTTGACGCCACTTCATTTAAGGTAGGTCTGGCCTTGCCCAAAAGACATATCTATTAAGTGGAAAAAAGTTTTACTTATATACATAGTTGTTAAATCGAGATTCATATCATGTATCGAAATCTTATGTTTTAGTATCAAGTATTTTATTGTATCATAAGATACGATAAAAATATTTTTAAATTAATTATAAATAACATTTATATATGTAAAATAAAAAATGAAATATATTATATTTTTAAACAGAAATGAAGATTATAGGGCGTAAATTGAAAATATGATTTTTTTAATTTAAACTTCCAACATATTTCTTAATAATATAAATTTTTAAGTAAAATATACGTTTTATCATATTTATTTTTTAATTAAAAATTAAAAAAATTATCATGTTAAAATTAGAAAGGAATTTAATTTTTTAGTATTTCTTTTAAAAATCTAAAAGCTGAAACTAATAGAATATAATTTTTCATGTTTCAACTTAAAAAATAATAAAAATAAAATTTTTAATAATTAATTAAATATAAGCTTATAAAAAGTGTTTCGACTGTATCGTACAATACATCCCTGTATCATAAGATACGTATCACTTATCATACTATATACTTCAGTACTGAATCAAATTGATACAATTATAAATATGTATCGTTTTCTACTCGTATTGTGTCGTACGATACATATTGCATATCATACGATGATGATAACTGTATTTATATATCCAAAACTCATCTCATCTTTTATTAATGTAAGATCTGTTACATTCTATTCCACTCAATTGTACAATACCCTTGTTGTCTTGACTCTTTCAACCATAGAGGAGAGTAACCTATCTTGATTCAAATTTACCTTAACTTTTGTATCTCTCAGGGATGGTCTCACATAAATGAAAAGTTGGGTAAATTTTGATACTACTTGTTACAAGTCTACACTCCTAACTTAAAAAACATAAAACATATGTTTAAGTTCAAAAACATATCATGTAGAAAAAGGTCCTTACTTATAAGTTAAAAAACTCATCTCTTCTCATACTCATATAATATCCGTGAAATATTCTTCTAGCTTTCTAATTTATAATGTGTTTAATTAATTATTATGAATATCATTTGCTAGTGTTGGGATGTTTATTGATTGTATAGATGTATTTGTATTTCTATTGTGTCTCTTGTAATAGTTTTGGTGCTATTAAGAAAAAAAAGTTTTGGGATTGTAATTCTTTTTGGCTTAAATTGGATGGGTTTTGTGTGTAGAGTTTTCAAGATCATAAATGTTGGATTGTTTATTAATGTGAGTCTTTTGTATATCTCGTGAGATCTATCTAACCTTTGTATCCTTGCTGTGAATAAGAGATGTTCACACATTTCAAAAAAAAATCAATACTATATATTTCGATTACCAAATTAACCCAATTAATTTACATCATAAATTCATAATTACCAAAATAATAAAAAAATTAAATAAAAATTAAAGAAGATAGCACACCATGTCGACAAGTTCACAAGGGCCTTTATAAAAAAGAAAAAGCAACACAACCTCCGTGGTGCGTGGAGAAGCAAGACTTCATTCCTATGCAAGTAGTTTTTTCTCCCTCTTGTCCTCAGCCTATCTTATGGATTTCGAATTTGTCCTTAATTCTTTTTAACTTTCAACTTATTTTTATCTGATTCTAGTTTTGTTTATGGAAGATTTTATTTTATTTTATTTTAAATTGTTAAATATGCTAGTTACATGTGTATCAATTTACATGTGCTTAGTTTGTAAATAGGCAAGTATTTATTCTCTTGTAATAAGTTTTCTTTTAATTTTTCTTCCTTGATAGTTAGCTGAAGTCTTGTATAAATACATATAACTAATTCTTAACAAATACAAGAGTTCAATTGTCACTCTACTTCTTTTTCTGATATTTTCTTCATTATTCGATAGATTGCTTCCTTTCTAACTCATTGGTTCAAATAAACGAATATGGTATCAGAGCAAAATCAGAGCTAGAATCAAGGTTCACATCATCGAAGACTCCAGCTTCTCGATTAGCTCATCTACTGTTCTTTCATTTCTTTCATTTTCTTCCACAATTTTTACTTCATCTATTAGTTCTTTTCTTCGTTAATCAAACCCTAGAATGGCATATTCATTTACAAAATCTCATATTTCACCTGCAGAAAATCCTCTCTCACCATATTACATCCATTACTTTGATCTTCATGGATCAGTAGTAATAATCCTAAACTTACTGCTACAAATTACATATCATGGAGTCGAGCTTTCTTGCTTGCACTCTCAATTCGCAAGAAGAGGGGATTTATCGATGGAACAATCAAATAACTAAATGAGGCAAGTTCATTGTTTGAAGACTAGTCCAAATGCAACAGTCTGATAGTCACCCGGTTGCTTGAGTCATTAACACTTAAGATTGCATCAAATGTCCTTTACATGGACTCAGCTAAAGAAATCTAGGAGACATTGAAGAACCGATTTTCTCAGCCAGACAAGACCAGAATTTGTAACCTTCAGTTTCAATTGGGAAATATCTTGCAAGGAATAAGGTCAGTGAATGCTTATTTTATAGAACTAAATTCAATTTGACAAGAGTTAAGGAACTTCAGGCTTTTGCCTTAATGTGATTATGGGGGATGCAAAAATAATTGTTATCAAAAGTATGCATATCAATAGAATAAAAATGAGGTATTTCATTTCTTGAATGGTTTAAATGAATCATTCTCAAGTCTAAGATCACATATTTTGATGCTTAAGCCATTCCTTAGTATTGACCAAGCTTATAGTCTAGTGATCAAGGAAGAGTCATAAATATCTTTGATTATCCCTTGTTGAAAACTCAACTATGGCAGTTCTTGTAATAGAGGGAAAAAGGAAAAATACTAATCTAGTATGCTCACATTGTGGTAAGAAAGGGCATTCAAAAGAAAAATGCTATCGAATTATAGGATTCCCAAAGAAGTTTAAGTTCACAAAGTCAAAAGAGAATATCAAGAAGGAAGGTTCATCAGTTAATAGTGTTGTTAGTGGTTTTGAGCAAGATGAATATGATGGAATAGCTACCAATTCAATGTCACAACTATCCATGACTAAAGCACAAATTCAAAAACTTATGACATTGATCTCTGAACAAAGTGATACATCAAGTGCTAAGGAAAATCACTCAAACAAGCCTTCTCTTGTAAATTCTACACTAATAGGCATAATTTCATCAACTAATCCTTTAGTAAATTCTATTGTACATATGTTGCCTGCATTGACTCATAACACTTGGATTTTAGACACAAGGGCTACATATCACATTGCATGTTCCTTACATCATTTCAGTTTTTCTAGACCTGTTCATAATATGTTTGTTGAACTACCAAATAAAGCTAAAGCTATTGTGACACATTTAGGGTCAGTTAAACTTTCTTAAAACTTAACACTAGAAAATGTTCTCCTTGTTCCTTCATTCAGATTCAATTTAGTTTCAGTTAGTAAGCTTACCAAAGATAAAAACAAATGCTTATTTTTTACTGACAATCATGGTCTCATTCAAGATATTTTTACATGGACAGTGATTGGGCATGCTAGAGTCATTGCTGGACTTTGTATCATGCAAAGATAGTTGAATGCACAGTTCTTGGAATTGATTTCTGTTCATAATGGTTTTGTTTATATTTCCTCTAAATCTAGGATTCATAATGTTCAGTTTGCTAATACAAAGTCTATAAAGTCAGATTTAGTACATGATGACTGTTCAAAATTTGTTTATAGTTCTTTAAGTCAAGATTTTGATATGTGGCACTATAGACTAGGTCATGTGTCACCACAGAGAATAAAACAGATTCATAAGTGCTACTTAAATGTGATTTGTAAAGATGATTTTCAATGCAATATATATCTTTAAGCTAAACAACACAAATTGCCCTTTCCTTTGCATACTCAGTCAACTACAAAACCCTTTGAATTAATTCATACAGATATATAGAGGCCTTATTGTACACCATCTTTATCAGGACATCATTATTTTTTAACAATTATTGATGACTATTCTCAATTTACTTGGTTGTACTTATTAAGAGTCAAGTATGATGTCAGCATCATAATTGCTACATTTTGTCAGATGATAAACACTCAATTTCATACATTAGTCCAAGTTTTAAAAACAGATAATGCACCAGAGTTTAGATTAATGGAATTTTATTCAAAAACAAGAATTGTGCAACATATGTCTTGTATGGAAACTCCACAGCAAAATGGCATTGATGAAAAGAAACATGAGCATTTGTTGAATGTTGCAAAGGCTCTTCTTTTCTAAGCTTCTCTTTCTATTAAAATTTAGAGGAACTTTGTTCTTATAACCACACATATTATCAATCGTATACCTTATCCACTACTTCACAACAAAACTCCTTTTGAAATGTTATATCGCAAATCTCCATCATACTCTCATTTCAAGGTTTTTGGTTCTTTATGTTTTCTGTACTTTACAAAGAAACAAAACTAAATTTGATCCTAGAGCTAAACCATGCACCTTCATTGGTTATTCATTTGGTGTCAAAGGTTACAAGCTATATGATCTAGAAACTCATGAGTGTTTAATTTCCAAGAATGTTGTGTTTCATGAGTCTATTTTTCCTTTCAAACATTCAAGTAACAAGGTTTCATCTTCCTATACTCCTTTGCCTTTATCATATATTCTTGATGATCCAATTTTTCTTCTACATCTATTGTTTCTGATGCTCAACCAAATTTTCTTGTTTCACTTTCAAATATTACTTCACCATCAGATTCTTCTTCTTCTATTCCTTCAGATTTTTCACCTCTATTTAATGTTTAGCCAAATTCTATTTCATCACAAACAAAAACTTCTTTCATCCCTAGGAAAAGCAATCACTTTAGGTCATTATCTAAATACCTAGAGTCTTATCATTGTGATTTACCTTCACTGATATCTAATGTTACAGCATACCTGTCACGACCTAGTACTCCCCTCGAGCCCGTGACAACCGTCGCTGTATCCCGATAGACACTCATTGTCCGAATGCTAACCAAGACCCCACAAGGCTTAATATCAGTATTTCATTTCCCCTGTGATTAACCATTGCTGAATATCATGTTTTAAAAGATTTTAAGCTATTTTCAACTCAAAACAAACAAAATAATAATTTTCACCTCACAATGGTATTTTGGTCATTTTTTCCAAAATTTTCGAAATCCAGCTAAAATGTGATATATAAGTTCAAAACACATAATTCATAATCAAAAAAGAGTTTTAAAGTCTAAAATCTTCATTTAAAACGAAATTTTGTTTATTTGGGTATAATAAGAAAATAAAGAAATATTAAGTAAAATATTATATTTTCTTATAAAACAATATTTTTAAAGTTTTACGTAAATAATTTTTGTAGCGTAAAATTTAAATAAATTCATACATACTGTAATACAGTAAGCTAAAGTATTTAATTTAATTTACAATAATAAGTGGGCCCTCGAATAAACAAAAGTAAAGAGGACTATAAACCTACAGTTTGAAGAATGCAAACCCAATTGTAGTCCTCGATGAGATCAGCTATCTACAGTCTAATCTGAGCCTGAAATGGAGGGAAAGGAGAGTGGTGAGATTATAAAATCCCAGTGAGTAAACAAACATCATTCAAAAGATCTAAAGTCCGAGTAAAAGGAGACTATTAAAACATTTCATCCAAATATGTTTTTCATAACATAAGTATTCATTTCATTTAAATAGTCAACATGGCTTATGAATATTTTAAAAGCTTGGCTCCTGCCAAAATCATTATCGGGGATACCTTGGCCGAGGCATCTAACCGAGTCC
>NC_030859.1:18092201-18178584 GCF_000208745.1 Theobroma cacao | reverse complement strand
ATTTTCACACCAAAATTTCCCATTTAATTTCTAGCCTCACCAAACATCAAATATCACCAAAACATCATGAAATATAATCAATTTCAGCCTCAATATTCTCCCTAGAAAATTCGGCCTCTTATGGGTAATGGGAGAAAATGAATTTTTTTCTTGTTGTTTTGTTTCTAAATATGCTAAACTAACTAAAAACACTAACATAACTTAGAATCAAATTAATCTAACTTCACTCTCTCTCCATACCCATTTGGGAAGCCATGAATTCACCATAAAAACATGAAATCTAACCATGGAAAATAAGGAGAAAAGTATGGGAAAGGTAGATCACAAGTCAAAATCAAGAAATTTTACCTTTGATTGCTTGATTCCTTGAAATCCCACACTTTTTCTTTAATTTTCCCATCTAGGTTTCTTGTTTTTCTTTTCCTCTATTTGTTCTTGCTATGGCCGGCCATAATAAGGAGAAAATGGGCTGATTTGTGTTAATTTATAAGCCAAATAATTAATGGATGAGATTTTGCCATGTGTCACCTTACCATTGGTCCATTTTTATTTCTTAACTATTAAGCTTTTTCTCTCCACCATATAAATTCCTTCAAATATCCATGATAATATTGGATAAAATCCATATGCTGGACAAGTGTCTGGTGTGTAAAATTACAATTTTGCCCCTGTGGTGGCAAAATTACCATTTTACCCCTATGCTCTGAAAAGTACCAAGATTGTAATTTTTTTTCATTTCTCAACCTCAAATCATACTCCAATAAGTCAAATGGGGCCAAAAATATTTTCTAAAAATTCTCATTTTGTCCCTAGGTGGCAAATGATCATTTTACCCCTGGATAGTAAAAATTCTGGTTTGACTCCAATTTAATCCTCAAACTCCGAATTACCATTTTGAGTCATCCTTGGACTATGAAGCTCTTAATTTCACCTTAAAATTCCTATTTGATCTAGTTCGAAGCTTAAATCAACTTTGTTGTACCTCTAGGTATAATACCTACTTTTTGTAAATTTTTTGGGACTCTCCTAGCATGCAATCATGCTATCATCACATGTATGTCATGACAAGTATTTTATAAGGTCAGGCTTTACAATACCCTATTAATAGTTACTTGTCCATTAATCAACTTTCTCCTACACACAAGGCTTTCACTACCAGTTTGTCTTCTGTTCTTGAGCCTACTACATATGCACAAGTTGTACATCATGTTCAGTGGAAAAATGCTATGCAAGATGAATTGAATGCTTTAGTTGAGAACAAAACTTGGAAAGTAGTTGTTGTTCCTTCTAATTTTCCAATAATTGGTTGCAAGTGGGTGTACAAAATTAAACTCCTTACTGATGGAAATATTGACAACTTCAAAGCTAAGTTGGTAGCCAAAGGCTACAACCAAGGAAAAGGTTTTAATTATCAAGACACTTTGAGCCCTGTTGTTAAGCAAATAACTGTAAAGGTTTTTCTTGTAGTAATTGCTATTCATAATTGGTCTTTATACCAATTAGATATCAATAATGGCTTTCTTGATGGTGACCTAGTTAAGGATGTGTATATGGAGCTGCCTCAGGGATTAGTCATTCAGGGGGAATGTCCACTAAGGGCTAAATTTGTTTGTAAACTCCAAAAATCATTATATTGTCTTAAACAAGCCTGTCACAACCTAATTCTTAGGCCATGACTGGCTCAAGGGCCCAATAGGCACAGCCCACCTGGCCTAAGAAAGCCTTTCTTTCTTTAAGATCTAAAACTCATAATTTCAAATAAATATTCTTTTGAAATTAAATCGTGAGAACCAAGTATATATATATATAAAACGTTTCCAAAATAAGGTTATCGTTCTTCAACCCTAAACGACATGGTTAATCAAATCAAACAAACAAAGTGCACAACAATCTCATAATTTACATTTAAATAACTATATACACATGCAAGAGACCTTGACTATCAGCAGAGTGACTCTGGGCGTGGGTATTATTACTGAATGCCATGATACCTACCAAATGACGAATACAAATGAACTCTTCGACCTAGGTCCCAACTACCTCCAAATCTGAAAAACATGAAGTTGAAAAGAGTAAGTATAAACCTAGTGAGTGAACATAAGAAGGGAACAAGTAAACGATATGGAGAGTTTTTTGAATACAAGATGCACTCGTTTAAAAACAATGCAATTTTGTATATTATGAACAAAACTCGATGTCGTGCTATTTTTCAACTCATTTTAAAACATTTAGGAAGTTCAACTTTCAACATTCAACGCAATCACATAATATTTTCTCTAACATTTTTATGGTATATGTAAACATGTGTACAAACACCGGTCATCAGCTCATGTGCACTCTCACACCGCATATAGCTGGAATCATCATCCTCCGGTCATCAACTCATGTGCACTCCCACACCGCACATAGCTGGAATCATCATCCTCCGGTCATCAGCTCATGTGCACTCCCACACCGCGTATAGCTGGAATCATCACCCCCAGATCATCAGCTCATGTGCACTCCCACACCGCACATAACTGGAATCACCCATCATCATTGGCATGTGCCCTCCCACACCGCACATGCGCGGTTACAATTATCATTCAACATTACATTTCAATGCATGGCACATGTAACAATATGTAACAAGAATCTTTGCATAACAATACATCACATGCCACAAATCAATTGGCAATTTAACATAATATTTCAAATACGTATTCATCACATTATACGTATCGCATAATATAAGAACACATGAGTTAATCACATTGTACAATTTCACAACATAAAGACATTTCATCAAGGGCTTGTTCCCAAGCACATTTTTAAAGTGAAGACAAATAAAGTTTTCAAATGATTCATTCAAACACATGTGCTTTTATTCCAAAATATTTTTTTTATGCAAGTTCACTCACCTTGGTAATGCCACCTTACAAAATTGACACCAATAAGACTTTACTCCAAGTTAAGTCTTGAAGTGCCATTAAAACCTATATTTGCCAATAATCAATAATAGCCTCAAATATATCATAAATTCGAACTCAATAATTCTAATAAACCTACACTAGATAAACTACATTCTAGCCTAATATTTTTAACCTAGAATTCTAGTCTAATTCACAAACCCATTATACCAACTTTTCCAATTTAAAGATTCTTTACCTTGGTGAGCTTGGAGGCATAAAGATCAACAAAAACCTAATATGTCCAAGACAAAGAAATTTAAAGAAATTAGGAAATAAATTCTAAAAATATAACCCATAAATTCATAAATTTCAAGAGTTGAAAATATGTATCTTTTAGCCTTAAAAATGAAGATTTAGAGTTGAAAAGTCACATGTTGGTAATGGTGGAGTAGAAATAGAAAATGAAGAAGAGAAAGAGAGATTTTTTTTCTCTCTCCTAGGTTTTAGTTGTGCTGAAAAATAACGTTAGAAGCTACAGGTTTGGTGCCCAAGAAGTTAGAAGAAAGAAGGAGTAAGAAAATAAAGGAAAGGAAAAGAAAACAAGGAAAAGAAAATGAAGAAAATTTGATTTTTCATGGTGAAGTGAAAATGGCGTTGGAAGCATGAAGAAGAAGAAGAAGCTGCTGGAAGTGAGAAGAAAGTGCTGGAACTTTAGATATTTATCTCTAAAGTTAGCCAAAGTTTCACATAATTTACAAAAATGCCTTTTTTTTATTCTTCTAATGTTGTGCTTTCACTTTAACAAAGATTTTGACCACCTTCAGCTCAGAACTGGGCAAAGTGGTAAACATTAAAGTTGTAGCCCTGCCTCTTAGCTTTCTAATGTTTAAAAATCATGTCATTTGGACTTCTGTAGTGAGAGATATGCTCAAAAAATTGAAACATATGCAAATAGAGCAACAATCCATTATGCACCTTTTTTCACCAATTGATATTATTTTTTTTATCCTATTCTTATAAAAACATAAAATAAATATAAATAACGTAAAACTAACAATATTAACTTAAAATAAACACTTAAACATAAATTAAACTAAACTAATAAAATAAATAGAAATACCTAAATTCGATCCTAAATCTAGTCCAACTTAGACTAATTAGGTATTTAATCTCCCATTAAATATATGAATTTGATGCACTCATCAATCTACCTCTAGTTACTCATTTATGGAGGTCAAGGTTATGGGTTGTTACAAAGCCTCAAAACAGTGGAATGTCGAATTTATAGAGACTCTAATTCAATATGGATTTGTGCAATCGAAAGCTGATTATTCTTTGCTTACAAAGAAGTATGATACTGGTGAGTTTGTAGCTTTGCTTGTATATGTAGCTGATATTTTAGTAGCTAGTTTTGCAACATAAGTTGAAACTAAATTGAAACAATATTTGAGATCAAAATTCAAGTTGAAGGTTCTTGGTTCACCTAAGTATTTCTTAGGTATTGAGATAACTAGATCTCCTAAAGGAATTTTATTGTGTCAAAGAAAATATGCACTTGATCTTATTAATGAACATGGCCTATTAGGTTTTAAGCCAGCTTCAACCCCAATGAAATATAATCATAAGACAGCTACTGCTGATAAAGATGATTTGTTGGCTGATGTTACTGTGTATAGGTAACTCATTAGTAAATTAATATATTTGACTTGTACTAGGCTAGATATTATATATGGGGTACAAGTTCTAGCATAGTTTATGGATAAACTAGGGAATGTACACTTACAAGCTGTTTTCAAAATTCTTGGATATTTGAAAGGTTCTCCTAGTCAGGGAATTTTGATGTCTGCTTCTTCACAACTGAAATTGAGGACTTATTATGATAGTGATTAGGCTGGTTGTTTACTCATAAGAAAATCAATGACTGGTTATGCTATCTTCATTAGTAACTCTTTAATAAGTTGGAAGTCAAAGAAATAGAGTGTTGTAGCTAAAAGCTCTACCAAAGCAAAGTATAGATCAATGTCTATAACGAGCAGTGAAATTATTTGGCTATTGTTCTTGTTGACATATTTTCGAGTTGTTCATTCAAAAGTAGTGGAATTATACTGTGACAATCAATCTACTTTGAGTATATGCAAAAATCATATTTTTCATGAGAAAACAAAGCATATAGAAGTTTATTATCATTTTGTAAAAGAAAATGTGATTTTAGGACTTATCAAACCAATCTATATACAAACTTCTCATCAACTAGCAAACTTATTTACTAAATTGCTCTTACCAAGACAATTTCAATTCTTACTTAGCAAGATGAGTATTTTGAACATTCATGCTCATAATGCTCATCTTGAGGGGGAGTGTTCAATATGACAGTTTTTTTTTTGCTAGAAATTACCCACAAGGCCCAGTTACAATGTAATTATTTTATTAATAAACAAAAAATTAAGTGCAAGATGGAGGGGAACATAAACCGAACCTCTAGAGTTACATGAAATCAAAGAAAATTTGGAAGGGTACCTAGGTAGGAAAGTATCATTTTATGTGCATATTTTTTAATGTAATCATAAAATTTCAACACTTCCATTTTACAAGAGTTTGAATTATCAAGAAAAGAAAACAAAAATAAATTAGAAGTACTACACCTTGACCTTTATTTAAAACGAACATAAGGTAAATTACTTTTATCTAATCTAAGCATACCTCAGAGTTCACCTTTGGCTTCAAAAAATACCTATAGGTTTTGGTGTGTATGCCCTTTGTTGGAGAGATAGTCAGCAGCTTGGTTACCTTCACGATGGATATGTGAAATCTTATAGGAGATGCCACTCAAGCATTAGCAGATAGAAGACAGCAAGTATCGAGTCCGAGAAGATCCTTTATGTCCCTCATGTAACATTTGTACAATTACCTTCGCATCCATTTCTATCCAAACTCTGGATATGTTGTATTCATTGCATAAAAGTAATCCTCGATGTAATGCCATTAACTCTACTTGTATAGAATTGTAAGGTCCAAAATTTTTGAAAAAACCAAAAATCATAGTACTTGTATGATCCCATAAAACTCCTCTGCCTATAGCATTCTGAAAAGCTTCCTTAGAGCTACCATCTACATTCAGCTTAAACTCACCCATCAATGGTCGAGACCAATAGACAATTTTTAGATGATCGTGACTTTCTTGTTCATACCGAAATCCCCAATGTGTTGCAATATCAATATCTCCTTTCCATTGCCATTTGCTTAATAAGTTACCCTGATAGAGCTGTCTCAACATTCACATAGTTTTCCATATCACTCTGTTAGGATACATTTTTAGCTCCCTATGCTTACCATCATTACGTTCAACCCCTAGGAACCACATTATAAGTAATGGCAATAAAATTCGAATATGACTAGGTTTCACATAGTCACCAAAATAGTTCCATGCATGAAGAATATGTAAAACATTCTGAGGGTTATGCACATAGATTTGAAAGAATTTCACAAAAAATTCCAAACCTGTTGTGCAACTGTACTTTCCCAAATGACAAGTAGAAGAAACTCATCCAAACAACAACATAGGCATTTACATGCTAAATGGAAGCCTTTTGATTTCATCCTTAACTCCACCGAAATCCAATTCTGCAGTAGGCACCATAAAAAGAATGAAACCGTTAAAGGAATGCTCTTGTGCCATATCAATTTACCCTAAGCAAAATTAGGCTACCATTGGCGAGAAATCTCCAAGCACTTTTTGTGCTAAATTTTGCATTTTGAGTTAAAGCCCAATATGTCGTGTCTGCTGTATTTCTGCTAATTGGGATCCTCAAAATCTCATCAATAATCATATCAAGTAAAACAAATTTCAACTTGTTCACATCCCACATATTATTAATGAAAAAATAATTAACTTTTGTCATAAAGTGTAAATATGAGGGAAAATAGTGTACTAGAGATTTGTCATTTAGCCATATATCATCCCAAAAAAGGAGATCACCCTTACCAATCTTCCATTGTATATGCTGCCCAAATATGTCTCTACCACGAATCATCCATTTTCACGTGGTCGAATCATGCAATTTAGGAGCTAATGTGTGAGGGATTCGCCCATTGCAGTATTTGGCTTTCATATATTGTGTCCATAAATTATTACATGTTTGAAAACGCCACCAAAGTTTTGCAGAAAAAGCTTCAAAAGTATCTTGCCAACTACGGATATCTAGGCCACCTTCGAAACTTAGGAATGTGACTTTATTCCAAGATGTCCAAAGTATCTGTTTGTTGTCCAAGGAATCTCCCCAAAGGAAACTATTAAAAAGTCTATCAATTTTTTCAATAACACATACCGGAGGCTTGAGAACTTGAAGTAAGTAAATGGGCAACGAAGAAAGAACAATCCGTATCAGTGTGATATGACCACCAGGTGATAAGACTTTATTTTCCCACCCCGAGATCCTATCTCGTATCTTGGAGAGAAGTGAATCAAAAAGCAACGTTTTCTTTGTACCTTTATAAAGAGGGACTCCAAGGTATGTAATAGGGAGAGTCTTATGATGAAAGCCTGTGGTTTGAGCAATAATATGCCTTCTGGAATTAGTTACCGAGGGAGCTGTAATAAAGCAACTTTTGTGCTGACTTATTTTTTTGACCCGAAACCTGCTCATATTCCTGTAAAAATCCAAGCACTTTCTCCAAAGCTGATTTACTTCCATTAGTAAAAATCATTATATCATCCGCAAAAGCAAGATGGATAATATTTAGACAGCATCCCGAATAAAAATGTAGTGATTTATATTTGGCAAAGATAGAATTAATACCTCTCGATAAATATTTTACTGTAAATATAAATAATAACAGCGAAATAGAATCGCCTTGTCTTAGTCCTCTCTCGGATTTGAAGTAGCCAACAAAATGCCCATTGACTAATAGTGAGAACTAGCAATTGGAGATGCACCTTTCAATCATGTCAATCCACTGACAACTAAAACCAAATTTCTCCAAGATTAAATAAAAAAAATCCCAAGTTAATTTGTCATAGGCCTTCATCATATCTAGTTTCAAAATCACATTACCCCCTCTAGCTCTGTAGTTAATTTTACCAACTAATTCATGAGGATTAATTGCACTGTTACTAACCGGTTGACTTAGTTGCACAGCCCCCTTGGGCTATTTTCACCACCATCTAACACCTTTTCACCACCATGCATAGCCACCACAAATAACCGATCCTTCAGTTTACAGTTATTTTTCTTTTTGTTTTTCCTAGTCGTCACGTGGCCTACCTCTATTGCCCATTTAACCCCATCAAAGTCTCCAACCTGCTCTACACTATAGTTGGTGTCTGCACCGGTCTGCCAACTCTCTGCCATCTTTGCATGCGTCAAGTCTCGATTAAATGTTGCAGCCACCTTCTCCGCAACAATCATTTCTTCACTCTTTGCACTCATAGCCTACGGCTGTTGATCAACCTTCGGTCCTCATGTGTCCCACCAATCTTGACTGTATCATTAAATCGTTGTTCTTCCGCCTCAGCCAACACACCTGATGACAAATTTTTTCCCGCTTGGTCACTATTCATGTACTCTGTTTGCCTTTGTTTAACGTGACCCAATTGATTATCATCGTCCATAGATCCCAACACTGCAAATCTATTAACAACGTTGCCCTGATCTGCCTCATCGACCTCTAGAACTCCTCCTGCACCACTGGTACCCTTTGCTATCGACCAATCTCGATTCCCTATTGCTTGCCACTGTTGATTCGATTTTGCTGGTACCTCCAAGCTCAGAATCTTTTTATTTTCTAGATTTTTTGTTTTTTCTAGAATAAATCCATTCCCTTCTTCATCACCCGCATCCTTGTCTACATCATTGTTTCTGGTTGGCAGCTACCCAAATCTGGGCGGTTGTGGCTTATTTCCCACCACAATGCAATTGGCTTCTTTGTGACCCACGTGATAGCAATGGGAACAATAATCCGGCATCTACGAAAACTCCACCTTCTGCGAATACCCATTAGTAAGCATACCCGTATCCCTGTTTTAAGTCACTATCCAAACCTGATCAATAGGCGATTTTCTGCAGTCATACTCGACACATACACGGGCCACACTTGGCAGTGATCCTTTAGCTGTTGCCTCGTCAACAAACAGAGGTTTTCTTACCATTTTGGCAAGCAATAACAAGGCAGATTTTTCATATAAATGGGCTTTCAGATTCGGGAAAAAGATCCAAACAAGCACCACTGGTAATTCTTTTTTCACTTCAAACTCCAGTGTCCACTTGAAAATCCCCATTTTCTGGTTGGCAATGAACTAGTTTTGTCTAGTCCAGATTCGGTTGAAATCCTGGTCATTGGACAAATGAATAAGAACTTGTTTATAGTCCAACCATTTAATCTCATAGGCTCCCACAAAACCGATCCCTTTGAAGGCAAATTTGATATTCTCCATTTGTAGCATTTGGGTAAACTTTCCCACCAAGCAGAGCGTGAAAGGCTGGGCTAGGATCTGAATTTCATCTTCAAAAAAAGTAACTACAAGACAGTCCTTGAACATGATGGGGTCGCGATTCAGGGGGATAATAGGAGGTTTTGCTCTTATAGCTATAGAAATAAAAGACTTCTTTTGAAATATATGAGAGGTTGGTAGTTGTGTTTGAGAGTCAACTTGAAAGCCACCATTTTTGACTAGCGATGCATGGCTTTTGGCTTCATTGGGCGGATGGGTGGGTCCATGTTGGATAGAGAGAAGATGACCAATCGGTAGTGAAGGGATGGGGGGGTCTAGCGGCTGGCCAGCAGCCATCCCGTGAGGGTGAAGAAGCGGGGGAAACTTCTCAAAAACTGATTTGTGAATTTGATAGTTTGATAGTTTGTGAATTTCACCAGTTCATAGTGAATTTGTTGGAAAAATTCTTGATTAGTTAATCCAGGTAGTGGATGTAAATCTTGGACCGAACCACTCTAAATTCTTGCATATTGTCTACTCTATTTTTATTTTTTATTTTTTGTTCTTTAAATTAGTTCCTCATCTTGTCAAAAGTCGAATTGTGCTATTCACCCCTCTCTAGCGCATATAATTGGGACCAACAAGTGGTATCAGAGCTTGTTTCCTGTTCTTAAGGTCTAACACCCTTTGGAATGATCCAAATGGCTCTCCAAAAATCCATAGTTGCTGAGAAACAATCAACAAATAGACCACCTTTATTTGATGGCTCTAATTATCCTTATTAGAGCACTAGGATGTCAATATACATTAGAGCAATTAATTATGAAATGTGAGACGTAATAATTGATGGACCTTTTATTCCCTCAACCTTAAATGTAGTAACCAATGAGATGATGCCTAAACCAAGGTCTGAATGGACCGAGGCTGAAACTAAGAGAGTCCAAACAAATTTTAAGGCTATCAATACATTGCATTGTGCCTTGACTCACACTGAATTCAATAAAGTTTCAAGCTGTACAACAGCTAAACAAGTGTGGGATAAACTTAGGATTATCCATGAAGGGACTTCTCAAGTCAATGAGTCCAAAATAGCGCTCATGACCCATAACTATGAAATGTTTAAGATGGAGCCTGGTGAAGACATCACCAGCATACTAGATAGATTTACAAACATCACAAATAATCTTAGTCAGCTAGGCAAACCAATACCCGAGCATGAAATAGTTAAAAGACTTCTTAAAAGCCTACCAAAAAATTAGAAGCCTAAAGTGACTTCAATTCGAGAAGCCAAGGACCTAAATGTTATTACTCTTGATGAGATTTGTGGTTTTCTCTTTACTCATGAGCTGGAACTTAAGGAAAAGGGAGAAGAATATAAGAAGGAAGCAAAAGAAAAGAAAAAGAGCATTGCTTTAAAAGCCAACATTCTTGAAGAAGAGTTGGAAAAGCTATCTTGTGATGATGATGATGAGTTGACACTGGTTGCAAGGAAATTCAGAAAGCTTATGGGTAAAAGAAATCAAAGACTAGCTAGAAGAGGGTTTGGAAAAGATCAAGGTACTTCATGGAAAACCAGAAACAAAAATGACTCCAACAAAAAGGAAGAACTGACCTACTTCGAATGTAAGAAGCCTGGACATTTTAAGTTCGAATGCCCATTGCTGAAAGAAGAAACTCCAAAGAAAAACAAGAAATCAAAGAAGGTAATGGTAGTAGCTACTTGGTCAAACAGTGGCACATTAAGCTCTGAAGCTAAAGATGAAAAAGCTGAGGAAAGAACAAACCTATGTTTAATGGCACAGGAGGATGAATTTGAGGTATCCTTATCCCCCTACAATAATTCTCTTGATGATTTACAAGATGAGTATGAGTGCTTTTATGATGAATTTGAAAAACTTTTTTCAAAATACAAAGCTTTAAGAAAAAAGGTTGCATCTCTTGAAAATAATTTGGAAAAGATAAGAGAAGAGTTGAATTTTGTTTTTGAGCAAAGAAATTTTCAAAAAATTGAGTTAGAACACTCAAAAATAGATTTTGAAGTTTTAAAACTAAAGTTGGACAATAAATCTGAAGCTTTGCAAAAAAACACTTGATGAAAACACAACTCTCAAATGTTCAAAAAGGGAAACAACAAGTAGGAGTACATATTTTAGGAAAAATTCCCGTAATGCTTCATCTAGATGTTATAGTTGTGGAAAACATGGACCTTTATCATATGATTGTTTTAAAAAAAGTAACCCGCAAAAAGTTAGAAAAATTTGGGTTCCAAAAGGATCCTTTGTTGCCACTAACACTCAAAGACCCATCAAAGTATGGGTACCTATAAAGAAAAACTGAAATTTTGTTTTGTAGGTTGAGTTGCACTTAAAGGAGACATGTTCAAGAGCTCAACTCAAGAGAAAACAACCTTGGTATAAGGATAGTGGCTGTTCACGGCACATGACAGGAGATAAAATGCTATTTACTCAGCTAGACAAGAGGAAGGGAGGAACCGTATCCTTTGGTGATGATTCAAAAGGTAGAATTCATGGCATAGGTACGGTTGGTAAAAACTCTCAATCTCAAATTAGTCATGTGTTGTTAGTTAAAGGCTTGAAACATAATTTATTAAGCATTAGTCAATTATGTGACAAAGGATTTAAAGTATGCTTGATTCAAATAAGTGTGAAGTAATAGACATAGGTACAAACAAAGTGTCATGTATAGGAAAGAGATTGAAGAATATGTATGTTGTATTTCTTGAGGATCTTGAAATGAATTGTGAAATATGTTTAGTTGCAAATGTTGAAAATGATAGTTGGTTATGGCATAGGAGATTAAGACATATAAGCGTCCATACTATGTCAAAATTGATTAGAAAGAACTTAATTGTTAGACTGTAGGATCTAAAGTTTGAAAATGATAAAATATGCGATGCTTGCCAACTAGGAAAACAAGTTAGAACATCATTTAAAACTAAGAAAATGTGTCAACATCTAGACTTCTTGAATTGCTGCACATTGATCCATTTGGTCCAATAAGTATAACTAGTTTAAGAGGAAAATCTTATGGCTTTGTAATAGTTGATGATTACTCTAGGTACACTTGGGTTTATTTTCTTGCTCATAAGAATGATGCTCTACCAGCATTTACAAGTCATTGTAAGAGAGTTGAAAATGAAAAAGGTTTAGCTATAGTTAGCATAAGGAGTGATCATGGAGGAGAATTTGAAAGTGATGAATTTGAGAAATTTTGCAATGAAAAGGGGTTGGATCATAATGTTTCTACACCTAAAACACCCCAGCAAAATGGAGTTGTAGAGAGGAAAAATCAAACCTTAAAAGAAATGGCTAGAACCATGCTATGTGAGAATAACCTACCAAAATATTTTTGGGCAGAGGCAGTGAACACAGCAGCTTATATTCTTAATAGAGTATTAATTAGAGCTATGATATCAAGGTCTCCATATGAACTTTACAAAGGTAAGAAACCAAATATTTCTCACCTTAAGAGTTTTGGTTGTAAATGTTTTGTGTTAAATAATGGAAAATAGCCCTTAGGTAAGTTTGATGCAAAGAGTGATGAGGCAATATTTTTAGGATATGCATTAAACTCAAAGGCTTATAGAATTTTCAACAAAAAGACTTTCACCATTGAAGAATCAATCCATGTAGTTTTTGATGAGTCAAATGCCTTACAAAAGGAAATTCATGCTGATGATGATGCTGTAGAAATCCTAGAAAAGAAAATGGAAGAAATGAACTTAGATAACAAGAACAATAATGAAGAAAGCTCACCTAGAAGAGAAAATGAAGCTTCACCTCTAGAAAATTTGCAAAGAACAAAAATTCAGCATAGTGTTCTTCCAAGGAGTTGGAGATATGCAAAAGACTATCCACAAGAACTAATCATAGGTGACATTTCTCAAGGAGTTAGAACTAGGAGAGCAACAAGAGAAATGTGTGAGTTTTCAGCTTTGATATCACAAATTGAACCTAAAAACTTTGAGGAAGCTAAAAAAGAGGAAAGTTGGATTTTGGCCATGCAAGAAAAACCAATTCAAAAGAAACCGTGTATGGTTACTGGTACTTAAACCTTCAAATCACCCTATTGTTGGCACAAAATGGGTGTTTAGAAATAAGGTAGATGAGCAAGAAAATGTAGTTAGAAATAAGGCTAGGTTAGTAGCACAAGGATACAACCAAAAGGAAAGAACAGACTATGATGAAACCTTTGCACCTATTGTTAGAATTGAAGCCATAAAATTGTTGCTTGCTTTTGCATGTTTTATGAATTTTAAATTGCTCCAAATGGATGTAAAGAGTGCATTTTTAAATGGATTCATTCAAAAGAAAGTGTATGTAGAAAAACCACCAAGATTTAAAGATTTTGAAAAATCAGATTATGTTTTCAAACTCCATAAAGCTTTGTGTGGATTGAAACAAGCTCCTAGAGCTTGGTACGAAAGGCTTTCAAAATTTCTGGTTGAAAAAGGTTATGTTAGAGGTAGCATTGATACTACATTGTTTATTAAAAGATATTTAAATGATTTAATTGTTGTTCAAATTTATGTGGATGACATTGTATTTGGTGCAACTAATGAAGCTTTATGCAAGAATTTTGCTGAAGAAATGCAAGGTGAATTTGAGATGAGCATGATGGGAGAGTTGAAGTACTTTCTTGGTCTTCAAATTAAGCAAAGCGAGAAAGAAATCTTCATCAACCAAGAAAGATACACTCAAGACATGCTCAAAAAATTTGACATGTTGAAGCTAAAATTAATTTGCACACCAATGAGTTCATCCACCAAACTTGATTTAGATGAAAAATGAAAGAATGTTGATCAAAAGCTCAATAGAGGTATGATCAGTTCACTACTCTATTTAATAGCCAGCAAGCCTGGCATTCAATTTAGTGTATGTCTTTGTGCTCATTTTCAATCTAAACCTAAGGAATCACACCTGACTACTGTTAAAAGAATTTTTAGATACCTCATAGACACACAAACTTTAGGCATATGGTATTCTAGAGAATCAACCCTTAGCTTAGTTGGATATTCATATGCTGATTTTGTTGGCAGTAAAACAGATAGAAAAAGCACTAGTGGAACTTGCCAATTTCTAGGTAGCATGCTTATATCATGGTCTAGCAAAAAGTAAAATTCAGTAGCTCTGTCTACAGTAGAAGCAGAATATGTGTTACTAGAAAGTTGTTGTGCTCAAATTTTATGGATTAAACAACAACTTAAAGACTATGGAATATCAATGCATAACATACCAATATATTGTGACAATACAAGTGCAATCAATATTTCTAAAAATCCTATGCAGCATTCTAAGATTAAGCACATTGAGATTAGGCATCACTTTGTTAGAGACCATGTAGTGAAAGGTGATATTAAAATTGAATTTTTGAATACTTTACATGTCAAGCCTAGCCCTATAATATACTTGCCATGTCATTCATGTATTTGACGACATGCTTGCATACTTGAATACCTCGACAAAATTGTCAAAAGTCGATAGTGTACCTAGTGGTACAACTAAGTTGATTTAAGCCTCGTACTAGTTCAAATAAAGATTTTAAGATGCAATTGAGAGTTATTGAATCTTAGAATGACTTAATATGGTGATTCGGAGTTCGGAGATTGATTTGGAGTTAAATTAGAATTTTCATAACGTAGGGGTAAAATAGTCATTTTTTCACCCGAGGGTAAATTTGGGATGGTGGATGAAATTTTGATCAAGTTTGACTATTTGGAACATAATTTAAGCTTGAGAAGTGAAAAATTTTAATTCCGACAATTTTTCTAACATAAGGGCAAAAAGATCATTTCATGTGTCCACAATGACGTAATTAGAATTTTTGGAATTTTACACCACCTTGACACTTGTCAAACCCATGAAATTCATTTTATACTTTGGATAATTGAGGGATTTTATGTGGTGGAGAAGAAATGCTTAATTATTAAGTTTTATGTATGGACCAATCACATGGTGACAAGTGTCAAGCTTTAATATTATTATATTTTCCTTTATAAACACAACTAAAACTCTCCCATCTCATTTCTCTTGGCCGGCCAAGGCAAGAACAAAAGGGAAAAAGCATAGAACAAACCCTAGAGAAGAAAATCAAGAGAAAATTCATTGGATTTCAAGGAATTAAGCAAGTAAAGGTAAAATTTCTTAATTCTAGCTTGTGATCTACCTTTTCTATGCATTCTTTTTCAATTACCATGGTTAAAATTCAAGATCTCATGAAGGATTCATGGCTGACCGAATTTAGGGAGAGAAGATTTGATGATTTATTTGGTTAGATTTCAAGGTATCTTAGTGTTTTTAGTTGTTTGGTGATGTTTAGCATGAAAAACAAGCAAGAAATTTCATGCCCTTCACCCACACTCCTTGGCTGAAATTTTCAAGAGAGAAATTGGATAATGGACTTTGATGAATTTCATGCTATTTAGGTGTTTTTAGTTGTTTTATGATGTAAGGTGTAAAAATCAAGCATGAAAATTACATGTTCTACACTAAACCTTCAATGGCCGAATTTTACAAGGAAGATATTGATGATGGATTTTTGTGATATTACATATTATTTAACTTGTAATTGATGACTTGGAGTGTTGGAAGTGGAATCAAGTTAATTGGAGTTGAATTGGATGTATTGGCCAATTAACCGGTGTATAGATCGAATTAGGCCAATACCATTTTATTTCGATACATAATTGAAGCTACGTAGAACACCATATTTAGATAATAATCCGAACATTTCGCATCCCATTTCATGCATTCATATAGAGCCTAAATTAGTTTTATAACGGTTTAGTACAAATATAGTAAATTGCTTGTTGTGCATTATGTTTAGGTGGTGAAACTTCCGATAAGGGTAAGGAGATTGTACCCGAAGATCGGGACTAGGAGTACTTCGACTCCCGATATTGTGAGTAACCTTATTATCGTCTTAATTATCTAAAATAGTTTTTATTCGTTTTTGTGATTTTATAGAAAAATGAGTTTAAATGGTAAATCCTTATGTTTTATAAGTAAAATGTGATTAAATGAAATGAGTTTATAAATCATTTTGAAATTGAATGATGATTTTAGAAATTGAGTAATTGGAGACTATTTGATTGTGTTGTAAATTTATGGTTTGAATTGAATGGCTTATGGTGATATTAGCATCAATGGCTGAATTGGAAATTGTGTTGAAATTGTATAAACTGTTTATTTTGCCTTGACAAGCTGGGTAGTAATATAATTGCCATGTCATGCTATCAAAGCTTTTATTGATTTGGTGGGATATTGATTAGTCACTGTAGTGGCGGGTTTCCGTGGACCAACCTATTAGAAAGGGGCATGATAAACCTGGTTATATTTTACCTCAGTACGAGAGGCGCGGAGGGTATCTCCTGAGGTAAAGCTTTAGAGTTCACTACACGCTAAACCACCACGTAAGGGTGAACTCAGCCAACACCAAGGAACGACTATGCTTTTAAACGTAAAATTGTGTTTTATGCATATATGAACTTATCTTTAACAACCTTGATGGACTCGGTTGGATGCCTCGGCCAAGGTATCCCCGAGAATGAGTTTTGGCACAAGCTAAATTTTTAAAAAATTGATAAGCCATGTTGATTATTTGAGTGAAATGAAATTATTTTATTTAGTTGAAATAAGTTTGAAACGTTATGAATCATAGTACAATGAACTATTTTAAGTTGTCTCTATTTACTCGACTTTAGATATTTTAGATGATGTTTGTTTACTCACTGAGTTTATATAAACTCACCACCCTCCTTTCCATTCATTCCAGGATTAGGACAATCCGTAAATAGCTGATTATGTCGAGGGTTATTATTAGACACACCTCCTCAGAAATTGTAGGTCCACAGCCTTTGTTACCTTTGGTCATTTGGGGGTCCACACGTCATTGTAAATTAAATTACATACTCTGGTTATCTGTGTTACTGTATGTATGGATTTATTTTGCTTTTACGCTACAAAAATTATTTACTCAGAGTTCTATAAATATTATTTTATAAGAAAATGAAATATTTCATTTAATATTTTTATTTTATTTTATTAGCTACAATTTCACCCTAAATGAATGTTTTAGACATAAAAACTTGTTTTTAGTTATGAAATGTGTATTTTCCCCTATATATTATATTTTCAGCAAGTTTCAAAATTTTTGGAAAAAATGACCAAAATGCTCTTGTGAGACAGAATATATTTTTTTATTATTGTTTGATTTGGAAATAGCTTATAATCTTTTAAAATATGATATTTAGTAATTATTGATCACAGATGAGGTGCAAAAACTGATATTAAGTCTTGCGAGGTTTTGGTTGGCAATTAAGGTAATGAATGTCTATAGGGACATCGCGGCGATTGTCACGGGCTCGATAAGAGTACCAAGTCGTGACAATTCAATTGGTATCAGAGCTTTTGGTTTTAAAGTTGTTTTAAAAATTACAGTGTCAGTGTGGCCACAAGTTAAGTTAGGTTAGGTTGAGTTGAATGCATGCATCAGCATATAGAACTTGAGGTTGTTTATACTCACTTTGTTTCTTCTTATAGATTACCATGCCTCCTTGACGTGAACACCCACCTCTCACCAGATTAGTTGAAAGGGGAAGAGGTCGTTCTCAACATCGTCAGTCGGATCCTACAGAAGGGGAAATGACTGCGTCCATTTTTCGGGCAGCACTTGCTGCTAAGCAGATCGAGACTCCTCTACATCCTCCATATCCTCCACCACCTACTGGTATTCCTACCATGTCTCTCGAGGTAGCTCAGGCATTGGCAGCCTTTTTTGCTACTATTTCTGGCCAGGCTCAGACTGGTCAAGCTTCTTCTACAGTTCCTTCAACTGCTCTTTCAGTGCTACCACCCCCATCTCCTGTTCTACTACTAGTGTCGGACGTCTCTATTTCTAAGAAGCTTAAGGAGGCTAGGCAGCTCGATTTTATTTCTTTTAAGGGTGAGCTGGACGCAACCGCAGCTAAAGACTAGATTAATCAAGTTTCGGAGACACTTTCTGATATAAGGCTGGATAATGACATGAAGTTGATGGTGGCCACAAGATTACTTGAGAAAAGGGCCCGCACATGGTGGAATTCAATGAAATCTTGTTCTACCACTCCTTCGACTTGGTCAAATTTTCTAAGAGAATTTGATGGTCAGTATTACACTTATTTCCATCAAAAGGAAAAGAATAGAGAATTTTTGAGTTTGAAACAGGGGAACTTAACAGTAAAGGAGTACGAGGCTCGTTTTAATGAATTGATGTTATATGTGTCGGATCTGGTGAAAACTGAGCAGGATCAGGCTAGTTATTTTGAGGAAGGGCTCCGAAATGAGATTCGAGATCGGATGACAATGACAGGTAGGGAGTCGCATAAAGAGGTGGTATAGATGGCTTTAAGGGCTGAGAAGCTTACGAATGAAAATAGGAGAATACGGCCTGAGTTTGCAAAAAAAAGGAATTCTAGTATATCTTATAGTCAGCCAACAAAAAGGGGCAAAGACTCATCTGCTTCAGGGAGTACTACCTCTGCTTCCGTAGTATCTTCTCGACCCCCATTTTCACAATAGTAGCAGAGGCCTCCAAGATTCAGCAGATCTGCGATGACTATTTTTAGGAATAGTTCCGAAGGTTCTGATAGACGCAGAAATTGTGGGAAATATCATGTTGGGCTGTGTAGGGAGCTTGTACGATGTTTTCATTGTGGTCAGCCGAGTCATATTAAGAGTACTTGCTCACAGTTTGGACAAGCTACTGTAGTTGCTCCATCTCTACCAGCTTGCACGGATATGCAGAGGAGAGATTATTTTGGGTTACCACCGAGACAGGGAGTAGCCATATGGTCCGGTGTGGAAAGTAACGCCCCGACACATCCACCCTCTAGACCACAGACTCGTTTTTACTGTGACGGAAGATAAGGCACGGGTCTGACCTGGAGCAGTGACAGGTACTATATTTTTATTTGATAAAGATGCATATGTCTTAATAGATTCTAGCTTAGACAGGTCTTATGTGAGCACGACATTTGCATTATTTTCTTATAAAAACCTATCACTATTAGAGGAAGAAATTGTAGTTCACACCCCTTTAGGAGAAAAGTTAGTTAGAAACACTTATTATAGAGATTTGGGGTAATGGTTGGTGAGGAAGAATTTAGGGGTGATTTAATTCCTCTAGAGATCCAGGATTTCGATTTAATATTGGGTATGGACTGGTTAACTGCACATCGGGCGAACGTGGATTGTTTCCAGAAAGAAGTTGTACTTCGAAATTCTGAGGGAGTAGAGATTGTATTTGTAAGGAAACGTCGAGTATTACCATCCTGTGTAATCTTGGCCATCAAAGCTCTAAAACTAGTACAGAAAGGGTATCCAGTATATTTAGCACACGTGATCGATAGTTCAAAGGGGGAAACTAAGTTAGAGGATGTCCCAATAGTAAGTGAGTTTTCTGATGTATTTCCTGATGAGTTATCGGGACTACCTCCTGATCGAGAGCTCGAGTTCCCTATTGATCTACTCCCGGGTACTGCACCTATTTTTATTTCTCCGTATTGAATGGCTCCAGTGGAGTTGAAGGAACTGAAAGACTAGTTGCAAGATTTGGTAGATAAGGGTTTTATTCGTCTTAGCACTTTTCCTTGGGGAGTATCAGTCCTATTTGTAAAGAAGAATGATGGCACTTTTGGGTTATGTATCAATTATCTTCAGCTAAACCGAGTGACCATCAAGAATAAATACCCTCTACCACGGATCAATGATCTTTTTGATCAGTTATGAGGTGCTATGGTGTTTTCTAAGATTGATTTGAGGTCTGGGTATTATCAGTTAAAGATTAAAGAGCAGGATATACCCAAGAATGCTTTCAGAACACGCTATAGGCATTATGAGTTTCTGGTTATGCCGTTTGGTCTGACTAATGACCCGACAACTTTAATGGATCTTATGAACAGGGTGTTCCATCCATACTTTGATAAGTTCGTGATACTATTCATAGATGACATTCTGGTCTATTCGAAGAATGACGACGAACATGCTGCCCATTGCGCATTGTGCTGCAAACTTTTGCACAAAAAACAACTCTATGCCAAGTTTCCTAAATGTGAGTTCTAGTTAAAAGAAGTGGTTTTCTTGGGACATGTGGTGTTTGGAGCTAAAATTTATGTCGATCCCAAGAAGATTGAGGCAATTTTACAGTGGGAGCAACAAAAAACGGTAACAGAGATTCAGAGTTTCCTTGGTTTAGCCGGTTATTATAGGAGATTTGTTCAGGGATTCTCATTGATAGCTACTCCTCTGACTTATTTGACTCGTAAAAGAGTTAAGTTCGAGTGGAATGATGTCTGTGAGAGTCGATTTCAGGAGCTGAAGAATCAGTTAACCTCCGCTCCCATTTTGACACTTCTTGTTAATGGGAAAGAACGAGACAAGGCTGAGTCAGAACGAGGAACTGAGGTGCTTGGCTCACTGGATGAAAATCCTCCATCTCATTAAGAGCTTAAGAAAGAGCAACCTTTTCCTCTCAATTCAAAGAAAGTATCAATTATGGATGTCTTGCACCGATGGTTAAGGAAGAGTAGGCATAAAAAGAAGCAGCCAAAGCACAAACCCAGAAGTTAATGTCTACTAAACTAGCACACACAGCAAAGGAAAAATCAAGCAAAGGAAAGGAAAAAACTACTACTGCTCCACAGGCCCAGTCCAAACCACTTGCCAAGGGCAAGAAAACAATGGCCACAAAAACAACATTTCTTAAAAAGAGGAAATCCTCCAAATTGGCAGAAACAACTAGGCCAGCAACTGTTTCTTCTCCCCAAGAACCATTAGAAGTTTCTGACACACCTTTACCTGATCCCCTCTCACAGGAATTACCTCCAGAATCATTTCCTCACCCTTAGATGTTAAGTACTGTACTAATGAATCCTCTTCCTCAACCTCCTCAGAAAAAGATTAAAGTGTTGATGATGACAAAAAGGGGGAGAGAATTAGAAGATAGGAAACAAGGGGAGAGTTAGGAGTTAGTAGACATAAGGGTAGAATAGGAATTTTAGGAGCTACTAAAATATTGACTAGTTTTATGCTAGTTTTTTCGCTAATTTGCATGAACAATTAAGTTTAATCTTGTTGTTTATGTTTTTGTGTGTAAAATGGGATACTAATATGTTTATGTTATCTGGTTGTTGACGATTGAATATCTGATGATGTCTTACTGTTTATTGTATCTTGACTGCTGCTGATAAAAATCTAGTGCTGTACTGATATGGTGATAGTATGCTGATGATTGATTTTTATGACATTGTGAATGGATTGCGTTTGTGAATACATACAGATGCTGAGTATATTATATCTGTTGAATCTTGAATGGCATAGACAAAATCTGGTAACAATATACTGTTAACAGACACTACTGAAATATTAATGATAATCTATCAACATTCACTTGCTGTAAATCACTTTAGATTTCTGCATATATATACTTTGAATGTATAGTGTCATTTTTTATGACATGAATAAAATTTGCTAGAATGAATAAGCAAAATATGCATACACTCAGGGGGAGCAATCCTCACTGTGTGCAGAACTTAAAAAAATAAAAGGATACTATGCTGTTAATCAAGGAATGTTTTGTCATCATCAAAAAGGGGGAGATTGTTGGCTCCATTAGTTTTTGATGATAATAAAACATTCTCATTTCATTTGTGTCTAACATTTCTACTTGACTGTGCAAGACAAAAATATGTATGTAAATAATAAACCAATGCTTCAAAAGTATGTACCAAAAATCAAATAAATAACGAGACATTATTGATCAATAAAACAGAAGTCCCTTAGTTGAATAAAGAAGTGTATTGGTTGGCTAAAATTCAAATTGGAGAAATGGTGAGCTGAAGAGTATTGAGAAACAGAACCGACTTAGTCGACCAAGATGTGAGTTAGTTGACTAAGAAGCTACCGCCAGAAATCTGGACTTCAAGACAGAACCAACTTAGTCGACCAAAATATAAGTTAGTCGACTCAACGCTTTCTGCCAGAATTTGAGACCAGAAGACAGAACCAACTTAGTCGACCAAGAAGGAAGTTAGTCGATTGAGAGCTTTCCATCTGTAATTTAAACCAGAGCACTAAAAGACAGATTAATGGCTGAACCAACTCTCAACTATTTCTAATGGCCATAAACTATCAAACTGTCATCAGAGTTGTTTCTCCAAGTATAAAAGGGTTTTCCAACGGTTAGATATTAGTTTTTTGAGAGAATTGAAGGCTTCCAAGTCATATAGAGTTGAAAAATCAAAAAATCTTCTCTGCACCTTACTGCACTTAAACGCTCATCTTTTGTAATTGTGATCTGCACTTAACCTTTTACCATTTAGATTAACCTTGTGATCATAGGTACTTTCATTTTACTTCCCTTCCTGTATTTTTAGAGTGAGCGAGTCACTCTAAAGGTTGTTTTAAGCTAGGATTGCTTGATTGTGTTAAGGTTCTTACTTAGCCTTGAAAAGTTAAGTGTTTAGGTTTTAGTTGAGCTCGTTAAAAACTATTGTGAAAGGTTTAGGCTTAGCCTGATAAAAGCTATTGTAAAGCTTGGTGAAAGCTTGTGAATTTCACTAGTTCACAGTGAATTTGTTGGTAAAATTCTTGTTTAGATAATCAAAGTAGTGGATGTAGGTCTTGGACCGAACCACTCTAAATTCTTGCGCATTGTCTACTCTGTTTTTATTTTCTTTGTTCTTTAAATTAGTTTCTCATCTTGTCAAGAGCCGAATTGTACTATACACCCCTCCTCTAGCACATATAATTGGGACCAACAATGAACCATGGTTCATATGTTGTATCATCTGTGTTTTTTCAGCTAATAAATAAAAATATTGATTGATCACATATTTTCCATAAAATGAGTTAATGCGTTTAATTTCTATTATGCTGAATAACTTGGTTACTTACCATAATTTCTTGATTTTCCATTTATATAAGAGAAGCAAAGGTATGATGGAAAAAGTTGGAATATTATTTTATTTATAGGCATTAAGTGAATGGATATTATGCAGTTTGTGAATGGATATTATGCATTGTCTGAATGGATATTAGGCATTAAGTGTCTAGTTGTTATGCATTCCATGACTGGTTAGGGTATGACTGGGTACTTGGCATAACGTGAATGGATGTTAGGCATTGCGTGACTGGGATATAGGCACTACATGAATTGTGCAATGCATATATTGTGTTGAGACATTTCTTGACTACTTTTTAGGCATTCCATGACTAGTTTTTATGTATTGCATGACTTATTGTTATGTAGTGTGTGAATTTGGACCAGTACGTGACTGGTTATGTTGGCATAACGTGAATGGATATTAGGAATTGAGTGACTTATTATTAGGCATTGCAAAACTAGCTTATAGGCACTGCGTGAATTGTGCAATGCATATCTTGTTTTGAGACATTTCTTGACTACTTTTTAGGCATTGCATGACTGGTTTTTATGTATTGCATTACATTGGGCCAGTACGTGACTGGTTATTTTGGCATAACGCGAGTGGATATTAGGCATTGAATGACTTATTATTAGGTATTGCGAGACTGATAGTGCATGACTTGTGTAATTCATCTCTTGTTTTAAGGCTTTTGTTCACTAGTTTTTAAGTATTACGTGAATGTGTATTAGACATTGCAAGACTAACTTTATGTTATTTCAAGACTTAAGCATCGCATAAATGGTTTTTATGCATTGAGGGGCAATATTTGATAAATTGACTAGTTGTGACACTTATTTTCTGTTAAATTTCAATGGCTTACCAAATGTGAAGCTTATGATTACATACGGTGGTCATTCGATCGATGACACTCACAAGGGTGGTGAGACACGACTGAAAGGTGTAGGGAGTGATTTGTCATTTTCAAGCCTAGTGAAGCTGGTTGAAAAGGTCGTTGGGGTCAACTCATATAATAACAAAATTGAGCTACATGCATTGCTCAATCATGCCACAGGGCTTTCGTGCATAGTTATCAGAGATGATAAAGATGTAGTAAGTATTCTACGAAATGAGAGGGTAGTTGTTGTGTTTGCGACAGTTAAGGCACGAAATGCAAATGATATTCCACATGAACATGGTTTCCAACATGGTAATCACTAACAACATAATGTTAATTATTTTAACATACCACACCATGCATTTCCTAATAAATAACCACGGCAATCACGTTTGACGTATCCTTATGAGTTTGAGCAGCCCAGTACACACATGAGGTGTCTACAAATGATGTTTGTACAATTCTAATTAGAATGTGCATCGAACGAAATACTTGGTACTTTGCAACAAAAACAACCATGGCTCGAAAATGCAATGAGTCCATTGTCATTCGTAAATGACACTGTGATGGTTATGAGTGATGACGATGCATCTGATCAGATTGAAGATGATGTTGAAAAGGACGACATGGCTGATTGGAACGATGAGTTGCAAGATGACTATGAAGAAGATTAAGTTGGAGGACATGATGACTGTTTAGAGAACGACAAGCTGAACACAACAACATTTTGGATTGCAATCATGCAGATGGCAGTATATGACATGCCACAACTATCATGTTAAAAGAGGTTCAGTGCGATGACCATGCCACAACTGTTGAATTAGAAGATGTTGAGGATGCCGACCTTACTTATGGTAACCCCATCGCACTTAAGAACGACATTCATTCACTTAATGGCAATGATCAAGAGAGGGTAAATACAGGGTTATCTGGTCAATGGATTATTCCTAAGGTAGATATGATATCCCTCCAAACAGTTACGATTGAGGAGTCCAGATCAATAAACGACCACTTATATTGCAGAAAAGTGTTTCCATCAAAGGCCGAATTGAAACGAGCTTTGAGCATGTTGGCACTAAAAGAGCATTTTGAGATTAGAGTTAAAAGGTTATGTCACACTCATTTGGAGGTTGGTTGTAAGGAGAAGGCATGCAAGTTTGCTTTGTGTGCAACAAAGTTGCTTGAGGGAGAATATTGGCAAGTTCAAACATTTCAGAAGGTACACATGTGTATTGTTGATGGTTTGCAATGTGGGTATCGAACTGCGAGCTCGAGGTTAATTGCTGAGCTTATCTCCACCAAGCTGCAAAGAAATAATGTAACCCCATTAAGACCTAAAAAAATAATGGAAGAGATGAATTGCAAGTGGGGATTGCAATACCTATATGGTAAGGCTTGGCAAGCGAATGAGTATGCAGAGAGTCTTGTGTTTAGTCCCTTGGAAGAGTCATTCTAACTCCTCCCCTCATATTTTCATATCTTGGAACGTGAAAATCCCGGTACTGTCACGACTGTCGCTACGGATGGGAAACAACAATTCAAATATTGTTTCTAGGCTTTCAGGTCATGTTTCCAGGGGTTCAATGTTGGAATGCAGCTTGTAGTTACTATCAATGCCCCACATCTAAAAGGCAGATTTAAGGGTATTATATTTGTTGTAGTATGCAAAGATGCGAATGAACAGATATATCCAGTTGCATTTGGCATTGGCCACATGGAAGACGAAGAGTCTTGGTCGTGGTTTTTTACCCAATGGCATCATGTGATTAGTTGTCCTGAAAATATAATGTTCATTTCTAATTAGCATCATGGCATTAAGAATGTAGTTGAGAAAGTGTACGAGGACACGTACCATGGTCTATGCAATTACTACTTGGGAAAAATGTTAAAAGCAGGTTCAAGCGTGAACATGTTGTCGCGATTTTCACCTTGGCCACTAACTGCTACAGGCTCGTCGATTTTAACAAACATATGAATCAGCTGAAACAGCTTTGCAAACCTACTTACGATCACCTTATGATATTAGGCCCTAAGAAATGGGCATGTGCATGGTCACCAGTAAGGCGACACAAGTTCATGACATCCAACATTGTCGATGCAACGACCTTCTTCTCAAGCGTTATCGATGTTTGAGACTTGCGAGAGAACCCGCCAAATCTAGAACAAGCCTTAGTTGAGATTCTTGTTAACTAAATCAAACATTTTAATACATATAATAATCGACTCGGATTTCCTTATAACGTTTCCCTTTATGACGACTATTAAAAATTTTACCGACTTGTATAGATATGATTGTTTACTTAAACTGAATAAGAAACTTCAATTAAAATTGACAATAAGATATCAATATCCAAATCTAACAAATTTCAAAATACATTCAAACATCACACTTAGAATCCATTACACGACATCAAGGTTGTTCGGTGATACAATTCTGATAAACTAATTTTTTTTTTATACAACTAACCATCCTACACAAACATGACCTCTATGCAACGAAGTGACTCGAGTGGAAGTCTAAGAGATGTCATTACCTACGTCGCAAAAAGTCAAAATGTGTTGAGGCAATAGACACGAACTGATCACTTATCTGCAAAAAGGGGAAGATAAGGGGGGTAAGTCTCACAGATTCAGTGATTATCGGCTCTGTGAGCAAGGCATAGATGGAAAACAAGCCAGGGATAGAAATTTTGAATATTAAAATCATATGTATAAATAAACAATTTAAACTCAGATGGAACATTTGTGCCTTACATACATACTAAAGAATTGTGATGCAAAGTAACCATTTCAAGTAATATATTAAAACCAATGCAATTAAAAGATTTCTACTGTCAAAATTATTTAATGTCCTTTACTCAAAATCGAACTAACATAAACATGCACACTCCCGTAAAATCAAGCAATGTCAATGATTATAGACAAGCATATAAACAAACTCATACTCGAGGTATTAAACACAAAACCATCATATAAATAAGGGAGTTACAGAAAAACCTGTGCGAAAGAATACGTATTTGAAAACCTAAAGAGATATCACTCTCGAGTAGGTAATCATAAATAATCAACTCGTGGACCCTTTTCCACGTAGTTGAGTTCGTGGAGCCACTAAGTTATATCATAGCCCTTGATTAGGACTTAGGCTATCTTGCAAGTTGATGAAAGTGACCAAGAATGTCGTGTAATCAGTTTCATGTTACGTATTAGTATTAGACTTGGACTATTTGTATTTAATGGGAATGTCTTTTGAAGTTACTAATTTAGTAGGAGGTTATGAAGAAAGTGTCCCAAAGGTTTTCAAGAAAGTATTTGAATGTTATATAAAATAGTTATATCGTAGTAGATATTTCTAGCCAAGATTTCACATCTTATTATCATCTCTTGCACTCTTACTACATCAAGAACGACCGTAATTGTATTATGATCTCTTGCACTCAATCTTTAAAATGATAATCATTCTTTTACCTTACAATCTAGGTAAAGCTACTTTATCATGTTATCATTTCTAAGTAACAACAATTTTTTTTTTTTTTGTAAATTTATTTAGTGTGACGTGTACATTGTTACATGATAGAGTAATTGACGTGGATGATCACTTAAAATACTAAATGGATGATCTCTGCCAAAGCTACTCTATCATGTTACCATATCCATATGACAGCAAATTATTTTGATTGAATGATCAAAATAATAATACATCTAAACAACAATGATCAATATTTTTCTGTATCACTTGCATTCCTCTAAAAAAAACCCATATTTCAAGAAGCACTCAGGACTTCAAAATTTTCTCTTAAGGCATGGTTTCAAACGTTGGACACTGGAATTCCCTTTTTTCTCATCCTCAACTTCCTTTTCTTTGCTTTGATCAACTCACAATGTGTAGTATCAACGTGCAGAGAGTGGTCAATTCAAATTGCAGCGATTTACGAGAGTTAGAGAAAACTCTCATGATGATTTCATTATAAAGAAACAAAATTGACTGGAAATGAAATGCAATTGACTCAGAGTTCATCTTGATGATGACGCAGCCTTAGGAGGAGAAAATCGAGGAAGGGCATGATTAAGATGAATATGAAAATTGGATATTGGGATTCACATATAAAATTGGTGTTTTTTTTCCCTAAAAGCAGAGCTTTGGGTGCTATACTGGGGTTTACATCTATGTTGGAAAAGGGACTTCAAAAAAATTCAGGTGGAATCGGATTCATTGCTAGTTATTAAAAACTTAACCAATCCGAGTTCCTCTTTGAATCCAAATGCTCATCTGCTCATTGTATAAGTTAGCTTCTTCAACAAGTTGGGAGTGCACAATATCTCATGTTTATTAGTCAGTGTATCAATTGGCTAATTACAGGTAATGATAATTTACATTTAGAGTTATAAGTATTTGATTTTTCATCAATTAGTATTATTAATTTCGTTTCTATTTACAAATATTTTGAATGTTTGATGACCTGAAATGTAGTTTGTTTACATATTTTATTCCCTTATATATAAAAAAAAATTAATCCTATTATTTAATTATTATTATGGATAAAAATCCAAAAATTGTTCAAGAAGATAGTTTTGTCCTTGTGCAAATTTATTTGAAATTTGTTTATAATAAACTAAAATCGCACACCATGTTGACAAGGTCACAAGGGCCGTTACAAAAAGAAAAAGAAACGCAACAGCCGTGGTTCGCGGAGAAGCGAGACTTCACTCCCATGCAAGCAGTTCCTTCTCCCTCTCGTCCTCAGCCATTCCTATGTATTTCGAATTTGTCCTAAATTCTTTTTAACATTCAACTTATTAGCATCTGATTTCTGATGGATTTTATTTTATTTTTTTGAAATTATGTTGATCGTAGGATTGCATGCATAATATATGGTGGTGGGTTCAATTATATTCAAATCATCTTGTTGTTGTTCCTGCTCGGAACCGAAACCCCCAAAATCGAAAACTTGTAATCGTCAGATAATTTCTTTTCTTTTGTTGCCTTAGTTGAGTTATATTGAAATTTCTTTGATTTATGAAATGCAGTTAAGTTAAGAGTCCATCTTGATGATGCAGCCTGAGGAGAAAATCGGGGAAGGGGAAGATAAAGAAGACAAAGGTATTCCTCAAATTATATAAATTTTATCTTTTCTTTTTGCTATTTAGTAAGGAAAGGATGGACTAAATAATAAATGGAATGAACTGGGAGGCAGTATTTCTTTGGCTTGGATTTCTATTTGATTTTACCATTTTCTTTTTTTTTTAACTTATTAATCACTGCCTATCTTAGCTATTCTGGAAAGCTTTTTGGAACTGAGACCCCAAAAATCAAAACCTTCGAATTGTCATATAATTTCTTCAATTAATTGAAATTTCCTTGAAATATGAAATGCAGTTGAGCCTGAGTCCACCCTGGTGATGCAACCTGCAGAGAGAACCGGTGAAGGAGAAGATGTAAAAAACAAAGGTATTCCTTAAATTATATAATCCTCTTTTCTTTGTGTCTATTTAGTAAGGAATGAATAAGATAGACTAAAAACTGTAACAGACTAGGAGGTCGTATTTTTTTTTTTTAGGATTTCTATTTGATTGTACCCTTTCTTTTACTTATTTATCACTGCCTGTCTTAACTATTTTGGAACTTAATTTGTGTACTAATTTTCATTGATTTTTTTAATTGATATTGTTTTATGCTTTAACAGAAGATAATATCAGCTAAGACTCCGGTTGTTTCTCAAACACTTATGGGATTAATCTTTCTCTTTATAGGACTAAAAAAGGGTATGTTTTATATGATTCTTTTTGTTGCTTTCAGTTTTTCAAGTGTACGTAGTTTGTTCTACTCTTTTGAAACTAGTTGTTGACACTTCATTGCTGCATCTTATACAACCACAGTGGTACAGGGTAAGCTTGTCAGAGATTAAGGACCGTGATGAGCAGGTAGCTTTACTGCTAGACGTGCTTAAATGGTAAGTGCATGTCTTTCTTTCGCTTGACTCTAGTTTTAGGATGGGTAAACTCCATATATACCCATATGGCACTTTGTGATTTTTTTTTCCTCAATTAGCTCCTTGTGGATAAGTTTTATTTACAGAGGGGTTACGTCGATAATTTCCTTCAAAAAGAACCTCTGCATTAAAGTTGACACCCCTCATTTTTTTGCTTTTGGTTTTAAGCGTTGGAAGAAGTTGGGTATGTTGAGATTGTTCCACCGAGTGACGATGTGCAGTCTGCAAAACGAACCAAGTCTGGAATTTTTGAGGCTAGACCAAAATTGAAGAAACAAAAGCTTAGGCTAGGTATGCTTTATCTACAGTTGTTTTGCCCTTCGGTTTATCTTGTATGCTGTTTGTTGAAAATGTGAGATATATATTATGCTTGTGGCAGGGAGCATACTCTCGGAGCGGAGACAGAACAAAGAGAAATGGAGGTATAATGAAGGTATGCCTGACATGACATTGAATTATTTGGATATTTTGTATTAATCTTGCATTCTACTAGGTGTGATATTGAAATGTTTGATTGCTCATGTTTTGGAACCCTTGGAGTGTGTGCATGAGAGAGGGATATGCATTGACAATAAGAAATGAGAGAAATGAAAAGTAGTCAAGTTGGCTTTTAAGAGAACGATGACAATGACCAAGAGGCTGGTTTGAAAAGAAAGTTACACTGATGGTTACATTTAGGGATATTTGATGTCTCCTTGGTCAACATTATCATCACACATTACAGTGGAGGTGCAAATAATCTTACGGTTGGAAGCTACCTTATTTACTGGTATTTGTGCACTCTCATTTGGGGTATTCATATGATGTGGAAGTTCCTGTGACCCAGCATTTATTAGTTTTTGGTCTGCTCAATTGCTCAATTAAGCTTTAATCCCAAACTAATTGGTTTGGCTAGATGAATTTGTTTTCTTCATTCTGCTCACTTAAGTAGCCAAACTCTTTTTGGGCCAAACTCTTGATTTGTGGCTTCGAACCATGATTTATTAGCTTTAGATGCTACAGTGAAATCATGGCCTGCCGCATAAAGCAACTTTTCTTTTTTGAAAATGAACTAATTTTTAATGTTTTCATTGTAAGATTAGGTGGATACTGTGTTTCTTAAGGCGGTTAAAGTGGGAGTTCATAGAGTTGATTGAGTTATTTAGTATAACTCTTTAGAGTCTTGTGATTTTCTTTTTGAAGTCTCACTTTCACTCACTGTAAACAGATTTGGAGCAGGAGGCTAAAATAGAGGATTCAGAAGAGGAAGACTTGTTAGGTAGCACTTTCCACTCATGTTATAAGATTATTGATTTCTTTTGTTCCCCTTTCTATGTTGCTTATGTGTTTGTGGTTTTTGGTGGTTTTTACCTCTTACAATTTTGGAACTTAATTTTCTTGGTTCTTTTTTTTAAAAAAAATTCCGTTTACAGTGGATGGATGCATCAGTGATTACAGTGGTTCCTCTGATGACAGATACGAGAGTTATTATTGGTTTGATGAGTTTGGGAAAAGGATTTGTTATATCTCTTTGTTGCTTTGAATTTGTGAGGTGTAAATAGTGATGTCAAGTTGTCTTCTTGTTTCTACTTTTAAAAGGTGATTTTGCTCTTCCCGACCTTTTCCTGCAATTCTCTCAACTTGGCAATGGAAAACTGGCTTTCACTATTTAGGATCCGTAAACAATTTGTGAAAAGATTCATTGCTCAAGTAATAAAAGAATGCATATCAACGCTTTAACCAAATGATATATGAGCTTCATTTCGAACTTTTAATAGGTTCTTATTGGTTATATTTATTGATTAAGGTGTAGTTTGTTGAGTTTGTACCATTTATGCATAATGCAAATTGTCACATCATTCACTTTCATTCCTCATGTTTTCAAAGAGCATGTTATTGACATTAGCCTCATTACTGTATGTTATGGAATGGCAGTGGTACAAAGTATGCTTGGTAGATGACAAAACAGAGGATGATCAGGTAGCTTTGCTGCTAGACGTGCTTAAATGGTATGCAAAAAGTCTTTCTTTGCTTGCCTTTATTTAAATGATAGATTGAATTGTATGCTATATTGAAATGTTGTGCTTTCTGCAGCAGTGACCAGTCCGAAATTCACTCTATTTATAAGTATCATACTCCTGATCTGTTTAAAGCTCGCATGACCTAGGAAGAGGCCGATGGCGTTGCTGGTTGGTTCCTCTGCCCTATCTTCTTGACTTTCCCCTTGGACAAAATACCAGGGTTAAAGTTTGTTTTTTCCCCATATTTTTTGAGGGTCCGGAGAAGTTGAGTTCGTGGAGCCACGTAGCTACGCCATATTCCTTAATTAGGACCTAGGCTGTCTTGCGAGTTGATGAAAGTGACCAAGAATGTCTCAAATTTTAGTACTAACTAATATTCATAGCATTGAATATATACTGAAGGTTATCTATAAAGTTTGCATTTTAACCTAAATTATTTGGACAACATAGAGTTTTATTCTCCTTATTCGTATCTTTGAGTGCTTACATTTTTTTAAGCACTTAAACCGAATCTCCTCCAGCAAAGAATACCTTTGTCTTGGTCGTAAATCTTCAATGTAGATACTCGTAGCCAAGTTTTGCAAATCTTGTTATGATCTCTTGCACCTCTTCTACATCAAGAACTGGCATTAATTGGATTATCATATAAACCTTATAACAAATCCTTCAAATAGAGAATGTGTACGTCTGTGTGTTAGGGATTATGCTCTCTATCTCAAGTACATTATGATCTGAGCGGCACTCGGGTGGATGCTTCCACGCAAGCCAGTTCAAAAGGATCAATTATATTTGAGTAGGCACACATTATAGTCACGAGTTAGCTTATGAAATGTATTAGTAAAATCATAAGGCATAGTGAATGTTATATATGCAACTATTAATCCCACAGAAAGGAAAAAATCTCATAAAAAGGAAAATTTTTTTAATAATAATGAAAAGAGTATAAAGAAATTGAGAATATAAACGCATCATCGTTGAGCCATAAGGGTAGCAGACATTCTATTCCATTCACGGCCTATATTAAATTTCTTTCGTCAAGTTACATTTAGGTTACTAGATTAATTTAATTAGTGATCAAGCAATTAAAAACATTAAATACAGAATTAGAATAAACAATTGATATTTCATTGAAAATAAGCAAAAGAGAGATAAAATATTCAAATTACATGTTGAGTTCAATTTCAATTCTAGATAAAAAAAATTAGTTTATGCTGAAAAATCAAAATATAATCCAAAGAAAATGAACCCTTGTAACAATTAAAAAAAAACTAAGAATAAAAGAGAAGAACACAAAACTAAAGATTTATCAAATTTTCAATCTTTAATCTCCAATCTTGCCAATCTTTCTTGCTTTCTTGGTTGTTCTGTAGCCACTTGTCTTAAGAGAAAACCTAGTAAAAACCTCTCCTTTAATTGCTCTGAAAGTCTCTTTTATAGCCTCCAAAAGACCTAATTCTGCTAAAATTCAGAAAAGGAAAGCTTGGATTTTGGAACCGGGTGCTACAACCTTGCTCCTCGGGTGCCGTGGCTTTGCTCCTCCGAGCGCTGCGGCCCTACCTCTTTGGCACTGTGGTGCCGTGCTCCCTAGTCCTAGTGTGGGACTTTGCAGCATCAGGGCACTGCAACCTTGCTTTCCTCAAGGCCGCGGCCTTGCTTCTTTATGCTGCTTTGTGCAGAATTTGCTGCAGTCTAGCTTCTTGCGACACGATTTTTAGCTTTTGCTGATCCGATCTGGAAACATAGTAAACATGAAAGTTGTATCCCTATCTCTTATCTGTCCAATGACTAAAGAATTATATCCATTGGATTTCTGGAATGAAAGTTATGCTCGAAATACTACAACATGTACGAATAAAGTTATCACCATACGCGCACGGATTATCATCAAATAAAGTTTTTTCATCAAATTTCCTACAAAAGCAATAAAATATATCTGAAATAACTAAACTTAATTTCAAAGCAATTTAAATAAAATTAAATTAAAATAATTTAAACTAAACTACTCAACATGTGTTTGAACTTAAATAAAAAAGCAACTAAAATACTTAATTTCGAACCCAAAGTCTCAATAACTTAGCTACTTAAGTATTTAAAATATGACAAAATAACTTTATGTAATAGGGTTATCACACCCTAAACTTAATATTTTATTAGTTCTCGAGCAAAACATAAAATAAAAAGAAATAACATAAATTAAAAAACATAACTAACTAGAAGCAGTTTGCACCAAATCAATTATCTCCTTTTCAGTTCTTCATAAGTTATCCCCTATTCTCAATTCAAAGCATAACATAAATATCATTCAAGTTCACGTTTCAATTCAAATGCAAACTCATCTTCAAATGGATTTCCGTGTATGTGTGCAATCTTTTTACCAAGAATATCATGTCGTCCGAATAAATTTATGCTCGTACAAAGTTTAAATTAGTACTAGAGTTTCATATGTTTAGTTTTCATCTCTCTCTCCACTAATATAGACTAATATTTAATCAAGGATCCTTAGGACTTTAATTGACTTATAATGTACAGCTAGGGTTAATGTAGGATACAAGATGTAATGTGGCTCAAATCACCTTAAACACATAATCATTATAGGACCTATATAAAGCTTCAACTTCATTCTCAAAATAACACCCTCTTCTTCACTTCAAACTTTTCTTTTATTAAACATTTTGTTCTTTTTTTAAACACTTTATTTTTCTTCAGCAAAGTTCGAACATTTTTTCTTCTTTTTTTTTTCTTTCATTTTGTCTTCACATTGGGATTGATTGTTTATTGGGTTTCCTGATTTATTTGGTAATAAATCTTTGTATTGCTATTGACCTCATTGAGGAAGGCTTTTCAACCTTTATATTCTTTATTCTGGTCGTTACTTTATAACAAGATTATAATTTTATATAATAAGATAAGATATATATTAAAGGGTGTTTTCTATAATGCATTTTTTCAACAACTTTAAAAAATTATATATTAATAGTATACTGTTTAAATAAGTCCATAAACTATTTAAGAACATTCAAATAAGTTTTTTTTTATTACGTTCAATTAAGTTTTTATATTTTTATTTTAAGTTAAATAAGCCTTTATAACTACTGGTTGACTAATTGCTATTACTTAAATTGTCATTTGTCATTTTATATTTACATACATTAATGTGGAGGGTGAAAAATATCACAAAATCATATTATTATACTAAATTAGTATGTCATGTTATTATCAATTATGATACCTTAACATGTCATGTCATCATCAATTATAAAATATTAGTATGTCAAGTCAACATACATGGCATATAATAACAAATGATATTTGTCTAAGTCAATCATTAGTCATAGACGCTTATTCGACTCAAAATAAAATACAAAAATTTATTTAATTTAAAATAAAAATATAAAAGCTTAATTAAATGTAACAAAAGTATAAAAACTTATTTAAATTGTTTTAAATAGTTTAAGTATTATTTTAGATATTATGTCAATTTTCTTTTATTGAAAATCCATGCATAGTCAATAATATGCATGGTCAATTAAAATAAAATTTTAACCTAAAAAGCATATTTATAAAGTGAAGGAAGTTTCTTATTTATAAACTCAATGCGCATTCAACTTTTACTAACATGAGATTCATTATACATTCTCCGATCTTGTAATTTATAATATTTGTAATTAAATTAATATTATATATTTAGATCACCAAATTAACCCTGTTATTGGTTAACCCAATTAATTTACGTCATAAATGCATGATTACCAAAATAATAAAAAATTAAATAAAATAGCACACCATGTTTACAAGGTGACAAGGGCCATTATAAAAAAAAAAAAAAGCAACACAACAGCCGTGGTTCGTGGGGAAGCGAAACTTTCGTTACCATGCAAGCAGTTCTTTCTCCGTCTCATCGTCAGGTTTCGCTCCTCAGCCTTCCCTACGGTTTCGAAATTGTCCTTAATTCTTTTTAACTTTCAAATCATTATCATCTGATTATGGATTTGATTTGATTTGATTTGATTTTTTAAATTTTGTTTATCGTAGGATTGCATTGCATCGCATGCATAATATAATGATGGTGGGTTTCAATTATTGTTAATTTCAAAGCATCTTGTTGTTGTTCTTGCTTGCAACCGAAACCCCCAAAATCAAAAACTTGGAATCGTCATATAATTTCTATTCGTTTCCTGCCTTTGTTTGTTCCATTAATTGAAATTTCTTTGACATATGAAATGCAGTTGATGGTGCAGCCTGAAGAGAAAATCGGGGAAGGGGAAGATAGAAAAGACAAAGGTATTCCTCTAATTATATAATCATCCTCTTTTCTTAATGCGTGTAACAGACTTTTTGGGAACCAAAGCCCCTAAACAATGTAACAGACTTTTTTGTCATCTAATTTCATTTCGTTGTTTTTTTTTTCTTTTGCTGTCTTAGTTTGTTCAATTAATTGAAATTGCTTTCACATATGGAATGCAGTTGAGCTGGAGTCCTCCTTGGTGATGCAACCTGAAGAGAAAATCGGTGAAGGAGAAGATGTTAAAAACAAAGGTATTCCTTAAGTTCTATAATCCTCTTTTCTTTTTGGCTATTTAGTAAGGAATGAATAAGATGGACTAAAAAATGTAACAGACTAGGAGGCAGTATTTTTTAGGTTAGGTTTTCATTTGATTTTACCCTTTCTTTACTTATTTTTTGCTACCTGTCTTAACTATTTTGGAACCTGATGTGTGTATTAATTTTCATTGATTTCTTTTTTACATCAATATTGTTTTATGCTTTAACAGTAGATAATATCAGCAAGGACTCCTGTGGTTCCTCAAACAGTTATGGGACTAATCTTTCTCTATATAGGAATAGAAAAAGGGTATGTTTTATATGATTCTTTTTGTTGCTTTCAGTTTTTTCAAGTGTAAGTAGTTTGTTCTGTTCTTTGGAAACTGGTTCTTGAACTTCATTGCTCCACTTTATGCAACCAGTGGTACAAGGTAAGGTTCTCAGAGATGCATTACCGTGATGAGCAGGTAGCTTTGCTGCTAGACGCACTTAAATGGTAAGCGCAAGTCTTTCTTTCACTTGACTCTAGTTTCATGATGGGTAAACTCCACATATACTCTCTGTGCTTTTAACTTTTTTCCATATAATACTGTAATTTTTTTCTTAATTAGCACCATGTGGATAAGTTTTATTTTCTAAGGGGTTACATCCTTAATTTCCCTCGTAAAATTACAAAAATACTCTAAGAGGTTAAGTTTGAATTGAGGGTATTTGGTAATTTTATCAAGCGAAATTAGCAAGATAATCCCTCGTCGGAGCAATAACTTAATAAGAGGGCACTGATTGAGAAAAATCAAATTATAGGGTGCAATGTGGAAAAAGTTGAAACCAAAAGAGGTGTAAGTGGAATTTACTCCTTTTATGATTATGGATGAGTTATTTGCTATTAGATGAATGATACAATTTTATGTTTTCTTCAACAGTGATAAGTTTGAACTCCCTTCTATTTATCGATACCATAGTATCCGTTTGTTTGAAGCTTACATGACATATGCTGAGGCTCAAAAAGTCCGTGGTTAGTTCCCTCACTTTGCTCCCTCTCTTTTCAGTTTTCCCCCAGGAAAAAGAACCTTTGCGTTTAAAGTTGACTCCCTCCCCCCCACCCCCTTTTCTTTTCTGTTTTGGTTTTAGCGTTGGAAGAAGTTGCGTATGTTGGATTGGTTCCAATGAGTGACAATGTGCAGTCTGCAAAACGAACCAAGTCTGGAATTTTTGAGGCTAGACCAAAATCAAAGAAACAAAAGCGTAGCCTAGGTATGCTTTATCTACAGTTGTTTTGCCCTTCTATTTATCCTATATGCTGTTTGTTGAAAACATGAGATCTATATTATGCTTGTGGCAGGCAGCATACTCTCAGAGCGGAGACAAAACAAAGAGAAATGGAGGTATAATGAAGGTATGCCTCACATGATGTTGAATTATTTGGATATGTCGTATTAATCTTGCATTCTACTAGGTGTGGTATTGAAATGTTTCATTGCTCATGTTTTAGAATCCTTTGGTAATTTGTGTCTGTTAACGGGGGATTGTTGGTGTGTGTGCATAAGAGAGGGATATGCATTGACAATAAGAAATGTGAGAAAAGAAAAGTAATCGAGTTGGCTTTTAAGAAAAAACCGACAATGACCAAGAGGCTGGTTTGAAAAGAAAGTTACAATGATGGATATTTGATGTCTCATTGGTAAACATTATTGTCACACATTACAGTTGAGGTGCAAATAATCTTAGGATTGGAAGCTATATTATTTACTGGTATATGTGCACTTTTGATGGGGGTATTCATAAGATGTGGAAGTTCATGTAGCCCAGCATTTGTTAGTCTTTGGTCTGCTCCATTGCTCAATTAAGCCTTAATCCCAAACTAACAGGTGTGGCTTGATGAATTTGTTTTCTTCATTTTGCTCACTTAAGTAGCCAAACTTTTATTTGTCTTCAGACCTTGATTTATTAGCTTTAGGTGCTACAGTGAAATCATGGTCTGCAGTGTAAAGCCACTTTTCTCTTTTGATAATGAACTAATTTTTAATGTTTTCATTGTAAGATTAGGTGGATACTGTGTTTCTAAGGGTTGTTAAAGTGGGAAGTCTTAAGAGTTGATTGAGTGATTGGGTATAACTCTTTAGAGTCTTGTGATTTTCATTTTGAAGTCTTACTCTTTCACTCACTGTAAACAGATTTGGAGCAGGAGGCTAAAATAGAGGATTCCGAAGAAGAAGACTTCTCAGGTATCACTTTACACTCATGTTATAAAACTATGGATTTTTTTGTTTTCCTTTCTCTGTTGCTTATGTGTTTGTGGTTTTTGGTAGTTTTATCTCTTACATTTTTGGAACTTAAGTTTGTGTTGTCTTATCATTGATTGATGGTTCTCTCCTTTGTTCTTTTTTTTTTTAATAATTGCATTTACAGAGGATGAATGGAGCAGAGATTACAGTGGTTCCGATGACACATACGAGGGTTATTATGGTTTTGATGAGTTTGGGAAAAGGGTTTGTTATATCTTTTTGTTACTTTAATTTGTGAGGTGTATGTAGTGATGTTGAGTTGCCTTCTTATTTCTACTCTTAGAAAGTGATTATGCTCTTCCCTGCCTCTTCCTGCAATTCTCTCAACGTGGCAATGGAAAATTGGCTTTCACTATTTAGGATTGGGTTGTCAAATATTATTCACTGTTTGTGAGAAATTCTTTGCATCAGTAAACAATTTGTGAAAAGATTCATTCTTCAAGTAGTAAAAGAATGCATATCAAAGCTTTAACTGACTGATATATGAGTTTCATCTGGAGCTTTTAATAGGTTCTCGTTGGTTATATTTATTAAGGTGTAGTTTGTTGAGGTTATACCATTTATGCATAATGTGGATGGTCACATCATCTGCGTTCATTTCTCATGTTTCAAAGAGCATATTATTGACAGGAGCCTCATTGCTGTACATTATGGAATGGCAGTGGTACAAAGTATGCTTGTTAGATGAGAAAACAAAGGATGATCAGGTAGCTTTGCTGCTAGACGTGCTTAATTGGTATGCAGAAGTGTTGCTTTGGCTTGACTTTATTCAAATGATAGATTGAATTACATGCTATATTGAAATGTTGTGCTTTCTGCAACAGTGACCAGTCTGGAATTCGTTCTATTTATGTATATCATACTCCGGATCTGTTTAAAGCTCGCATGACCAAGGAAGAGGCCGATAGAGTTGCTGGTTGGTTCCTCTATCCTATCTTATTGATTTTCCCCTGGGACAAAATACCTATGTGTTAAAGTTTGTTTTTTTATGCCGTATTTTTTTAGGGTTGGGAGAAGTTGAGTTTGTGGAGCCACTAAGTTATATCATAGCCCTTGATTAGGACTTAGGCTATCTTGCAAGTTGATGAAAGTGACCAAGAATGTCGTGTAATCATTTTCATGTTACGTATTAGTATTGGACTTGGAACTACTTGTATTTAATGGGAATGTCTTTTGAAGTTACTAATTTAGTGGGAGGCTATCAAGAAAGTGTCCCAAAGGTTTTCAAGACTGTATTTGAATGTTATATAAAATAGTTATATCGTATTAGATATTTCTAGCCAAGATTTCACATCTTATTATCATCTCTTGCACTCTTACTACATCAAGAACGACCTTAATTGTATTATCATTAAGACTTGAGAGATTTCTTGTGTATATTTATAGACAATATTAGCATGTGTAAATTATCTTTTTTGATCACTTAAGGTAGTGTGAATAGTGAGTCACTAATTTAATTAATTGCTTATTAACAAAACATTTTTTTTTCACTTGATTAGTTAAAATTTTTAATTAATTTATAAAATCTTAATTAATTTAACTAATTTAAAAAAACCATAAATTTCTAATTTAATTAATTGATTAATTAATAATACACGATTCTTTATAATTAGTTTAATTATGTAATTAATTTCCTAAACCTTGAATTAATTTAAATAAATAAGTTGCAATCGGCAATGGAAAATTAATTAATTTTATAAAATGACTTCCCGCGACTTTCTGCACTAGCTGTAAACAAGAAAGGCAAATTGTACAAGAGTTTAGGGAGCGGGTTGATCATAGGTGGCACTGGAAAATTGAATTGCAACGACAACTATTTGGTTGGGAATTTCAGCAGTGGACGAGTTTATGGAGTCATTTAAGGCAGCATACCCTGCGTGAAAGTTTGCATGATAAAGTAATTTGGAAGGCTATCATGAATGGAACATACACATCCAATCCTTTTACAAAAAAATACTTAAATCACACGGGGACAAGAATGAGTTGTGGAAAAGTATATGGATGGGCTTGGTGCCTTAAAGGAGTTGAGGTCATATGTGTGGCAACTAATGTGGAGGAAGGTAGCAGTGAAGGAAGAATTAGCTAAAAATGAACAAAAAGAGGACTGCTAGATGATGATCAAATTATGAGCCCACTTTGCAATAAAAAACAAGAAACGATTAACCACCTGTTTCTCACTCGTTATGAATCTTGGAAGATTTGGTGTATGCGGTGTGCGAAATGGACTGTGAATTGGGTAATATCACCAGATCCTCAGTCAGCTTTTATGGTATATATAGTGATCTATGTCTTCTTATAATGATCAATTTAATCTATGGTTAATTACTTTCTACGTTATTATTTGGTCACTGTGGAAATTCCGTAATGACATTATTTTTAATGGTAAAGAGTGGGATGTGTTTCAGTTATATGAGATCACTAAATTGAGAGTTGCTGTAGGGGTCAAATCTAAATGGCCTCAACTGAGGATATTCATCATAGTCCTAACTCCTGACATCGCGAAAAGAGTAAAAGGACTTAAAATAACTAGATAGGAAACCAGATGAATTGGCCCTCCAAATGGATGGATGAAATTTAATGTGGACAGGGCTTCATTGAGAGGAACGGGTGAGGCTAGGATTGGAGGAATCATGAGAGCTAGTGATGGTACGGTTATAGTAAGGTTTTCTAAGTCTCTGGGCATTCCGGATTCAAACATGGTAGGAGCGATGGCCATTAGAGAAGCTTTCCTCATTTTGTGTAATCGTTTCCTCATGTTGTAAATCGTATAGATTATGGATAGAGAGTGACTCAATGAATACGATGTTTTGGATCAAAAATCTTGAGGAGGTGCCTTGGAGAATTAGAGACAGGGTGACGAGTATGGAAATTTTGCAAAAGAAGGTCAAACAGTGGAAAGCAAGTCGTCATGTTTTCAGAGAAGGTAATTGTGAGGCAGACAAGCTGGCAAAGGAGGGAATTCGCTCATACAATTGTTGGGAAAAACGGCAGATATTAATTCGGAACAATTGAATGATGAGAACTGAGTTTTCTGTAGAATATAGTGGAACATATATAATGGGAACTGTTTCGGAAATTTTCAAGAACTCTAAAATTGGGAAGAGATTGTAAGCTGCTAGGACTCGTTTCCTGATTGAATTATCAACAGATTGATGGGTACACTGTTAATCTGGACTGGGCGGGCTGCATTCCAAAAGATAATACTTGGACAACAACCAATTAATTTGGATGCTCTTTGGTTCCATACGAGTTGTTGATTCCTTTTATTGCCCAAATCTCTCTCGAGATTGTGGGGTTATTATTTTTCTTTTTATTCTACATTTGTACTAATAAAATCCAAAGCCAATTGCAATAAAATTGCTTTTTTTTTTGAATAAATGAGATATTATATTAATTTATTAATTTAATTAATTACTTAATTATAACACATTACTAAACAATAATTAAATAATATTTTTAACTAACTCATTCGCACCTTAAGTACTTTAAATATTTTTTAAATTAAATAATATTACTAATTTAAGTAATTGCTTATTAACTATAACATTTTTCATTTGATTGGTTAAATTCTTTAATTAATTTAATAAAACCTTAATTAATTTAAAATTTTTTTAAGAACCCTAAATTTACTAATATAATTAATTGATTAGCTACTAATACATGATTCTTTATAATTTGTTTAATTATGCAATTAATTCCATAAACCCTAAATTAATTTCAATAAAAAAGATATTATATAAATTTACTAATTCAATTAATTGCTTAATTGCTTACTTATAACACAATCCATTACTTAATCAACCCTAAAATACATTAAACTCGTTAACACCTTAAATTAAATAATATTACCAATTAAAACATTTTCTCATTTTATTAGTTATATTCTTTTATTAATTTAATAAAACTTTAATTTATTTAAATATTTCTACCTTAAACCCTACCGCCTCGTAAACTTTTAAACAAGCTAAACCCATGAATTCCTTGTCATAGAAGCCTAGCTCATACTGATTCCTGATTACTTAGTAGAAATAAAATAAAATCATCAACACAGAAAACGCTAATCAAACATACAACAATAACATGTGTAGCAATTACTTCAATTTCATTAACAGCAACTCCTCAATCAAACATTATCAACTGGTTGCTACTAAGCAATGTGATTCAATTTCATCAACAACACTTAAACCCTCATTGAGAAAACCTTAAACACTAATACAAAGAAAACCCAGATGAACCGATTGCTAAATCTTCAAAAAAATTTAAATAATAATGGGAGAAAGCTTGTCGTTCATGTAGTTTCGCTATCGGTCGAAGCTTCAATTGGCGAAGGACCTCAAACGGCTGGTGAAGGATGCAAAGGCGAATGGGAAATCAAAGGGCCTGAGTTGTGTTAGACGAGAACTCTGGGGAGAAATCAATCGGCTAACCAATTGACCCTTTCGTTGGCATCGATTCGATGAGTAGTTGTCGACTAAAGGTGGCGTTGTGGTGGGGCAACAGGCAAGAGAGAGGCAAAGCATGGGGAGAAATGAGGGAAAAAAGGGAAACGAGAGGAGGGAGTAATGGGGGAAAAAGGCCTGCTCAAGATTTTAAATGAGCTTATCGACAGAAATTTCTATTAATAATTATTTTTAATTACCAACGAAAATTCCGTCAGTAAAATTATAGAACTTTAAATTAGTTTCACCATTAAAGTTGTTGACAGAAATTCCATTGGCATATCTGTCGCTAGGCCTTTTACTAAGTTCAAAAGTGTTGCCGATGGAAATTCCATCGACAGTTTCATATCTTTGCCAATTGGATGTTTCATTGGCAACATTGGTAGGAAAATTTCGTCGGTATCTCCTTTCCAAAGGAAAATGTTGGTTGGTAATCTTGGCGCGTTGTTCATTCATTTTGCACCATTGTATTACCGATGGAACTTAGTTTGTTGGTAAATTTCATTGGAATTTCATCGATAATACTTCGAATTGTCAAATAAATATTGATGGAAAATTTTTTGCCGTTAAAACTCTTTTTTTTTTTTGTAGTGTTAATGATGCTTGAGAATGATTAGGAGTGATGCTTAATGACTATCGATACCTTGGACATATCTAAGAACTAATTTACATACATCTTGAAAATGAGTGTTTGATGCACATGTTGAACATAATGCTCATACTCTTCTAGTTCCATGAATACTTGAGTATTAGATGAATATATTGAATATTTACCTGAATGCTTATTTATTTTAAGCCTATGATTTATCCCCTAACATTTGATCTCTTAAGAATTTCTAACAATTGGTGTTTAGCTTATGAATTCTTGAGGGGGAGAAAATCTTTAAGATTATCCCATGGTTCCTTCAACCAAATTGGTATCATGAGTGCTTAAGATCTTCAATGAAAAGTTATGGTAAGAATCCCACAATTGCTATTTGTCATTCATGGTAATATCTTTTCAACACCAAATTGATTTTGTTCTTCACATTGCTTTTCACTCATACTTGAACGATGAAATGCATAGTTGGTGTCAAGCTCTAAGTCTTCTAAATTGGTATCTAGTCCTGAACTTATATCAAGCTTATATTATCTCTTTTCACTTGAGCTTTTAAATTGATTATATCTTTCTTAAATGTGTTTGAACTTTGCAAATTGATATGCTTGGTATGCTTAAAATCCTTCCAAAATGGGGAGTCCTGACTAATATTATGCCAATTGATATAGTGAGCTTTAAAATGATTCTATCCCTTCAAATTGACCTTGTGTTTATTTGCTCTTACAAAAAAGGACATTATACATTAACAATTGGTATGTTGAGTTTTAACACTTGGTATTGGAGCTGAATATTAGTGACATTATGTGCTCATTGAATATCCTTTCTCTCAAAAGGTACGTCAATTGTTATGCTTATCCTTCTTGAACTTCACTGTCGTTATGCCACATCTTAATTATATACATACATATATATGTGGCATACTTGATTATGGTTATCTTAATGTTTGGTCATCGTTGAGTGGTTGAATGACTTACACAGGACCTTGATGATTTATGAATTTATCATAAGTCCTATTTTTTAAGCTTAAGTGTTTTATTGTCATAGTTCTAAACCGTTTTGATATAATAAAAAAGAGAGACGGTTTATGAACATATTTAAACTTACCTTGTACTTGATATGACTTGATATCAAAGCTGAAACTTTTTAAAACTCCATGCACGCGTTGAGAGGGATAATGTAGATTTAAATTTTTTTTTTTTTAAATCCTTCTCACTTAAGCTTAAATGATTTCAAAAAATACTTAAAGACGAACAGAATTAGGGGAAGCTTTCAAAGGAGATTTCAAATAAAATTATGCTCATGATTTTTCGTAAACCTTATTTGAGTGATCCTTAACAAGTTTTTGAAATGATTTAACTTCCATACACTTGTTCTTACATAATTATAAGCTTGATTGCTTTAGTTGTGTGAATTCTTAAAGTTATTGAACCTTCACACACTTATTTCATAAAAATATCTACAAGCTTGAATGATTCAGTTGTATGAGTGTTAAACTTATTTGAATGAGTCTTTTTAAGCTCTTCTTAAGATTCACTCTTAAGATGATAAAGTTGCAAGATAGGTTTACAAGTGGTGAAGTTTATCTTAAGGCATTCAAAGATGATTGATCTACACTACACCAAGCTTGTTTCATGTCAAGAAACTTGAAGATTTAAAAGCCCCAGTCAATCCTAGAGCAAGGCTGATTGATCTAAAGGCAAAATGTGTGGAAATATTGAAAAAATCAAAGCCTCAATCGATCTTACGGGAGAATGGATGAAAATCTTGAAGAAACATAGCCTTATTTGATCCCAGTAGTTTCCCAATGGATCCCATAAGTCTCCTAATCGATCCTAAGGCAAGTTGGATGCAAAATTTCAAAATTTAAGAAGCCCCAATCAATCCCAAAGCTTCTCTAGTCAACTACAAGTGAATGTTAGACAAAAAACTCAAAGAACAAATGGCTAGTTTCTTGCCTGATTTATCTCCAATGGCTCCAAGACTTCCTCAACTATAACAAGGACCCCTTGGAAGCATTTCAAAGTGTGGAAGAAGAGAGAAACAAGCCAATCTCTTGAGAATCAAAATCTTGAAAAGAGAAAAGAGCAAAAGCAAGGATTCTTGAGTACAAACTTCACTTGTGCTTTCACTCCAATCTTTGTATTCATTATTTAGGCATACTTCCTCTCGTGTATTACCTAACAAAATTTACCTCTTAGAGGCACTCTTGCTATTCCTTGTTTCCACCCTTGTAAAGATTCTAATTTAATCTTGAAAAGTTAATGTGGGTTATGCTTGTTCTCGTGTAAAAGGGAATTTGTGGTTGCACTTGAAACTAATAAAAAGCGATTGTGAGGGTTATGTTGAGCAAGGAAAAAGCTATTTTGAGGGTTTTGATTGATCCTGTTAAAAAGTACGTTCCTTTAATAGATTTGAAACTCCTTGGTAATCCAAGAGAGAAGACATAGGCATTTAAGAAAGCCAAACATCTATAAAAATACTTGCATCTTCATTTTTCATTATTGTTTTGATTTGCCACTGTTCATTCCAAGAAAATCATTTTCATAAATTGCTTGAAATACTTAGTTACACTTTTCATTTCTTAGCTAGCATCCTTGTTAATCTTTCTTATGCTTTCTTGACTTATTTATATCATTTTAAAAAGACTTCTTGAAAATAGTTCTTGATTGTGCTTTGATTGGTTTACATTTCAAATAACATATTAATAATTTCAAAAATGATCTTTGGCTTATATTTTGATTGTGTAGACCTGCATAAGATTGACACAATCATCAAAGTTTTCTTTAGAACTTCTTTTACAAGCTTTGAAGACAATTTTTTATCTGAGATCGACTGATGGTTCCTCATAGTCCACTGTACCTATTCATTCTTGTTGTCCAAAAATTTTTAAACTCCAATTCAACCCCCTCTTGGACATTCTTGTCACTTGTTCATTGAGCTAACATTATAACATTATATGATAAAATAAGATATATATATATATATCTATTAAAGGGTGCGTTCTTTAATGCATTTTTTTCACCAACTTCAAGAGATAATATATTAATTTCAAAATTTTTTAATAAATATCACTATGAAAAATATCTATTGCCATTTGTTAAAATTTTCTTCTATTGAAAATCCATGCATAGTGAATAATATGCATGCTCAATTAAAGTAAAATTTAACTAAATTGAACAATAACTATTAGTTAAGATATAAAATACAAGCTAAAGCAATAATTGTTTTTAATATAATAAGCAAAATACTATATTCTTTTTTTTTTTAGCAAAATTGTGTAGAAGTAGAATTCAATTAATTAATAGAATATTGATTGAAATAAATTGGTATTCCTCCGTAATATTATTAATTTGGAATTTGTTTCATAATATAACTTAAACACAAGAGACAAATTGCTTACTCAACCACATATCTCTTTTAACACGCACACACACACACATGCACACATAGAATCTGGTTAGAAGAAAATGCTTTTGTCAGATATCACTTACCATGATCTAGAATTCTACCACATATGCCTATCGACATATATAATTTTCCTTCAATGCTTCAACTTTTCATACATTTTGCCATAAGGTCGAGTATTGCTTCTCTAAAGTCAAGTTTTCAATGCTTCCTTCAACTTTTTCTTGCATTCTGCCATAGGATTGAGTAGGCACATTGTAGTCAAGTATGGCTTCACTTTATCTTCATTTGTGCATGTGTGGTTGAGTATGGCTTCCTTGTAATCGAGTATCAAGCTATAAAATGCTTGCTTTTGTTTCCTCTAATTGAAAACTTAATGTTTGAAAGCTCTTTGATATTTCTAAGCATAAATGATTTTTCAAACGTTTTCTAAGGCTTTAGAGGATTGGAATGATGAATCAAAACATTTTCAAATGCTTGCAATCGAATCTGAATCAATGTGCAATTTTGTCAAATTAAAACAAAAATCATTCCAAGTCTAACAATATATATATATATATATATAAAAGACTTGGTTATAATTAGTTTTCTATATATATATATATATATATATATATATATAATAAANATTATATATATATATATATATATATATATATATATAAAAGACTTGGTTATAAGTAGTTTTCTCCTTGGAAAAATCTATTTGAAATTTGTTCTTTATGCAGTAACCTACATGGTTAGAATTAAATCTAGGAAATAAAATTGTAAAGAAAATATGAAAAATGAGCCTATTAATTAGAGCATCACAACACAAGCCTTATTTGACATAAAGTTGCTCAGGGAAATTGCTTGAATATAGATAAGGATACAAGTCATATTATTTGTATTTTAAGAGTTTAAATTAATATGATATAATACTTAAAAAAATTCATAAACTTTCAGAAAAATTCAAATAAGCTATTTTTCTTTGATTACGTTTAATCAAACTCTTATACTTTTATTTTGAGCTAAATAAGTATTTATAACTAATAATTGATTAATTGTTATTAGTCAAAATATAACTTATCATTCTATGTCATGTGGCACTGATGTGGCATTTTAATATGTCATAATAGATGATAAGGTAGCATGCTGATGTGAGATACTTACGTGGTCATTTGATATTTTAACTCCCCACGTCAACGGCACGTCAGGACCACATTATCGTCACTTGGGCATAAAATGGCAAGTGATATTTTGATTAATGATAATTAATCAACCATTAGTCATAAGAGTTTTTTTTTTTGAAAAGCAAATGATGGGATATCATTATTATCATAAGTTTACAAACACTACCTTTTTAATCGGTAGTGTGCAGAGCTAAGCAAAAGTGATAGAAACCTCCTCGTTAGACCCTCTACGTTATTGGTCCCAATGGAGTGCTAGAGGGAGGTGAATAGCACTAAAAATTTTAAGCTCAGCCCTTCTTGAAAGATAAAACTTTTAACTGAGTAGAGGAAAAATGAATATAAAACTTCTAGTGGCCAAAGGACACCAAGTAAGGAAAGGTAAAAAGAAGGAGATAATGTAAAGCTATTTATAGTGGTTCGATCTATTTGACCTACATCTACTACCTTGATTTCCCAATCAAGGATTTTCAACCCAACTTCACTAAACCAGTGGAATTAACAGCTTCCACCATACTTTTACAAAGTGAGCTTCTAACCCAAGCTCTAATCCCTTACAACAAGCTTTAGAGTACTTCTCACATTCTAATTTCTCAATAAAGAGAAGAAAAAGAAGTATAACTAAGTACCTTTACAAGTCTGGATAGATTACAATCAAGCTTAAATACTTTTTCTAGATTTGGAATGAAGAACAAGTGTTTTTGGTGAAGAATATTTTGCTTTTTGCTCAAGGTAGCTCTTTTCTCTTCAAATCTTACTTCTTTGATCGTTGGAGCTTCCTTTTATACTTAGGGGGTTAGATTTTTTTGTTGAAGACAGTTTCTAGCCGTTAGAAACAACTTTGATACACTTTTAGCATTTATTTTGTCCTTTAGTGTTTAAATTCAAATAAGCAGACATACTTTGGCTAATCGTTTAGAGCTAGGTTTAACCGATTACTGCTTCTCTACCTTGCACTATCCTATTGCTGCATTCTCTACTTTAACCAATTATAAGAGGCTCTAATCGATTCAGAGTTCTCCATATTCAGACTTCTCTTCTGCAGTAGACTTCCTCTAACTGGTTATGGCAGGCTTTAACCGATTACAAACTTTTTGTTTTCACTTCTCTACACAGCAATCTTTTTCTAATTGGTTAGCTCTTCCCTTGACTAATTGAAGCTTTACTTTCTTTAACCATAACTGATTAAAATTATCTTTAATCGACTAGAAGATCATTTTGGCTCCTTTCAATGATCAACTATATTTTCAAACTTGTTTTTGGTGCTTAAAGATACTAGGACCTTGTTCTCTAACCGATTAACCAGACCTCTTAATCACTTAGCATATTTCTGTTTTGCTTCAGCTTATCACACAACCATGCTTTAACTGATTAAGGTTCCTTGATAATTAGTTACTAAGATTCTGTTTTTGTTCATTACTTGCTCTTTCCTTCTTAGCTGATTAACTCTTCATTAAACTTAGCAAGATACTTAACTTGCTTTTAATTAACAACTTTGTTAGGGGTATTAAATTAAATCCTATACACTTAAATAGTGAAGTTAGGCATTAATAAATGAAGAATGTTTTGTTATCATAAAAAATTTATAGAGTCAACATACGCATGCTAAATAAGAAAGAACAAAAACCATAGTTGCACTTGGGATCAAGCTGCATGAGACAAATTCCTCTCAACATCATCCCCTTGCAAGCATGATTGCTAAACAACAAAACCAAAAAAAAAAAAATTGTGCAAAACAGTCTTTACAATGCCAATTGATCCTCTAAACCATGGACAGACCTACATTAAGAGGAGTGGTGTCACATGACACCAGTCATTCGTTGAAGCATCAAAAATTTCTACTCGGTATATTATTATACTAGAGTTTTATGTAATTAATGATACCTATTAATTTGTTTGTAATTTTGTAGGGAATGGAGTTAAAGACTCCAAGTCAAAGTAGATTTATCAAAAAGTAATTTATATACTAATATTTAAATACTATATGGAAAGATGAAAATTTTTTTTCTATAATTTAAGATTTTATTTAAAAAGTCAAAACCTAAACTACTTTCCCTCTTAAAAAATTCAAATCCTACTCTTGATACTTGCAGTGATGCTTCCTCTTCTCGATCATTGGCTACGTTTTCACGTTCAAACCAACTCATCTAAGCTTCAATTATAGGTAATTTTCAACCCAAATTAAGTTTTTAAATACTTCATGTCTAAATATTTTTTAATTAATTTGATAGTTTGGGTTTATAATTATAATCTAATTAATAGAAAATAGCATTGTATGTCAAATGGTATCTTAAAATTATCAGACTTTCTTTTTTTTATTTATTTTGTAGATATATTGTTTTATTATTTTATTTTTGTATTTAACTTTACGTGGTTATGGATGCTTAAGTTTAGTTTTGATCAATGAATAGAAAATTGTCCTATTGTTTATTGTTAAATCCAATAATTTGCTATATAAGATTATATTTTATTTTATGCTAATGAGGAGTAATTTTTAACAAGTTTTTATAATTTTGGATAAATAAGCTATGGAAAGATAGTTTTAAAGAAAGAAATTATCTCTCAGGCAACAATAACAAAATTTTACTAATAATTTTTTAAATTATTATTATTATTTTAATTATGACACCACTTTGAAAAATTCTTGAATCCGTCCTTGATTCAGACCGTGAGGTATCTCTGAACCATGTTACAATCCCGGCATTCACAGTCAAATCACTCCCTATCAAAGGCAAGCACAACCCGAGGCCTCAAAACTTGTAAAACCACACTTAAAACCACATTGTCCGAGCACAACATTCCGAATTGAAAAACAACCCAACAAGTAGGACAACACCTCAGAAGACAGAGCCAACCCTAAACGAGGGTCGCAACCTGAGACCATAAGACAACAACAACATTGACAACTACATAGGGTCTGTTACTAGTGGCAACAGAAAATCAAAACCAAAAGTAGTTTATTACAGCACCACAAGAGCATCTAACTGGCATTCGCCACATCCCGCATCTGTCTGATCATCAATCTCCCTTGTGCCCATTGTTGCATTTCCATCACTTCGTTGCTATCAAACATTTTGCAGATATTCATTGATAATGGTTATGTCTTGTAAACCCCGTTTTTAGCTAATTAGTCCGCAATCTCAATTGTTTCCTTGGCACGTGAATGGATCTCACAACTCTTCACCATCTGTTTGCAAGTGTCCATGTGCAACATGCTAAAATAAAAAGATAGGAGCTTGATAAAACGTAATAGAAAAAATAAAAATTTATTTGAATTTTTTAAATTAATTTAAAATTTTTTTCAAATATTATGTCAATAAATATTTAATTAGGCTGGAACTACGTTCTAGTTACATTTTTACAGTACTATGGATACTTTTGGCTCAATAATTAAGTATACAAAAGAAAATGAGTCTATTTTTAAATAGTTCAATTATAAGACAATCTATGAAATCTGGACTTTTAGAAGAACCAATTAATGACTTTTATTAGTTGTTTTAGGGAATGGTATTGATTAAAATTGGTTCATGCTTTGTAATTTCTTATACAATGTCAGAATTTATTCAATAAAAATAGAAATTATTGCTTTCTTATTTATTTGGAGTATTTTGTATTCTGTGATTATTTTCAATGCAATACTGAAAAGATTTGTAATATCATAACAAATATGGTAATTTAAGATCACTATTAATCAAATCGTCATGGCAATTGATTAGATCATTGTCATGATTTCAAAATTAATACCCAATTCTACCTTAATGCATTTATCAATTGTCAGGAGCCAATACTTTTAACCCAAAGACATATCTATCAAGTGGAAAAAAGTTTTACTTGTATATCCAAAACTCATCTTATCTCTTAGTAATATAAAATCCGCGACATTCTATTCACCCAATTATGCAACGCCCTTGTTGTCTTGACTCTTTCAACTATAAAGGAGAGAAACCCACCTTGTTTTGGATTCGCCTTGACTTTAGTATCTCTTAAGGATGGTTTCACATAAATGAAAAGATTGGTAAGATTTGATACCACTTGTCACAAGTCTACACTCCCAACTTAAAAAATACAAAAATGCCTATCATGTAGAAGAAGGTCCTTACTAAGTCTAAAAACTCATCTCTTCTCATGCTCATATAATATCCGTGAAACATTCTCCTAGCTTTCTAATTTATAATGCGTTTAATTAATTATATTGAATATCATTTGCTGGTGTTGGAATGTTTATTGATTGTATTGATGTATTTGTATTTTTACTGTGTCTCTTGTATTTGTTTTGGTGCTGTTATTCTTTTTGGCTTCCAATTGGGTGGTTTTTGTGTATAGAGTTTTTGAGATCATAGATGCAGGATTGTATATTGATACGAGTCTTTTGTATAACTCGTGAGACTCTTATCTAACTTATGTACCCCTGCTGTGAATCAATAGTATTCATACATTTCAAAAAAAAAATTTACTATATATTTTGATTACTAAATTAATCCAATTAATTTAAGTAATAAATTCATAATTACAAAAAAAATAAAAAATTAAATAAAATAGCACACCATGTTTACATGGTCATAAGGGCCGTTATAAAAAGGGAATAAGCAACGCAACCGCCATGGTTCGTGGAGAAGCAAGACTTCATTCCCATGCAAGCAGTTCCTTCTCCCTCTCATCGTCAGGTCTCGCTCCTCAGCCTTCCCTATGGATTTCGAATTTGTTCTTAATTGTTTTAACTTTGAACTTATTATCATCTGATTCTGCTCTGCTGTGTCCAAGATTTTATTTTATTTGTTTTGAAATTATGTTGATCGTAGGATTGCATGCATAATATATGGTGGTGGGTTTCATTTATATTTAATTTCAAATCATCTTGTTTAGAGAGTTGTTCTTGTTCCGAACTGGAACCCCAAATTCAATAGCTTGAAATCGTCATATAATTTCTCTTCTTTTGTTGCCTTAGTTGAGTTATATTGAAATTTCTTTGATTTATTAAATGCAGTTGAGTTAGAGTCCACCTTGATGATGCTGCCTGAAGACAAAATCAGTGAAGGAGAAGATGTAGAAAACAAAGGTATTCCTTAAATTATATAATCCTCTTTTCTTTCTGGCTATTTAGTAAGGAATGAATAAGATGGACTAAAAAATGTAACAGACTAGGAGGCAGTAATTTTTTGATTAGGTTTTCTATTTGATTTTACCCTTTCTTTACTTTTTTATCACTGCCTGTCTTAACTATTTTGGGACTTAATGTGTGTATTGATTTTCATTGATTTTTTTTTTTTACATCAATATTGTTTTATGCTTTAACAGAAGATAATATCAGCCGGGACTCCGGTGGTTCCTCGAATAATTATGGGACTAATCTTTCTCTATATAGGAATAGAAAAAGGGTATGCTCTATATGATTTTTTCTGTTGCTTTCAGTTTTTCAAGTGTAAGTAGTTCATTGTTCTCTTTTAAAACCGGTTCTTGACACTTCATTGCTCCACCTTATGCAACCACAGTGGTACAGGGTAGGCTTGTTAGAGATGAATGACCGTGATGAGCAGGTAGCTTTGCTGTTAGACATGCTTAAATGGTAAGAGCAAGTCTTTCTTTCGCTTGACTCTAGTCTAATGATTGGTAAACTCCAGATACACACCCTGTGGTTTTAACTTTTTTCCTTATTATTTTTCTCAATTAGCACTTTGTGAATGAGTTTTACTTACAAAGGGTTTACATCATTAATTTACTTGATGAAATTACAATAATACTCTTCAGTGTGAACAAATACGATAAGTTTTGAATTGATGGTGTTTTGATAATATCACTAAGTGAAATTAACTTGATAATCCCTTGTGGGAACAAAACTTAATAACAGGTACTAATTGAGAAAAAAACAAATTACAGGGTGCAATGTGAGAAAAGTTGAAACTAAAAGTGGTGTAGGTGGAGTTTACTCATTTTATGCTTATGGATTGAATTATATGCTATTAGGTGAATGATACAATTTTATGTTTCTTCAACAGTGATAAGTCTGAACTCTGTTCTATTTATCGATACTGCAGTATCTGTTTGTTTCAAGCTTACATGACTTATGCAGAGGCTCAAAAATTCCGTGGTTAGTTCCTTCAGTTTTCTCCCTCTCTTTTCAGATTTCCCCTAGGAAAAAGAACCTTTGTGTTAAAGTTGACTCCTCCCTTTTTTTTCTTTTGGTTTCAAGCGTTGGCAGAAGTTAAGTACGTCGCAATGGTTTCACCGAGTGACGATGTTCAGTCTGCAAAACGGATCATGTCTGGAATTTTTAAGGTTAGACCAAAATCAAAGAAACAAAAGCTTAGCCTAGGTATGCTTTACTTGCTCTACGGTTGTTTTGCCCTTCGCTTTATCTTCTATGCTGTTTGTTGAAAATGTGAGATCTATATTATGATTGTGGCAGGCAGCATACTCTCGGAGTGGAGACAAAACAAAGAGAAATGGACGTATAATGAAGGTATGCCTCACGTGACATTGAATTATTTGGATATGTGGTATTAATCTTGCATTCTACTAGGTGTGCTATTGAAATGTTTGATTGCTCATGTTTTGGAATCCTTGGGCTGTGTGCATGAGAAAAGAAAAGTAGTCAAGTTGGCTTTTAAGAAAAACAATGACAATGACCAAGAGGCTGGTTTGAAAAGAAAGTTACAGTGATGGATATTTGACATCTCCCTTGTAAACATTATTGTCACACATTACAGTTGAAGTGCAAATAATCTTAGGATTGGAAGCTATCTTATTTACTGGTATTTGTGCACCCTCATTTGGAGAATTCATATGATGTGGAAGTTCCTATGACCCAGCTTTTATTAGTCTTTGGTCTGCTCAATTGCTTAATTAAGCCGTGATCCCAAACTGATAGGTTTGACTAGATGAATTTGTTTTTCTCATTCTGCTCACTTAAGTAGCCAAACTTCTGTTTTGTGACTTCAAAACATGATTTATTAGCTTTAGATGCTACAGTGAAATCATAGCCTGCAGCATAAAGCCACTTTTGTCCGTAGCTAATGAACTAATTTTTAACGTTTTCATTGTAAGATTAGGTGGATACTGTGTTTCTAAGAGCTGTTAAAGTGGGAAGTTGTAGAGTTTGTTGAGTAATTGAGTATAACTCTTTAGAGTCTTGTGATTTTCTTTTTGGGGTCTCACTCTTTCACTCACTGTAAACAGATTTGGAGCTGAAGGATTCAGAAGAAGAAGAATTCTCAGGTATCACTTTGCATTCATCTTATAAAATTATGGATTTTTTTGTTTCCCCTTCTGTGTTGCTCATGTGTTTGTGGTTTTTGGTAGTTTTACCTCTTACAATTTTGGAACTTAAGTTTGTGTTGTTTTATCATTGATGATGGTTCTCTCCTTTTTTTTTTTTTTTAATAATTGCTTTTACAGAGGATGAATGCAGCTATGATTTCAGTGGTTTCTCTGATGACAAATACGATAGTTATTTTCATTTTGATGAGTTTGGGAAAAGGGTTTGTTATATCTTTTTGTTGCTTTTAATTTGTGAGGTGTAAATAGTGATGTCTGCGTTGTCTTCTTGTTTCCCCTCTTAAAAGGCAATTATTCTCTTCCCCACCTTTTCCTGAAATTCTCTCAATGTGGAAATGGAAAATTGGCTTTCACTATTTAGGATTGGATTGTAATATAATAATTTTATTTTATTAGTAAACAATTTGTGATAAGATTCATTGCTCGAGCAGTGGAAAAATGCATATCAATGCTTTAACCGAATGATATATGAGCTTCATTTGGAACTTTTAATAAGTTCTTATTGGTTATATTTATTGATTAAGGTGTAAGTAGTTTGTTGAGTTTGTACCCTTTATGCATAATGTGGATTGTCACATCATTCATTGTCATTTCTCATGTTTTCAAAGAGCTTATTATTGACAATAGCCTCATTGCTGTTCGTAATGGAATGGCAGTGGTACAAAGTATGCTTGGTAGATGACAAAACAGAGGATGATCAGGTAGCTTTGCTGCTAGACATGCTTAAATGGTATGCACAGGTCTTTCTTTGCTTGACTTTATTTAAATGATGGATTAAATTATATGCTATATTGAAATGTTGTGCTTTCTGCAACAGTGACCAGTCTGAAATTCGTTCTATTTATAAATAACATATTCCTGATCTGTTTAAAGCTCGCATGTCTGAGGAAGAGGCTGATAAAGTTGCTGGTTGGTTCCTCAGCCCTATCTTCTTGACTGTCCTCTTGGACAAAATTCCCGTGTTAAAGTTTGTATTTTCCCTGTATTTTTTAGGGTCCAAAGAAGTTGAGTTCGTCGAGCCACTTTGTTATGCCATATTCCTTAAGTAGGACTTAGGCTGTCTTGCAAGTTGATGAAAGTGACCAAGAATGTCTCAAATTTTACTACTATCTAATATTCATAACATTGAATATATATTGAAGGTTATCGAGATAGAGTTTTTATTCTCCTTTATTCTTATCTACATTCTTTAATGCACTTGACCGATTTTCCTCCAAGAAAGAACACCTTTGTCTCAGTCGCAAATCTTCAATGTAGATACTCATAGCCAAGTTTTGCAAATCTTGTTATGATCTCTGGCACCTCTTCTACATCAAGAACTGGCCTTAAACGTGGGAGATTTGTTATTTGTCTGCAATTTAATATTAATTTGCCTACCAACATTACAGCAAAACCTTCAATAGAGAACGTGCCTGCATGTGTCTCCTTTCCAATTTTTTAAAACTATTATCTCTCTTATAAAGCCCTTTGCCCGCTTAACCTTGGTCCTCACCAATTGCATTTCTCTAAACACAAAAACCACTCGAGCACTTCAAAATTTTCAGTGGGATATCATATGGCTTCAAAGGCTGGAGCATCGACTGCCATCTTTGTCTCCCTCAACCTCCTTTTCTTTGCTTTGGTTAGCTCTCGCAAAGTGAACTATCAACCTGCAGAGTCCAACGATTTATCAAACGGAGTTGGAGAAAACTCTCATGATCATCATTCCTCTAATCAAATCCTAAGTAACTCCAACAGTTTATCAAATGTTGGCGGTTTTGTAAGTGGAAGAACAAATTCCGATGATTTATCAAATGGAGTTGAAGAAAACTCTCATGATCATCATTCTTCAAATCAAATCCAAAGTAACTCTAATGGTTCATCAAATGATGGAAGTTTTGCAAGTGGAAGAACAAACTCCAATGATTCATCAAACGGAATTGAAGAAAACTCTCATGATCGTCATTCGTCAAATCAAATCCAAAGTAACTCCAACGGTTCATCAAATGATAGAAGTTTTACAAGTGGGAGAACAAACTCCGGTGATTCATCAAATGGAGTTGGAGAAAACTCTCATGATCGTCATTCATCAAATCAAATCCAAAATAACTCCAACGGTTCATCAAATGATGAAAGTTTTGCAAGTGGAAGAACAAACTCAGATAATTCATCAAACGGAGTTGGAGAAAACTCTCATGATCGTCATTCATCAAATCAAATCCAAAGTAACTCCAACGGTTCATCAAATGATGGAAGTTTTGCAAGTGGAAGAACAAACTCTGATGATTCATCAGAAGGAGTTGAAAAAATTTTACATGATTTATTAAATGAGGATCCATCAAACGGGAAGGGATTATTAAACTTCAACGATTTATCAAATGGAAATGGAGAGAACTCCAATGATAATTCAAAAGATTCTACAACAAATTCCGGAAAACCTGTTGATATCCTTCCAGCAGCAGCCATGATCCTTGGTGCCCTCAACCAGCAGGGCAAGTCCACTTGTAACCCACTAAACCTAGGTGTCTGTGCTAATCTGCTGAATGGTTTGGTGAAAGTTGAGCTTGGTAACGTACCAACCAAACCATGCTGCACCCTCATTCAAAGAGTGGCTGATCTCGAAGCTGCTGTTTGCCTTTGCACTGCCATCAAAGCCAATGTCCTAGGCATTGACCTCAACCTTCCGATATCATTAAGCGTCCTACTCAATAACTGTGGAAGGGAGGTCTCTTCTGACTACCAGTGCACCCTATAATTTTTATTTTTCATTTTCAAGTACTCAAATAATGTTTGATTGATCTTGCTTCCTTTTTCTTTCATCCAGTCTTTAATTTGACTTTGGGACTCTTTGTTATTGCTTTCTCTTACTAATTCGTTCTTTAATAATTCTTGTTTCTTTGATGAAGGAAGGCTCTTTAGCCTTCCTTATCATCATTTCTATTCCTTTTCTAATTTGTAATCTTGTATTATTCATTCTTGTTTCCAAACTAGAATACTTTTCTGCAATAAATATATTCTTCTACTTTCCCACATGGAATAATTACTGGCAATCCGCTTTTAGCATTTGAAATTCAATTTCCAAGTCTTGATGCAATGCATGGGAATTAACTAATCCCTATGACAAGTGTAGATGCGGGCAAAAAGACAAATTGCATTTATAAAGTTAATTTTTGGCTTATACAAAATATTGGAATGGATCTTTCTTTTCTTCAAATTTCATTTGTATATAATTTAAAAACCAAGTATTAGAATCAAGTTACCTGGGGTTTTATTTTCCTTTTATATCACCTTAATTACTTAACGAATGAATAAGGTTCATATCTTTCATTCTTTCTATTGAACTTTTGTCTCAATGGCTGAGAATAATAATTAATTTTTATCACCTCTAGAATATTGAGATAATCAATTATAAGGTTTGACCAACTATAGCCAAAGCCAAAACATTTATTTTATCATCACGGACAAGTGTTTTAGATTAATTATAAGATTGAGGTCAATCTTACCATGTCCATAATTTTACATAGACATAGATGTTTACTTGTCATTGTACTATTTGAGTTGAGTTGCATAAAATCCTAGGATGGTAATAGCTACCCTTTAACCGGGTACCTGCTGGTATTCAACCCAATTATTTATGGTTCAAGAACCCTATATTCAGATTTGAGACAAATTTGAGTAGTAATTTACTACCTGTCTCGGGTTCAGGTTGTTTATATATAATTATGTATAAAATATATTGTATGCTTTTAAAAGGGATTAAACTTTGACTAAACTCTTTGACAACCAATAGCGTTGTCAATTTAACCAAATTCCTTTTATGATATTATATGAAAAAGAATTATATTTAGTTTTTCCACTTAATTAAAAATATATATTTATTGTTTTGTTTTTCTCTTTAACTTTAAACGGGTATTTAATGGGTAGTATTAGGATATTAAGTTACGGGTTCGGGTAATAATTTTAAATTTTATTTGGGTAATTATAGGATTTGGATATTTTATAATTTAATAGGATTCAGGTTCGGGTACCTAAACAATAACAAGTATCCTATCTGTTGACATCTATATAAAATAGTGAATCCCTCTTTAATTAATATACCATGTGTTCAATTTTCATATGCTCAACCGGATTACTTATAAAGATTTTATCAGCTAGAACTTGAGAGTTTATTTTAGAAATCTTAGATTTGAATCCTAGAATTGAGAGATGATGTTTATGTGATGAGAGTTAGAACTTGAGAGTTTGTCATAGAAATCTTGAATTTTAAACTCAGAATCATAGGGGTTTATGTAACTCAAAATTTTTATGAAAAAATAAACATACATTGACAGTTTGTCAAATACTTGGTCTTGAGTAATGATCTAAGTAGATCAGTACTCATCATTAGAAAGTTATGCACATGTTATTTTCTTGCAAATCCTTACTATATAAATCAAAAATGGCCATTAATTGGATATTATAGACGTGCGAGATTTTGGTTTGTGAATGTGCAATATATGGAATTGCCAACTAAAAAATTTTCCAACTAAAGAAAAGAATTGCCAAGTAAAGAATTTCCTAGCAAATCCTTCAATAGAATATGATTGCTTTGTGGGGATCTCGTTTCATGTTTTTATTAATTTATTTTTCTAATAATTCTTCTTATAGAACCCTTTGCCGATTTGACCTTCACAGCGAATCCTTCAATAGAATTGGAGAAAAGTCTCATGATTTGCCAAATGGAGTCCTAAACAACTCCCATGATTCCCCAAATGGAGTCCAAAACAACTACCATGATTCTTCAAACGGAATTCAAAACAACTCCCGAGATTCTAAACAAGATTCATAGAAATCTCTTATCATTCCAGCAATAGCCATGATCGTTGGTGGCCTCAACCAGCAGGTCAAGTCCACTTGTAACCCCTCAACCTGGACGTCTGTGCTAATCTGCTGAATGGTTTGGTGAAGGTTGTGGTTGGTGATGTACCAACCAAACTATAGTGCACCTTCATTCAAGGCATGACCTATCTTGAAGCTGCTCTTTGTCTTTGCACTACCATCAAAGCCAACGTCTTTGGCATTAACCTCGATCTTCTACTTTCATTGAACGTCCTACTCAGTAACTATTCTGACTACTAGTGCACCCCATAATTATTCTTACAAGTTACATGTATTTTTTTTTTTATTAATAATGTTTGATCAGCTAATTCCAATATTTTTCTTAATTTCATCCTGTTGTTTGAATTTTGGATTAATTTATTCTTTAATGATTCGACAATACTGTTCTTGTTTTTACAAAATGACTCATTCATAAAGTATTATTTATTCTTATTCCTTCAATACTTCTGTAATAAAGAAGAGATATTTACCCAAAATTGTTTTATTTTTTTATATATTTATTAACTATAAGTTTTGTGTACATTCGTCTGAATTAAAGGGAGTGATTTCATCATTAGTCCATTATTTTATAGTTGTTAAGATTCTACTCAAAATTACATTTACCGGTATTTGCTACTCAAAAACCCGAGAACAAATTTGATGAAGAATGAGCTTTTGAGCACGAGATGGTTTGTGGTTTTATTCGGCAGTGGGTAGATGACAATGTTTTGAATCATATTGCCAATGATTCACATGCCAGAATTTTGTGGGAAAAACTTGAGACCTTGTATGCCTCTAGAACTGACAACAATAAATTGTTTTTATTGAAACAGGCTATGAATTTGAGGTACAAGGAAGGTTGTTCTATCTTTGATCATTTAAGTGAATTTTAGGGATGCTTTGACCAATTGTCCAGCATGAGTGTCAAATTTGAAGATGAAATTTTAGGGCTTTGGCTACTTAATACTCTACTTGATTATTGAAAAAATCTCCGTGTGACCTTGACTAGTTCTACTCCTAGTGGTGTTGTTACCATGGACTATGTAAAAACTGCTATCTTGAATGAAAAGATGAGATGAAGAACTCAAGGGGCATCAACTTCACAGTCTAAAGTCCTAGTTATTGAAAACAGGGGGAAAAACAAAAAAAGGGATCATGGAAGAAACAATAGAGGTAAAAGCAATAAAAGGAGTTAATCAAAGTCTAAGTACTCTCCTTGATGTCACATAGGAACAGGCGCCACTATTGACAACCCAACTTTTCTTCTCACAAACAACATTAATCAAATTTTCATTGAGAATAGTTACAAGATTTCCTACAGTAGCGGTGGCAACACAATCATCATTGTCCCTGTCTTTCTTTTTTTGTTTATCGTTGTTGCTTTTGTTCTCCCATTTTAATTGATAACAAAATCTCTTGATATCCCCCTTTTTACCACAATGATGACATTCAAGATTTTTGGGTAATAATGGTGTGTCAAGGGTGACTAGCATTGGAACTATTTGTGTGGAAACCAGCATTGGGACAAAACTATTTTTAAACAATGTTAAGCATGCACTAGGCATCCATTTACATATGATTTCTACTGGTGTTCTTGATGATGAAGGTTATTTCACTACGTTTGGTGGTGGAAAATGGAAACTCTCTAAGGGTTCTTTGATTATGGGACATGGAAAGAAACGTTCCAGTTTGTATTGGACCAAGCTTTCAGTCTCTACTGATAGTGTTAATGCAATTGATAGTGACAACTCTTCAAAGTTATGGCACAAGAGGCTTAGTCACATTAGTGAGAAGGGACTTAATTGTTTAGCCAAGAAGAATATACTTTTAGGGTTGAAAGGTGCAAGATTAGAAAAGTGTGCTCACTGCTTGGCTGGGAAACAAAACAGAGTCTCTTTTAAGATCGTCCTCCTTCCAAAAAATCAAAGTTACTTGAGATGGTGCATGCAGATGTCTGTGGTCCAATGAAAACAAAAACATTTGGTGGTGCAGTTTACTTTGTGACTTTCATCGATGACCATTCAAGGAGACTTTGGGTTTATGTCTTGAAAACTAAAGATCAGGTACTTGGTGTTTTTAAGCAGTTTCAAACTTCTGTTGAAAGGGAAACAAGAAAGAAATTGAAATGCATTTGTGCTGATAATGGTGGTGAATACCGTGGACTGTTTCATGAATACTGCAGACAATAGGGTATTAAACACTAGAGGACGCCTTCTAAGACTCTTCAGTTTAATGGCCTAGCAAAAAGGATGAACAGGACATTGATAGAGAGTTAAATGTTTTCAAAAGCAAAGTTGCCTAGATCTTTTTAAGGTGAGGCTTTATATATTGCTGCACATGTTATTAATTTATCTCCTTTATAGGCTAATGTTCCTGACAGAGTGTGGTATGGTAAAGATGTTTCCTATGATCACTTGCTTGTGTTTGGTTGTAAATCATTTGTACATGTGCCCAAAGATGGAAGGTCCTAGTTAGATGTCAAGACAAGGCAATGTATCTTCATTGGCAATTACCACGATGAATTTGGCTATAGGCTATATGATCCAGTTGAAAAAAAAACATGTCAAAATTTGTGATGTTGTTTTCATGGAAAATCAAGCCATTGAAGAAATAGATAAAGTAGAGAAGTCAAAGTCTCCAAGTGCTGATGGCTTAGTTGATCTTGATCCAGTTCTTGAGGCACGTATGCTTGATGTAGCTGAGTTGGGTGTGGAGAATTATACTCCTAATGATCAAGTTGAGAATAATCATGTTGGTATTGCTAATGAGATAGATGCTCCTGCTGATGAGGTTATTGATGAACTTGTTGTTCAACTTAGAAAGGCTAATAAATAGCAAATTCCTTCTAATCACTACTCACTTGATGAATATATGCTCCTCAATGATGGGGAAGAACTTGAGTGCTACGAAAAGGTTATGGAAAGTGAGCAGAAGGCAGAATGGGTTGCAACTATGAAAGATAAGATAAAGTCTTTGCTTGACAATTATACTTTTGAGTTGGTCAAGTTACCTCAGGACAAAAAAGCTTTGCAAAATTGATGGGTGTACAGGTTGAAAAATGAAGAAAATTCTTCCAATCCATGATATAAAGCCAGATTATTTGTCAAAGGTCTTAGACAAAGAAAGGGAATTGATTTTGATGAGATCTTCTCGTCGGTTGTCAAAATGTCTTCCATCCAAGTTGTTCTTGGTTTAGCAGCTAGTCTTGATTTAGAGGTTCAACAAATGAATGTGAAGATTGCTTTCCTTCATGGTGATTTGGAAAAGGAGATCGACATAAAGCAATCAGAGGGTTTTATGATGAAGGGCAAAGAAAACTATGTTTGCAAGTTGAAAAAAAGTTTGTATGGCTTGAAACAAGCACCGAATGGTACAAGAAGTTTGAGTTCGTTATGATCCAACAGGCATTCAAGAAAACTAACTCTGATAATTGTGTTTTTGTGCAAAAACCTTTTGACAATGACTTCATTTTTTTGTTGCTCTATGTTGATGACATGTTGATTATTGGTCATAATTCTTCTAGAATGGACAAGTTGAAAAAGAAGCTTGGCTAGTTTTTTGCAATGAAAGACTTAGGACCAACAAGATAGATCCTTGGCATGCGGATCATCTGTGGCAGAGAAACCAAGAATCTATGGTTATCTCAAGAAAAGTATATTGAGAGAGTACTTTAGCGGTTTTACATGGATAAAGCTAAAGTGGTAAGTACACTTCTTGTTACTCACTTTAGGCTTAGCGCTGGTCAGTGTCCTAGTGATAAAGAGAAAAAAGGCATGCAACATGTTCCTTATGCATCCACAGTAGGAAGTTTGATGTATGCAATGGTTTGCACAAGGCCTAATATAGCTTATCCAGTTGGTGTGGTTAGTCCTTTTCTTTCCATTCCTGGTAGAGAGCATTGGAAATCTGTGAAATAGATTTTTAGATATCTCTGAGACACTTGTAGTTTGAAGATCTGTTTTGGAATTGGGGAATCTATTTTTTGTGGCTACACAAATTCAGACATGGCTAGAAATGTTGACTTTAAAAAGTTGACTTCTGGTTATTTGATTACTTTTGCGAGGGGAGTTGTGGCTTGGTAGTTTAGATTGCAAAAATGTGTTGCTTTTGTCTACTACTAAGACTGAGTTTATTGTTACTACCAAAGGTTGTAAAGAGTTGCTTTGGATGAAAATTTTTTGCATGAACTTGGTTTTACACAGTAGAGGTATGTTTTGTTTTGTGATAGTTAGAGTGTTATCCATCTTAGCAAAAATCCTACATTCCATGGTAGATCTAAACATATTGCTGCGCAGTATCACTGCATATGTGATGTTTTAGACTCTAAGTTCTTAGAGCTTGAAAAGATTCACACAAATGATAATGGTTTAGACATGTTGACAAAGAATCTACCGAGGGTGAAGTTTGAAGCTTGTCGTTTGATTGTCGATTTGGCAATTGCCTCCACTTGAGTCGAAGGGGGAGTTTGTTATGGGTCCTCTTCAAATAAAGCCCATAACTTAAATTTGTAAAAAAAAAAAGAATAAGTATATATACATATATATATAAGGACTTTTGCTCTTTTTGAAAAAAGCATAAGTTTTTTGAAGTGCAGAACAGTGCTGACGAAAAAAAGAATAGGAGGAAATTTTTGGCATGCTTTGTGGTACCAATTGGAAGGTGGTTTGTGGTCCGATTTTAATGAAATTTCAGTATTTTGTTTCTAACATTGTGAGCTTCAATCTGTATGATCAGATTGCATTTTTGTCCTATCTATTTGTTGGGCCATGATAACATTTATTTGGGTTTTATGCATTGTTGCTTGGTGATTTCCACTTTGTTGATAGTGAGTACAGGTTGTTATGAGTTCTAGAATTGCTGGTTAACTCTTTGCAGTACTCATTGATCTTTTATAGTGCATTATTTTTTTGGACTAAGTCCTGTGGTTTTTACCTCTCACATTAAGGGGGTTTTCCACATTAATGTTTTCTGTGGCTTTTATTTTGTGCATTTCAAAACTATATTTGCTGGTTGGAATATTTTGCTGGTTGGATATTGGCTCCTCACAGATTCTTTCAACTAGGAATCGCTTTTTCTGTATTGTTACTTCCGCTATATCAATACCTTTTCTCAGCATTGAAGATTTTTGCCAAATTAAAAATGATGAGTACTTGTGAGTTTAAAAAACTTTTCTTTAAACTTATGCAAACTAATAAACCTTTGTAAAAGATTTGATTTTCAATACAAAAGTAGTTTAAGAAAGAAGAAAAGTTTGCACAAGACATTTATAGAGGTTCAACCTCCTTATCCACGTTCCCTCCCTTAGCTTTCCAAGAAGTTTTTAATCCACTAATGAAAAATGCTTTTTCAAAGTCTAAGCATAACCTTTCCAAAACAAAAAGCCTAAGCATAACCTTTATAACAACCTTTTCAGTGCTAAGATTTAACTTCTCTACCTTTTCAAGTAATTAAGGTATAATCAACATTAACTTTTAATGGTTAATGTATTACCTTTAATTTGGATATGATGAATGAAAGATAAAGAGTTATAATGCCTCTTAAAGGCTGATGAGCCTGGTAGGTACAAAGATTTTACAAAGTAGGTGAATAAAGGATGAAGAATTTAAAGAACAATAAGTGTTACAATGAGAATTTAAAGAACAATAAGTGTCACAATGGGAAGACTTAAACGCAAGAAAGAAATTAATGAACTTGAGGAATAAATGTTACTTTTTTCTTTTGGAATGTTTTTCTGAGTCTTCTTAACTTCAAAAATGAGTGGGAAGCTTCAGTTTATACGTTTGGAGACATTTGGAGCCATCGGACTTCATTTAATGCAAAAACTAACTATTATAGTTGTCTTTTTCATGCCTAGCAGACTTGAAGTATCGCTACTTTTGTCCAAGTATTGACACTTTTCTTTTGGGTTTAGCATAAGGTATCAATACTTGTATGATAAGTCCCAATATTCGAGACAAAATCGATATATCTTGGCCATGTATCGATACTTTTGGTCTTGCTTCAAAATTTTTACTCTCGAGTTAAAATGTATCAATACTTCTAATAAAGGTCTTGATACTTATTGTTTGATATGAATGAGGTATCAATACTTTACTTATTAGTATCGATACTTATGACTTAAAGGCACTGTTTTTGACCCGTTTTAAAATATTTTCTTGTTCAAACACTTAGTCATTTCATTTTAAAGTTCAAGGGGTCTTTTAAATTATTTTAAAAACTTAAGTTTGCAATTTTGGTAATATGTTTTAATCATTTCAAAACAAAGGTCAATTGTAAAGCTAATATTATTGATTAATAAGAATTATTTAAACTAATAATTAGTGTAATATGTTCTTAAGATTTCTTCTCAAAGAAAAAAAAACATGGTTGTAAAATTTTCTTGAAGTATGCAAATTGGTCAAAGGCTCAGAAGTTACATACACAGTACTCCAAAATATGGTATGAAGTACATATATATATATATATATATATATATATATATATATATATATATATATATATATATATATATATATATATANTATATATATATATATATATATATATATATATATATATATATATGATATTCCAAAATATTAAGTATAGAATGTAAAATCAAATACAAGAAATTTGCAAAACCCAATTCTAAAAATTGTAATAAAGATGGAAAAAAAAGTAATAAAAACTATTCCTATAGCACTCACTACAACATTTTTTACCTTTGGTTGCAAAAAAAAATTACAATCATAGGTGAAAAATATGCAGCCTTAAGTTAAGGCTGCACGTTTTCTGGGTGCAACCTTAGCCAATGAATGGAAAAGTATGGCTACACTTATTTATGGGATTCAATAGCAAAATTAAAGTGCAACTGTATTCTATATGACTACAATCTTAAATCATATGGTAGCATATAAAATGTGCAGCTAAAAAGTATAAAATACAAACACATATAACCTTTTAATAGGTGATAGAAAGACATGCTCGCAAATCATAAAATCAAATTGTAGAACTAATGCCTCAAAAATCAAATGCTTTAAAAATCATTTTCAAAGGTCTTTACAATGTTTACAATATGGGGTTTCCTCAACTAATTTTAGTCATCTCTCTCTTTCTCTCTTCTTCTCTCTAACTCCTCTCTATACATATTTGTTTGTCTATTCTCCAATCTAACAAAACCAGCTGACATTACAGTTCCTAGCCTTCCTTACCTACAAAGATTAAGTTGCAAGATAAAATTCATTTGCAAGTAGTTCATATGATAGGTAATATTTTTTCTAAAAAGCATAATTATACTAATCCATCACCAATGGATGCCATGGCAAGTCTTTTGTCTTATTAGCCTAAGACTTTAATGGCATAAAAATTGGTGTGGTAACAGAGCTGTACAATCACAATAAAATCTCTATGAAGTGGCTAAGTTCAGCAGGGACAAGATGAAAAAGAAGACTGAAAATAGTAAGAGCCAAAAGCAAGGTAATAAAGAAATGCTCCTGTCACAAAAATAAAATCAGAGCCAAACCAACAGACCTCAGGACCTTGCCGCGTTTCACTAATAGAAACTGCCACCAAAAGATTAAAAAAGAGACCCCTAGGATTACGAGTCATCAAAAACAAGGAAGCTCCCAACAGAGAACAATACATCAGAAAATCATGATAGGGATCTAGTAAAGAACAATACATTAGAAAACCATGATAAGGATCCAGCAGAGAACAATTCCAATGATAATACTAGAATAAAATTATCTTCAAAGCAATTACATAAATTAACATAAAATGACTTACAGCATTCACCAATAGCAATATTTGGAATCAATTTTTCCAAGTATCTTGTTAGGCTCATTTGTTCGAAGTTGTGCCTTTATTCTTCCAAGAGCAGTAAGGAACATTAACTTTCACCATCTAAGAAAAGTAAAAATGATATCACAAATCATAAATCTTAAATTATATTACAAATTAGAACGTCAAAATTGTAAAAACTCTTAAAGTGATTGTAACTTACTAACCTTACAAATCTGATTTAAAGATATATTATCAAATATTTGGTGTTTGATTATTTGTTCCATTTCTTGACAATCAATCAACGATGATTCATTAAGCTGCAAATTATTATAAGTAAAGAAACTTGAGAATTGAAAGAAAATAAAAAAAAATAGTTGCAATGGATGTTACCATTTGTGAAGAAGTTGATGGCTGGTCATTTATGGTTGAAGTTGCTGGCTTAGGAAACCTCATTTGTAATTGTGAGATCAACAAGTTAATTTGCTGCAAAATTTCTGATTTGATCGTTAGAACTTGATCTGTCATCTCAATCTTGATAGATTGTACTTGCTGCTCCAACTTTTTTTGCATCTCTTCTTCTAATTTATCTTTCACTTCTTTCATCTCATCCATAGCAACTCTTCTAGCATTTTCAACCATTCTTTGGGCATCCATGGAATCAAATGAAGGTGGTTTTTTCTTTAGATCTGAAGCAATCACACCTCTTCCGTTAAGATACACATGGCTAGCTTCGTTGTGCCCCATTACATGAGCAAAGATTTCATTTTGAGGTTCAAGATCCTTAGAATTCTCTAAATTTTGAGATATTTGCTGCTTATATTCAAACTGAAATTAAACATAAATAATTATAATTAAATTATTCATGTTTATATGATCTTTCAATATAAAGTTTTTAGTCATACCAAAATTCCCATGCTTTCCTCATCCAATTCTCCATTCTTGTGTTTATGTGTCAAAAGAAACATATCAGCTTGGGATATTTCCTCTATGTTTCCCCTATTAACTTTCTGTATTAATAAAAAATAAAATAAATTACTAACAAAATAACTTACAAGTTAACAACATTATAAATACAATAAAGGGTAAAACTAGTACCATATATTCATGGTGATTCAATTTCTGTACAAAAGTTAATGCATTCCTCTGCTAAATAGCCCTCTGCTATACAACCTTTTGGATGATTTTTATTACATACATAAGATTTCATTTTTAGAAAATATCTGTTAAAAAACATAACATTAATAATTTGAGCATAACTTTCTTAATGAAACTTAGCTAATAATATAATAATTATACATACCTATCTACAGGGTACATACAACGATATTAGACTGGTCCACCTAGCATACCTTCACGTCCCAAATGAATGGGCAAATGGATCATGATGTCAGAAAAAGATGGCGGAAAAATTCTCTCAAGTTCACAAAGAACCACTGCAATCTCTTTTTTCCAAGTGCTCAAACTCTTCCAATTAGATAACTTTGGTGTATATTCCTCGAAAGAAGGCACTTAGTCTAATCAAGACTTTGACCACATGTTTTGGCAATACTTTTCGAACAGCCATGTGAAGTACATTGTGCATCAAAAAGTGAGAGTCATAACTTTTTAGTCCTGAAACTTTACATTCTTTGAGATTGACACACCTTGAGATATTAGTTGCATGGCTATCTAGAATTTTCATTCCTTTCAAAACTTCACAAAGAACACCTTTTTCCTTTGAAGTCATTGAAAAGCATGCAAGAGGTAGAAGTATTTTGTCAAGTGCAAGAGTTCTAGGATGAAGCTCTTTTCTTATACCCAAATCTTGTAGGTCAAAACGACCTTTCAAATGATCTTTTGTTTTGCCATCAATATCTAGAAGTGTGGCAAGTAAAGAATCACAAACATTTTTCTCTATGTGCATTACATCTAAATTGTGACGTAAGAGATTATACTCCCAATAAGGTAGCTAAAAAAATATACTTTTTTTCTTCCATGGATTATCATCATCTGCATGCTTTTGAGTCTTTCCAAATTTATTATTAAAATCCTTCAATACTTTTAACACATCAAACCCAGAAAGCAACATTGGTGAAAAGCCCAACTTTATAGTTCCATCAAAAGATTTCTTATCATACCTCCATTTATGATTTAAATCCAAAAATCTTCTATGCCCCATGTAAACATTTTTCTTACTATGGTTCAAGAATATGGAAGAAGTTTCATAGTTACAAGTAGAACAAGCTAAGTATCCTTCAGTACATCCAGATAACATTGCATAACCTGGAAAATCACTAACAGTCCACGATAAAGCTGCAAGCATTTGGAAGTTTTGTTGGCTTGAGGCATCAAAAGTAGTAGCTCCAAACTCCCATAACTCTTTTAATTCCTTAATTAAAGGTTGCAGATAAACATCAATGTTGTTTGAAGGTGATAAAGGACAAGGAATCAAAAGAGATAATAAAAAGTATGAAGACTTCATGCACATCCATGGAGGTAGGTTGTATGGAATTAGTATGACTAGCCATATGTTATATGACAAACTCATGGTTCTAAATGGGTTAAAGCCATAACTCTCTTCATGCCACCTCATTGCCTTAGCAGTCTTGGAGAATAAAAACAACCTTTGGAGTCTTGGTTTCAAAGGAAAGTACCTAAGAACCTTTTTTGGGATTTTTTGAAGTTTTGTAGAAGTACTTGCGTCTTGATCTTCATGATATCCTTCCCATCTTGAAGCTCCGCATATATGACAAGATGTTGCTTCAACATAATTTCCCCAAAATAGCATACAATCATTACAACATGCATCAATTTTCTCATACTCAAGGCCTAAACCTTTCATAATCCTTGCTGCTTCACTATAGGATTTTGATAGTGTTTCACCTTTTGGTAATATTGACTTAAACAACTCCAAAAACATGGTAATTGTAGCATTGCTACATCCAGTCATTCCTTTGATATTAAGCAATCTAATAAGAAAAGACAGCTTATTAGATTTTTTGCACCCAGGGTATACATCCTCCAAACAATCCTTCATCAATTCAAAAAATTTCTTAGCATCTAAATTTGGGCCCTTACCACCTTCTTCTTCATTGTCCTCAAAATAACCCATATGATCATCATAACCTTCTTGCCTCATAACATCTTGCAATAATTGCTCTACGTCATCATGCATATTTGACTCATCTCCCATACCTACATCATCATCAACACTCACAGAAGGTGATGACCTCTCCCCATGATATATCTAATGAATGTAACCTTGTGTCGTAACGTGCGGGTCCGGGAACCCGACCGCCAGACGCGAATGTGAAAACTTACTAAAAAATTAAACTAGGAGTCGCCACCAATCTTTTTTACTAGGTGCGATTGGCCACCTATTGACTCGATTCTAATCGATGAAAACTTAAATTAATTTTAAGCCCACCGAAAAGAACCTTAAACTGGTCTACAATTTTCTAGATCTAGGTTCGGAGTACGGTTACGCCCGGGGAAGGATTAGCACCCCCGGGACGCCCGTTCCATGAACGGTACCATTTTTAGATTATCCTATTGGGCTTTAATTTTTAATTTCACTATATTTTCTTAATTATTATTCTTTTATTTTATCTCCTAATGGAATGCAAATGGGTGGCAAGATGAAATGCATGGCGTGAGATAAAAATGCCGGACGAATAACCTTTTATCGAGGATATTTTTCTGAATCCGCCCATCATGCTAGTGGGACTCGAGGTATTCTCTCACTTAAGGAATTATCTGAGAAACTCGCCTTCGCTAATTCGATGAATAATTCCCATCATCGGAGTCATCGTACGTTTTCTTCTAAAATAATATTTTTGTGCATAATGAACCTAATTCGGGCAAAAGCCTTTTATTAAAGATGATTCTCGAGCCCTCCCATCATACTGATGGGACCCGAAGACATCTTTTCACCTAGGGAACTTTTCGAGAAATACCCACCTTCGCAAGATCCTCGGAAGATCCCATCATCGGGGCTTAAACTCGAAAACAAAAATATTTATATGCAATGGTATACATGATGCAACATATATATGCTAGGCTAATACAATTATCTATTTTATTTTTTTTCATTTTCTCATTGTTTAATTATTATTTTTATTTTATTTTTTATTATGTTTTCTATTTTATGTCTAATCATTATTTTTTATACCTTACATTTTTTATTCTAAATTTCTCCTATATTTTCTTTTTATAATTAGGTAAATTATTTATGATTCCATGTTATTTTTAGTGAACAAAAATTTTATTATTTTTTTTATTTTATTTTATATTTTTATATTTTGTATAAATATATATATTTTTTATATTTCTATATTTTTTATTATTATTATATTTTTTCATAAACAATCTTTTATCCAAACCTAAAGCCTAAAATCTTATTGTATATATATATATTTAATTCTTTTTTCTTTCTTATCTTTGTCTTCACATTTTTTATAATATAGTTTATGCCACTTAATATTCAATACTTAATTTTAAATTAGTTGTTTTTTATTATTATTTATTTATTTATTTTACTTTTCTATTTATTTAATGTCATGTATATTGCATTTTCACAAATTAATTATTTACTATATATTTGAATTATTTATTTATTACCTTTTTATCTTTTTTTTGTTATTTATTTATTATTTTTATTGAGTAATTTTTGTATAATCAAATTCTTTATTTATTAAAACTTCGAGATCTTGAAATCGAAGCCCTCCCATCATACTGGTGGAGTCTTGATTCGGATTCCGAGCCTAGGGAACATAAGCTCGGGATTGCGACTTCTCGCATCCCGATCGATTATCCCATCATCGGCACCAAGTTAAATGATTCTTTATCTATATTAAATAATCTATTATCTCATCCCATTTTTATCAACTCTACATTTTACGTAAAATTATCTCCTTTGATTTGTTTGTCATTCTACCGATCTTATTCCATTACATTTTACGTGTATATATATTATATATTTAGTTTTAGCAATTAGATGTATTTCTTTGTTTTGTTATATATTTATTTATTTTTTCATTTACCTTTGTAACCAAATATCTATCTCTTCATAATTTTATTATTACTTATTATACATTTAAATATATATATATATATATATATATATATATATATATATATATACTCCTATATTCTTATCTATCTCCATTTTTTNTTTTTTTCCATTTTTTTTTGTTTTTGTTTTTTACTAATCATCTTTAAAATGAAATTCTTGTCATTCTACCCCTTTGCATCTTTACACTTTTGCTCACACTAATTTCCCTAATTATAGAATGCTATTTGAAGATTTTAAAGCATTATACTAAAATGATTTAACTTTGCTATATATCATCAATCACCACAATAAACCCAATTCATACAAAACACAATAAATTATGAAAGAAATATGATTTTTTTTTACCTCACTTGGAATTAGATGGTAGCCCGGGTGGAAGGATCACAACCCACTGCACCCTTTTGCCATGCGCACCATGGGTAGCTGAAGAAATGACTTTATCTTCTCTTGAACGGTGTCGTTTGGAGCCTCTTTTTTGCACTGAGGTATGATTTTCGTCCTTTTCTCTCTGTTCTTCTTGTTCCTGACTATTATGTTGCCCTCTTTCTAAAAAATAATCTCCATTTGTTCTCTCATGCTCTCTTTCTTCTCTCCACCCCCCACCGGCAATGGGATCCAAGGCTCTTGCCGTCCACCTTTCACCAGATCTGATGCCGCGGCACTAGGCTCACTCTTCCTTCCCTTGCGCCGACAGCCGCTCCTCTCTCTATTCCTCCGCTCAGCTCTTCTTTCCCTTGCGCCGACAGCAGATCCTTGGCGCCAATCTGCAGCTGGTATTCACGCCGGCAACGCAGGCCAGGGACTCGATCCCCTCTCTACTTGTCTGTGATAACCGAGCCTTGCTCTCCCCTAAAAACCCAACTCATCCCCTCCTTTCTAGCCGGCAACATCTCACCCAAAACTGAAACACTCCCGGTTACTCAAAACCTCTCCTAAAAATCTAGATCTTCCCCTAAAAATCAAAACCCACACTCTAAAAAATCAATTCCTATTTCTCCTAATTTTTTTTGATCGATTTTTCAGTATTGATTGTGGATTTTCAGTTGTTAGGAAGCTTGCTAGGGATTTTTTGATTGCTTGTTCTTGTGGCTAGGGATTTGTTAGCTGCTAGAGATTAGGATTTCTTTTGGGTTTTTTTGGTTTCCATTTTTTTTGCTTGCAAGTTGTGCCTTGTTGCTTTAGCTTGCCGGATCCCCATTTCCATTGCTACAGTGCCCCTCCCCTTTATACCCGGTTCTTGAGCATTGGGGGGGGCACGTTCCACTACCCTGCCAGACGCGAATTTTTAGCGTCTGGCAAGGTGAGGGAGGTGCCTGGCAGGGTGCGTCCACACCCTGCCAGTCGTACCTCTCTCCCCTCTTTTTTCATTTCTTCTTTATTTTTTAATTTTTATTATTTTTATTATATTTTTTTAATTCATTTTTTTGTTTATGATTTTAGTGTCTACACCTTGATCAATTCCTTTGCAAATAAGATGATTATAAACTTCATCCTGATCTTTCCACAAACAATTGTTACAAGTCTTACAAGGGCACAAAATCAATCGTCCCTTTGACCCATTTGCAAATGCAAAATCAAGAAATTGCCTAACTCCATCTATGTATCCTTTACTCAATCTAGAAAAACACATCAAACCCTTATCTATTATCTTTATAGAACTATCCAAATTCACTGAAAAAAAATATTATTGAAAAGTAAGTCTACTTACGATAATTCTATATAACACTAGATAAAAATATATAACAACATTATAAAAAATAACAAGCATTAAAACAGTAACAAACATGTATACTTTTGTCTACATGCATACATATAAAACAATATAATGTTTTAGACTCAAAGACCAAGAAGAAGCTTGACCCTAAATACAAAATAAGATTAACAGTATAAGAAGAAATAAAAACAACATATGGATAAAAGATAATCGTTAACTTATTCCATCTTAACAATTTCAAAAACTACCTTGATGTGTTTAAAATACATACCCAGACAGCTTGCCGGAACTGACGTATCAGTGGATCATTCTGTGGACTTGAAAATGAACTAGCCTTGACCTTTTCAAACTCGATATCAAGCAACTTCTTAAAGTCAGGTAACTGCAATTAAAACATGGAAGCAACAGATGACATTAATTCAATAAGTGTTAGTATACAAAATGATATTAATTCAATAAGTGTTGACATTAAATGTTAACATTAGATGTTGCTATTTTAGATCCTTAACAGCGACAATGTGCAAGAAGCTGCAAGGGATACTGATGGATATTTCATTAAGAGTGGGATTGTCACAGTAATCAAGGATGCCTTGATTCCAAGTGGAACTGTAATATGAGAAAGTTACATGTTGATGCTAACTAGAGCTACTGTTCCGCTAGTACTTCTTGAGAAAGTACTGCAATAGCATATTACTTCCACTTTCCTTCAGTTATCTCTTTCTCGGATACAGTGTATATTTGAGGTAGTATAATGTTCTAAATAGGGAGAGGACCTGTGAATGATGTGTGGAGGTTGTGTGCTGCTCAAATAAAAACTTTTGTTTATAGTTGTTTGCAATTTTAGTGTTTTAGCTGTGCAATTTTGTGGAAAGAGATTTATACCTTTGGTTGCTTAGATAAGCCATTTTAAATGCAGGTTTGGCATGAAGAAACCTTCCAAAGATTGTCTACTGGCATTTCATTCAGGAAAACATAGGACGCTAATCTGATGGACTACAATATAAAAACCGTATTATCAAAGATGAAGCATTAGCAGATGCAAAATGCCTGCTGAGATATAATTTCATCAGATATCCTCATCTAATAACAACTTTTAGCTCTTTACGTAATCAACGAGGATGAGAACAACAAATGTAGTATTACCCAAACACATAAATGTTGTGCGTAGTAAGACTAACAAAACAAAGAGTAACAAGCTGAGCAAATGAGAAAAAGAAAAAGAAGCAATAAAAAAATCTTAAGAGGAAGCGGCTTCAGACTTGAATGGTGTAGAATACTAGTGTAGAATACTAGAAGCAACAGATGCAAAAATAAAAGTGCATCTAAAATTGTCAGTAAAAGTTATTTATGTTGTAGTGACTATTACTAGTTAGGAAAAGTATTACAGCTAAAAAAAATACTAATACTATTGTACTAATAATGAATAGCTTGGAAAGGTGTTAATAAACATATAACAGATATGGAGGCGTTGTTTACTAATCTGTTTTTATAGAAAATGCTAATAAACTTTCAATCTTTGATTGAAAACAAAGATTCCTAGATCAAAGAGAAATACCCCTTTATCATTTCTAGCTTGTTCCAACTTACGTTGTTTAATGTTAAAAGCTTACTAATTATAAGCTGACTTGACTTGAGATTAGTAAGAGTAGAGCTTGAGCAAATTCTCTTTACATCATACCTATTTATGTCAAAATTGGTTACAGCACTTGTCCCTCTAAACTTAATTGCAGCAATATCATAAGCTTCAGCTGCTTCTTCTTGTGTGCCTATAATGTAGAATATAAGTTATAACATTGCATATCATAGTTAGGATTCTTTGGGAATTGACAGCTTAACTACATTAAATTTTATAAATAAAAAGTGAAGGACAAAATTATAATCCAGCTGCCAATTTCATCAAAGCATGTCTTTGAATTACCTAGCTGAGCAGTATAAAGGCGATTGTAATGAAGATAAGCACTATCATAGAGCTTATAACACAGTTTCTTTAAGTCAATTCCATCATCAACTAAATTACAAAAAAAATCGAAGGAAAAAGCACTGAAACTTACCTATGTCAGATTCTCAAGCAACCAAAGTCATCTTACTCCTAGAATCAAAGAGACAAAATAGAAAACATTAACTGCAATCAAGTAGAAAATAAAAGAAAGAGAAAATTAATGAAAACGAAAATCCAATTTAAAAATATCTCACAAATCAATAAAAGAAAGACCAACAACCCTAAGCAACCCTATATTGATATCTATATTTTCTAAGCAACCCTAATTTGCGATCAAATCCTTAATTAGTGTTATAGGAAACCCTAATCTAAACTTGACCGACATAAATCATGCTTAAAATAAAAGAAAATCAGAGGAGAAATAGAGTGAGTACCTGAATCAGAATTAGAGAATCGAATATGAGTACTTGCCTGAACACAATAAAAAAACTCTATTCAACATTTGTTCAAAATTCCCAACTATCAAATTTCAAATAGATTTGAAAAAATAACGAACAAAAATAACATAAAATTGAAAGAGTTGAGAAAATCACTGAGGATTTCTTTAGATCTGTGTCAACTGAGAATGTTCTTAGTAACCAAAGAAAGAAAAAGAGAATTGATGAATCGAGAAAAAGAGATTTACCTGTCTTAGAAAAATTGAGAGTAGATCAAATAATTTGTACGGAGCAGAGCACCTGGGAATTGAAATGGGCAGGCTCAAATATAGGAACAGGTCTAGGACTACGCATACGACACAAATCCATTTGAGTTAATTTAGTTACATAACTAAATTTTTTTATGCTTTTATTTTGTGGGATTTTCTCTTCTTAATTTTTTTTATGGAATTACACTTCAAATAGTGTAATTAAATTAAATGTATTAAAAGTAATATGATGAATTTAGTTACATAAGAAAAAATGCAATTAAAATTTTGCAGTAAAAGGGTAAAAATGTTGCAGTGACTCTATTTAAAAATTGAAGTGTACGTCCAGGAAGCAAGAATGGTGGCTACAATCAAATCACAGATTGGTAATTCAATTGCCTTACGAATTCAGGAACCAATAAGGCATGACAGTAATCATTCTACAAGACTTACAATTGTTCAAAGTACTCGCACAAGAAGGTGAGGAATAACTCAGTTTCAATAGCAAAATATAGGAATTGTGCAAATTTAAGAGGTAAGAAATAATTAAATTTAGTAGGAAGAAAATTACAACAGTGAGTTACTAGAAAAATGCTTACAGAACAAAGTTTTAGCATATCTGCAAAAGAAAAAAAAATATAGATATAAACATATTTATATTTATATATATATATATACACAAAATCAACTCTACCAGTACCAGTATATATACGGGGTAACTCCTGACATCCCCTTCCTGCAAAACGTTGGCGGAAATCATGCCTGTCTCTCTCCACGCTGCCATCACAGAAACATTTTTCATTCCCTTATGAATAGGATTTTTCCAAATCCTTAACTGAAGAACTTTTACTACCATCTAATAGTAATGACATTGAAGATATATTGAAGGTTATCAAGAAAGTATTTATAAGATTAGTAAATAAATAATATTTGAATATTATGTACTCGAATATTTAGTTTATTGATTAGAGCACGATCCCCTATCTAGAGAACAAGTTCGAATCTCCCTTCTCCCACTTAAAAAACAAAAAAAAGTATTTGAATGTTAACTAAAATTGTTATACAGCAGTAGGGCTTTTTAGACAAGATTTGCATATCTTATTATGATCTCTTGCACTTTTACTAAATCAAGAACTGGCCTTAATTGGATTATCATATAAACGTGGGAGATTTGTTGTTTGTTGGCATTTTAATATGAATTTGCTTACCAAACATTACAGCGAAACCTTCAACAGAGAATGTGCCTGCGTCTGTCTCCTTTCTAATTTTTTAAAACTATTATCTCTCTTATAAGGCCCTTTGCCCACTTAACCTTGGTCCTCATCAACTGCATTTCTCTAAACACAAAAACCACTCAAGCACTTCGAAATTTTCATTAGGATATCATATGGCTTCAAAGGCTGGAGTATCGACTGCCCTCTTTGTCTCCCTCAACCTCCTTTTCTTTGCTTTGGTCAGCTCTCGCAATGTGAATTATCAACCTGAAGAGTCCAACGGTTTATCAAAGAGAGTTGGAGAAAACTCTCATGGCCATCATTCGTCTAATCAAATCCAAAGTAACTCCAACAGTTCATCAAATGTCGGAGGTTTTGCAAGTGGAGGAACAAATTCTGATGATTCATCAGATGGAGTTGGAGAAAACTCTCATGATCATCATTCGTCAAACCAAATCCAAAGTAACTCTAATGGTTCATCAAATGAGGGAAGGTTTGCAAGTGGAAGAACAAGCTCCAATGATTCATCAAACAGAGTTGGAGAAAACTCTCATGATCATCATTCATCAAATCAAATCCAAAGTAACTCCAACAGTTCATCAAATGATGGAAGTTTTGCAAATGGAAGAACAAACTCCAATGATTCATCAAACGGAGTTGGAGAAAACTCTCACAATCATCATTCGTCAAATCAAATCCAAAGTAACTCCAACGGTTCATCAAATGATGGAAGTTTTGTAAGTGGAAGAACAAACTCCGATGATTCATCATCAAGAGTTGGAGAAATTTTACATGATTTATTAAATGGGGATTCATCAAACGAGAAGGGATTATTAAACTTCAACGATTTATCAAATGGAAGTGGAGATAACTCCAATGATAATTCAAAAGATTCTACAACAAATTCCAGAAAACCTGTGGATATCCTCCCAGCGGCAGCCATGATCCTTGGTGCCCTCAACCAGCAGGGCAAGTCCACTTGTAACCCCCTGAACCTAGGTGTCTGTGCTAATCTGCTGAATGGTTTGGTGAAAGTTGAGCTTGGTGACGTACCAACCAAACCATGCTGCACCCTCATTCAAGGCTTGGCTGATCTCGAAGCTGCTGTTTGCCTTTGCACTGCCATCAAAGCCAATGTCCTGGGCATTGACCTCAACCTTCCAATATCATTGAGCGTCCTACTCAATAACTGTGGAAGGGAGGTCTCTTCTGACTACCAGTGCACCCCATAACTTTTATTTTTCTTTTTCAAGTACTCAAATAATGTTTGATTGATCTTGCTTCCTTTTTCTTTCATCCAGTCTATAATTTGACTTTGGGACTCTTTGTTATTGCTTTCTCTTACTAATTCGTTCTTAAATAATCATGTTTCTTTGATGTCATAATTTCTATTCTTTTTCTGATTTGTAATCTTGTATTCTTCATTCTTGTTTCCAAACAAGAATACTTTTCTGCAATAAATAGATTCTCACATGGAATAATTACTGGCAACCCGCTTTTAGCAGTTGAAATTCAATTTCCAAGTCTTGATGCAATGCATGAGAATTAACTAATCCCTATGACAAGTGTAGATGCTGGCGAAAAGACAAATTGCATTTATAAAGTTAATTTTTGGCTAATACAAAATATTGGAATGGATCTTTCTTTTCTTCAAATTTCATTTGTATATAATTTAAAAACCAAGTATTAGAATCAAGTTACCTGGGGTTTTATTTTCCTTTTATATCACCTTAATTACTTAACGAATGAATAAGGTTCATATCTTTCATTCTTTCTATTGAACTTTTGTCTAATGGCTGAGAACAATAGTTGATTTTTGTCACCTCTAGAATATTGAGACAATCAATTATAAGGTTTGACCAACTATAGCCAAAGGCAAAACATTTATTTTATCATCACAGACCAGTGTGTTAGATTATTATAAGATTGAGGTCAATCTTACCATGTCCATAATTTTACACAGACATAGATGTTTACTTGTCATTGTACTATTTGAGTTGAGTTGCATCAAATACTAGGATAACATTTGAGTTATTACACAATATTAAAATCATGTGATAACATTTCAAAAACCAATTAAGTCATAACTTACACTAGATATCCAAATATAGAGAACGTACTATAATCCATACATTGTTTAACTGGTTGATCATTTTTCAAAATTTTCAAGCTGGTAACATATCGATCATGTGCACATGGTTGTCCATAGTTATCCCATAAAATTCATCATACCAATTACCAATATTTGATCTCATTCTCTTTTCTTAACTAATTGAATTTTTTATGCCATTATTCGTAAAGTTAAAATCATTAATAAAATATTTTCATGAATATTTTTTAAAATATTAATTAATACATGGATTGATATTTAATTTTATGTTAACCATAAGATGACATGTGTCTTTTCTTTTTAATCAAATTTGAATATTATAAATCTTGTAGTTATCAAAAATTTTGATTCGGAGTTTTGAAGTTGAAATAAAAAAATAAATAAAAACTTGTAATATTGTTTAAGATAAGTCAACTTGTTACCATTTCATTTTAGATCGATTTAATTAGGGTTTTAAATAAAAGAATGCACTTCACATTTACTTAATATATTATACATTTATGAACAATTGAATATCTTATATTGTCACGTATGCTTCGATGATGCATTGTCATAATTAGTATGGTATGCGATATTCTAATGGATACTTTACTGATATTTTTCAAACTTCATGTGCATATTTGATAACCAAGTTTCATAAATTTTTACTAATATTTTTTATTTTAATGGCTGAGAATAATATATTTGATTAATTGCCACCTCTAGAATATTGGATTAATCAAATGATAAGCTTTGGGAAAGTACATGTCTCAACAAACATTTACTGTATGTCGAAGATAAGTGTATTAGATTGATGAAGATAAATTTTTTACAAATATTATTGTCAGAAAGGGCAGATATGGTGAATGAAGGAAAACAGCGCAGGCACAGAAAGAATTTCTCTGGACATTCTCATTGATTTTCTAACCTTAGGTCAGAGTATTACAAGGCTATATATATGTACAGCATTGAATTAGTTTAAGAAAGAATGAGTTTGTTTCTAACTAACTAATAATTAAAAGCTAACTAACTTTTAAAAGAGACTTAAATGAAGTGCTGCGTTTTGTGCTTCCTTGGTCTTTTATTGAAACGGTGAGTTTTTGATCCTCTGTTTTAATCTTCTTTCCCAGCAGAGGACTTCTTCATTCCTTGTCTATGTTTATGCTTCCTGGAAAGCTTATTCTCACTGTTGATCCAGTCAATGTTTAATAATTATAATCATTTGAAACTCCAATTTGAAGATTTTATATTCAAGTTTTAATATATATACACACACACATGAGAGAGAGAGAGAGAGTCTGTTCTTTCTTTTGTCTTTTGGTCACAATTCACAAGTCTTTCTAAATTTTTTGATAATACTCAATCGCTGTGCCCATCATACAATCTCTTGCTTCAACTGTCTAGATCTAGATCTAGTTTTATATATATATACTCTCCAACTATTTGATTTTGGGCTTTTATTTAATGGAATTCCTTGGGCAAATCTTGTTGGTATCTTCAGCCACTCTTATCAAGCAAAATCTAAGACAATAGTATTTTGTGTGTGTGTATATATATATATATATACATATATATATACCAGTTATTAGGTGTTATATTTGTAGTCTATAACAGAGAACAGTATGGCAAAGATACTCTGTTATAAAACTAAAAACAGAGGCTTAAAAAACTTTGAAAGAAAGGCTGTCGATGGTTACAAGAAAACTGCAAAACATACTTCATTGATCTGATTGAAGTACAAGTTAAATATGCAGTAGCATGACTAACGCTTGTAACATACTATAAACACAGGTGTTATGGCATAAAGACAACAAACTCATGCAGCTGTACACGTAGGAGATGGAATTAACAGAAAGCATGCATGACTAATGACCAGTACAATGAAACAAAGTATAACAAAAGCTTGACAAGTGTACATTATCATGGAAGTATCAACTTAACATTAGGTTGATGCGGGTGCAACTTGATAGTAGAAATTTTGTATAAAACAGAGAAAATTCTACCCTTTTTCTCACATACATCATCAATCAAACTACATTAAGTCAGAATGCTTTTATTCAAAAAAATTCAAATAAATTATCCATTTTTCTATTGCATTCAATTAAGTTTTTCTACTTTTATTTTAAGTCAAATAAATTCTTACAATTAAAGATTAACTAATAATTATCATTAGTTAAACTATCAATTGTTATTTTATATTATGTGATATTCACTTGTCGTTGAATATGGTATAATGAGATAAAGGTCTGTAACCATATACAAAACACATTATCATACCGCAGCATTGTTTTTGGAGTTTCAACAACACTTTACTCTTGCTATCTAAACATAATTTTGGAATGGGGTGAGATAGAAATAATTTGAATAAATTTATAGAATATTTATTTTTAATAATATCAAATATAATAAAATTGAAGTGTTTAATAATACATGCTACGACGTTAAACCTTTTAGAAACTCAAAAGTACTACTATTACAATTTGTGCTTGCTTCACTTTCGTTGGCATATATCTGAGTTATTACACAATATTGAAATCATATCATAACATTTCAAAAAGCAATTAAATCGTAAGTTAAGCTAGATATCCAAATAGAGAGAACCGACTATAATTCACGTATTCACATACCAACTATCAATATTTGATGTCATTCTCTGTTCTTAATTAATTTAATTTTTTACGTGATCACTCGTAAAGTTAAAATCATTAATCGAAATTCTTCATGAATATAGTTTAAATTTTATATACATGAACTGATGTTTAATTATTGTTGACCCTAAGATGAAATATATCCTTTCCAGATTTGCTTGAGAGAAGGGTAAAATCCCAACAAAATTTGCACGACTATTAATCGATTCATAAAAACAAAATCGTGGGAGAATCTATATTTATATTTATATTTATATTACATAAAATGTAAGGAGGTAAATAGTAAAGCAAGAGGGAAGTTCTAATATGGTCAAAGAAGCAATCACGTGGCACCTTAAAGAACATAAACATTGCTCCCCATATTAAAATTATTCATTTTTTTTTATAAATCTCGTTGTTATTAAAAAAATTGATTCCGAGATTTGAATATGAAATAATTTAAAAAAAAACAAGCTGGAATTAATTGGCTGAAATTAAGCACTTGTTTTCACTGAGCCAATGTCCTACTCATTGACCTCAATCTTCCCCTTTCGTTGAGCGTGCTACTCAATATTTACAAGTAAATTTAATTGATTTACATAAAAAAGAAAGAAAAATGTGTGAAAATAATTCATAATTTATGATTACAAGAATTTTAGCAATGTTAAGATCATTTTCCTTTTGTCCCTTCATCTTGTCCGTTGAATTTTGGACTGCTTGTCGGGGTTTATTGTCTTAATTCATTCTATAATAATTTTATATATTCATATCTGTTTAGGTGTGTGAGACCCTGTCAAGCTCGATTAAAAGACGGTATTGTACCGAGTTGTACAACTAAGTTAAATCGAGTCTTGAACTAATTCAAATAGAAATTTTAAGAGAAAATTGAAAATTTTGAAACCCACATAATGGCTTAGAATAGTGATTCGGAGTTCAAGGTTCAGTTTGGAGTCCATCAGGAAAATTGACCGATTAGGGACAAAACGGTCATTTTACCATTTGATGATAAAATGTAGATTTTTAGCTAAGATTTGATCACATTTGACCAAGAGTAATTATATGAAATATAATTATGATTATTGGAGTATAAAATGATGTTTAGCAGTGAAAAAATTATGATTCTTGGTATTTTTGGAGCACGAGGGCAAAATGGTAATTTTGCCACTAGAGGACTAAACGGAAATTTTTATAAAACGAGTTTTTTGCCCCATTTGGTTAATATTGATCAATGTTAGTGTTATTTGAGGTTGAAAAGTAGAAATAATTTGATTTCGGTACATTTCGGAGTATAGGGGCAAAATCGTAATTTTTTCGCCTTGGGGGTAAATCGGTAAATTTTTGTCCCAGTACTTGTCAAGGCCAAGGGATTTTATTCATCCTGTAAATGGATAAACATGAGAAATGTGTGGTGGAGAGAGATTGCTTAATGGCTAAGTATGACACATGGACCAATGGAATGGTGACATGTGTCAAAATCTCATCCATTCATTATTTTCTTTATAAAAGGCATAAAAATCAGCCCATTTCTCCTATAGTGATCAGCCAAACCAGAAGAGAAGAGAAACCAAGGAAGAACAAGCCTTAGGTAGGAAAAATCAAAGAGAAAGTGTTGAAATTCAAGGAAACAAGCTAGGTAAGTTAAAATTTCTTTAATTCTCCTTGACACCTAGCTTACCCATGCTTTTGTTCTTGATTTTCATGGTTGAATATTGAGTTATCATGATGAATTCAATTCTAAAAAATGGGTATGAAAGAGGAATTGTTGTTGGAATAATTTGATTTTAGACTATGTTAGTGTTTAGGGATAGTTAAGCATGGTTATGAACAAAAACACAAAAGAAATATTTAATTTCTCTAGGGTTCCTTGTTGGTCGAACCATGAGGGCTGAATATCAATGGGGGCTTGTTTTTGTTTCAAGGAAAATGGCTTGGAAAATGATGAATTAAGGTGAAACGGTTATGTAGAAAAATTTTTGGTGCTAGTGCACCAAATGACCGAATTTTTCTATAAGGAACTGTGAGGGTTCTAATGCTGAATTTGGCTTTATTTAAATGGTATGTGGTAAATTAAGGTATTAGAGGAGAAATGGATTAATTTGGAGTGAAATTGGACGCATTGGCCAATTTATCGGATGAAAAATCGACTTAGGCCACTACCGGGTCTAAATGACTACCCGTGTATTTTTCATTTCATATCATATATATATCGAGCCTGAAATAGTTTATGACTGTCAGACACAATTTAATTGGAATATGTGTCATGGATTATGGCTAGGTGGTGAGCCATTGCATACGGGTAAAGGGCTGTACCCGCAGACTGAAAATAGGAGTATTTCTACTCTTAATACCGGTGAGTGAATTTGCATTTCAAAATTTATTTGGGAATTCTAATTAAGTTGAAATGAAATGCGTGAATGATTATATCTAATTCCCATTTAAAAATGAATCTCGGGAACAAGCCTTTAGTGAAAATATTTCTGTGATGTTAAATATGATTGCGATGCATCTGTGTATATCTGTATGATGCCTACATGTATTATTGAGAAATTGTGTGAAATTAAGTGTACTGAATCTGTGTATCCTTGTATTATGCTGATATGCATTATTAATAAATTATGGTGAAATTGATGC
>NC_030859.1:17947467-18091623 GCF_000208745.1 Theobroma cacao | reverse complement strand
CAGCGAGAATGAAGTTCGCTACAGCGAGAAACTTTCTGTCCATTTTGCTAACTTGTGGGTTTTTGCCATATTTCCCATTTCTTTGGTACCATAGTTGAGCATGGATTTTTGTAAAGTGATTTACTCATGTGGGATTTACATGAGGGGTTTAAAGAGCTAAAACAATTGCATGGTTTTGAGAAAACGAATGCATCATGATTTCAATAAACATTCCTTATGGTATGCTTGTTCCCTTCCTTGTTCACTCACTGAGTATTGTACTCACGTTTTATAAAAATTCATGTTTTCAGATCATGTGACTGTTGGACCCTAGATCGGGGAGTCCTCGTAGTTCATCTCCTAGGTATGTGTCTAGCATTTGATAGTAATCCCTCTTATTGTAAATGTCTTCGCTGGAAGTCATGGGTCTTTTTATATTGTGAATACAATCTAATAATGTGAATATGTGTATGCAATGTAAATTGCTAAATACATGACTGGTATAGTGCATGGATATTATTATCGATAATGTCATTGTGTTTTGGCTATGTTCACACTCGGGAAAAGGTGTGTGTGTGTGTATGCATGATATGATAAATTTGTTAAGCAAAGGTAAATGGATAGGCTTGCTTTGGCTTAGTGAGCTATGCTCATTGAGTTCATGCGCCGGTCATGGCCCGGGAAATTGGGTCGTGACAAGGTGAATAAATATTTCCTTATTGACTCTTCAACACTTCCCACATTATTCTCAACTATCTAGATATTACACCATTAAATGTTTTAGTCAAAGCCCCCACCAATGATTAAGATCTCAGACTTCATTATTTTTTTATAAGCAAAAGAATTTTATAACTGATAGGCTTATCATAAAGCATAACTTATAGTGGCAGATTTAAGATTTTGCATAAGTGATGGTTAAAGGGTAATCATACAAGGTCATGGATTAAGTCAATAATTCGATTCGAGATAAAAAATTAATCAATTTTAAAATAAAATTTTAATAACATAAAATTTTATTAATAATTTAAATATAACTTTTCAAATTCACCAATACAAATTGACATAAAATAGAAAAAAATTAACATTAAATTTTCACATTAGGTATCATAAACTATACTCGACATGTTTTATGCTTTCAAACTCATCTAGTTAAAGGATTTAGTATAGTTATCGATACTTTTGCTCTTGCTTCAAAATTTTTACTCTCGAGTTAAAATGTATCGATACTTTTAATGAAGGTCTTGATACTTGTTGCTTGATATGAATGAGATATCGATACTTTACTTATTAGTATCGATAGTTATGACTTAAAGGCACTGTTTTTGACCTGTTTTAAAATATTTGCTTGTTCAAACATTTAGTCATTTCATTTTAAAGTTCAAGGGGTCTTTTAAATTATTTTAAAAACTTAATTTTGCAGTTTTGATAATATGTTTTAATCATTTCAAAACTAAGGTCAATTGTATAGCTAATATTATTGATTAACAAGAATTATTGAAACGAATAATTAGTGTAATATGTTCATAAGATTTCTTCTCAAAGAAAAAAAAACATGGTTGTAAAATTTTCATGAAGTATGCAAATTGGTCAAAGGCTCAAAAGTTACATACATAGGATTCCAAAATTTGGTATGACATACATATATGGTATTCCAAAATGTTACGTATAAAATGTAAAATCGAAAACAAGAAATTTGCAAACCTAATTCTAAAAATTGTAATAAAAGATGGAAAAAAGAGTAATAAAAACCATTCCTATATCACTATATTTAAAAATTGAAGTGTACGTCGTCCAGGAAGCAAGAATGGCGGCTACAATCAAATCACAGATTGGTAATTCAATTGCCATAGGAATTTAGGAAGCAATAAGGCATGACAGCAATCATTCTAAAAGAATTACAATGCTTCAAAGTACTCACACAAGAAGGTGAGGAATAACTCAGTTTCAATAGCAAAATATAGGAATTGTGCAAATTTAAGAAGTAAGAAATAATAAAATATAACAGGAAGAAAATTACGACAGTGAGTTACTAGAAAAATGCTTGCAAAACAAAGTTTTAGCATATCTGCAAAGGAAAAAAGTAATAAAAATACATTATACCTGTATACAATATCAACTCTACCATTATCAGTATATATACGGGGTAACTCCCGGCATCCCCTTCCTGCAAAATGTTGGCGGAAATCATGCTTGTCTCTTTCCACCCTGCCATCACAGCAACATTTTTCATTCCAATAGGATTTTGCCAAAACCTTAACTGATGAACTTTTACTACTCTATATCTAATAGTAATGACATTGAAGATATATTGAAGGATATCAAGAAAGTATTTATAAGATTAGTAAATAAATAGTATTTGGATGTTATACACTCGAACATTTAATTTATTTGTTGGTACATGATCCCCTTCCTAGAGAGTAAGTTTAAATCTCTCTTCTTCCAATTAAAAAAAAATAGTATTTGAATGTTAACTAAAATAATTATATAGCAGTACTAAAATAGTTATATAGCAGTAGGACTTTATAACCAAGATTTGCATATCTTATTATGATCTCTTGCATATCTTATTATGATCTCTTGCACTTTTACTAAATCAAGAACTGGCCTTAATTGGATTATCGTATAAACGTGGGAGATTTGTTGTTTGTTGGCATTTTAATATGAATTTGCTTACCAAACATTACAACAAAACCTTCAATAGAGAATGTGCCTGCGTGTGTCTCCTTTCCAATTTTTTAAAACTATTATCTCTCTTATAAAGCCCTTTGCCCACTTAACCTTGGTCCTCATCAATTTCATTTCTCTAAACACAAAAACCACTCAAGCACTTCGAAACTTTCATTAGGATATGGCTTCAAAGGGTGGAGTATCGACTGCCCTTTTTGTATCCCTCAACCTCCTTTCCTTTGCTTTGGTAAACTCTCGCAATGTGAACTATCAACCTGCAGAGTCTAATGCTTCATCAAACGGAGTTGGAGAAAACTCTCATGATCATCGTTCGTCAAATCAAATTCAAAGTAATTCCAACGGTTCATCAAATGATGGAAGCTTTGCAAGTGGAAGAACAAACTCCGATGATTCATCATCAAGAGTTGGAGAACTTTTACATGATTTATTAAATGGGGATTCATCAAACGAGAAGGGATTATCAAACTTCAATGATTTATCAACTGAAAGTGGAGATAACTCCAATGATAATTCAAAAGATTCTACAACAAATTCCAGAAATCCTGTCGATAACCTTCCAGCAGCAGCCATGATCCTTGGTGCCCTCAACCAGCAGGGCAAGTCCACTTGTAACCCCCTGAACCTAGGTGTCTGTGCTAATCTGCTGAATGGTTTGGTGAAAGTTGAGCTTGGTGACGTACCAACCAAACCATGCTGCACCCTCATTCAAGGCTTGGCTGATCTCGAAGCTGCTGTTTGCCTTTGCACTGCCATCAAAGCCAATGTCCTAGGCATTGAGCTCAACCTTCCAATTTCATTAAGTGTCCTACTCAATAACTGCGGAAGGCAGGTCTCTTCTGACTACCAATGCACCCCATAATTTTTTTTCTCTTTTAATTACATAAATAATGTCTGATTGATCTTCTTTCCTTTTTCTTTCATCCAGTCTTTAATTTGACTTTGGGACTATTTGTTATTGCTTTCCCTTGCTAATTCGTTCTTAAATAATTCTTGTTTCTTTGATGTCATCATTTCTATTCTTTTTCTGATTTGTAATCTTGTATTCTTCATTCTTGTTTCCAAACAAGAATACTTTTCTGCAATAAATATATTCTCACATGGAATAATTACTGGCAACCCGCTTTTAGCAGTTGAAATTCAATTTCCAAGTCTTGATGCAATGCATGAAAATTAACTAATCCCTATGACAAGTGTAGATGCGGGCAAAAAGACAAATTCCATTTATAAAGTTAATTCCAATATTTTTCTTAATTTCATCCTGTTGTTTGAATTTTGGTCTGTTTGTTGGGGCTTGTCTTAATTTATTCTTTAATAATTCTACAATACTGTTTTTGCTTTTACAAAATGACTCATTCATAATGTTTTTATTCTTATTCCTTCAATACTTCTGTGTAATCAAGAAGAGATATTTACCCAATATTATTTTCTTTTTTGTATATATTTCTTAACTATAAGTTTTGTGTACATTTGTCTGAATTAAAGGGAGTGATTTCATTATTAGTCCATTATGTTACAGTTGTTAAGGTTCTCTTCTCAAACTCAAAACCCCAGAAAGATAAAGCTAAGAGAATTCTTATTTTGATAATGGCGGGCTTTATATTCTCCCAACTCTTCATTGAAGAGCTTTTATACTTCTGTTTTAAACTTTATTTCACTTGTTTGAAACGGCTTGAGTAAGTAGAGGAGAATTGAATGTGAATGATGAATCTGGCTCATAATTATTATATCAATTGCATCGTTCGGATGTGAAAACTAGAACTTAAATTAAACAGACTTATTATTTAGTAATTCAAAGCTAATAATGTTTGCCTTGGTAAGGATCAACCAGAGCTTACAGAGCCTGATCCAGCTCATGTTCATAGCTGTGGTATTGGTTGTTGCTCAACAGTCTTTGTGTAAGTATATTTGGTTCTTGCTTTGGAAATTATATAGTTTGCAAGCTTTCTTTTCTGAGGTTGTGTCCTAAGCTGTTGAAACATATAAAAATTATAAGCTCAGTTTCAAAGCTTTCTTTTCTGAGGTTGTGTTTGGGTTCTCAAGTGATCCACTGCAATGTTATCTAGGATAGGAGAGCTACTGTGATTAATGGGCAGAGGAGAATCCTCTTCTCTAGTTCCATTCATTAACTATGCTAGGGCAGGTTGTGTTGATAGCATTAAACTGTGCCTTTCACACAATTTTTGAAGCACTTTTAAGTGCTGTCTAAACATACCACATCATTTCTTTTTGGAGTTTCAGTAGCACTTTACACTTGCTGTCTAAACATATATACCTATTACCACATTATACCACACTTGTAGATTAGTTGGTTGATCATTTCAAAAATTTACTTTTCAAACTAATAATATGGTGGTTTCTGTTGGGTGAAAGTTTGGGTTGGCTTCTATGTTATTTCTGGTGTTGTTTCCTTGTCTGAGGGTTTCAGGTTTTTAACAACAAATATGTTTTGTATTTAGGTGTTACCTGTTTTCCTTTCTGTTGTTGTTTCCTTATTGGGTGTTTCAAGTTTTTAGAAACAAATATGTATCCTATTTAGGTATTGTCTGTTTTCTTTTTTATTGTTGCTTCATGTCTTTATAACTAAGCAACTATTATGCATGATCTTCCTCGAAATGACCCTCTACATTATTAATAAAAAAATTTCCATCGATTGAGAGAAAAATGATAAGAAATTAACCATGTGCACATTATTGTCTACAGTTGTGTTTCTCATTATAATCATCATATCAACTACCAATATTTGATCACATTTTCCTTTCTTAATTAACTAACTGAACTGTTTTATGGGATTACTCAAATTGAAAATCATGGATAACATTATTCGTTAATTAAAATTTTTATGAATATTTTTTGAAATATCGTGGATCTAAATATTCAACAAAATTCGGGACTTTTACTATCAACATTTATTGGTATATCGAGACATGGACTGAACTTTAATTATATGGTCACCATGAAGATGACATGTTTCTTTTCCATATTTGCTTGCCACAGAGGGTAAAATGCCAACAACATTTGCACAAGTATTATTCTATTCTATTCATAACAATAAAAACGTGTGGGGAACCTATATTATATACTTATAATATATATATATATATATATATAGAGAGAGAGAGAGAGAGAGATATTTTAGTTGAGGCTAGCATGTTGCACCCTCAATGAAGGGGCTTGACCCAAGTTCTTTGCCTTGGCACTCCCATCAAAGCCAATGTCTTAGGCATTGACCTCCATCTTCCCCTTTCATTGAATAACTGTGGAAGGAAGGTTTCGTAGCTACTTATACCAATGCCTTCCCTAAGGAAGGTTTGAACTTTGGGATGCTTGTTGGGACTTATCGTACGTTTTAATTCATTCTGTAATAATTTTCAGAATGCTTTTTTTGCTTTGACAAAAATAATTCAAGCGGTTGATGGTTGTCTGGTAAGATGATACATTTACCAAAAATTATATTATTTATTTATGGGGTTTTTAATTTTTTCCGAGATGACAATTGTCTTACATTTTATTTTCCAATTGTAATTGGGCTAAGAAAATGCAGTAGCCAATTCCTCTCTGGCATTCCCCATATTATATACCAACATCTCAATTCTTTTTTTGTCCAGTTCTTAGTACAAATAATCAAAATATTTTACCAATTAAATTAGTTGCATTTTCTTCAAACATATCTTCTATACATAATTTATTACTTAATTTAGTTGAACTAATTCACAGTCCCCTGCATATGGAACATCTGAATATGTTTGCATGACTTAAATTTCAAATCTTAATTCAAATACAAAAAAAAAAACATGAGGTCATGAACATGCTACTTTGTTCAAGTAGTAAATGTACAGAGAAATTGCTTATGCATTTACCCTGAGGTTTATGTACAGACATCATGTTGCTCCAGCGATGCTTGTCCAAAGATTCGTTTTGGAAGCTCAATTCGACACCCAAAATTTCAAGACAATTTGGCTCGGATGGTAATCGAGCTCCAAGATGTTCACAACAGTGGATGATGAGAAAAGTATACCAACCCCAACCCTCTGTTATGATAAGCTTAGGTTGAAGAAAAATGTCTGGTCACCAGGCAGTTACTGCATCTGTCCCTCATCCAATCAAGACATTCCTCTGCAGTCCCGCAAGGATGTGCGAGCTGCCATGCGAGAACTTTTTGATGCCATTCACTAACAAGCGGCCCTCCAACTCTAAGCTGCAAAACATTCATAATGTCCTTCCCATTAACCAATGGTTTTATATCCCAGACTTTCTCAAGACCTAATTTAACCACGGCATTCTCAACTGACACAAAAAGTTTTTTTCTTTTATCCAGTTGAAACTGCTTGTCTCCATCATCTTGAGTGCAATCAATATCAGTGGGATATAGCAATGTAGACATCAACAAAGCAACTCGCCAAAAATCTTTAATTTCTCTGAGAAGAAACCCTGTCAGTACCCGCAGTTTTGAACTAACGGGGACATGGACAAATTCTCGTCCCCAGTCAACCTTGGTGAGTTGCATATCACCATTTGATAAGAGGCAAGGAATCAAAGATAAGAATTTGTCCGATGACTTGTGGACGTTTATGACCGTTTCAGCATCACTTGCTTTTCGCTTAAGGGAATCCTTGAAAATGTAGTTGACAGCAGGAATCTTCTTACCTTTTCGATCCTTGTATGTGGCATTGCGCAATGGAAGAAACAAAGCAGAATACAAAGCCAGCCTTCTCTGTTCACCACTAAAGCTGGAGCATCCAATACGTTGGAGAAGTTTCCATGTAGCATCCAAATAAGCAGCAGAAAGCCTGTAGCATTCTTCTGATACAGCAGGCTCAACCCCCGGAGGGAGATTGAAAACAACCCAAAATAATGTCAGATCACAAATGTAGTCAACTGCTTGAACAGGTTGATTGCCAGAGATCATGAGGTCAATTTCAGTTCCAATGCGCTCTCTGCTAATTTTATCTGCAAGAGCTGTTTTTACATCATCACAAGCAGCAGCTTTCTTTAATTCTTCATCCAGCGCAAAACCAAACCTTGTAGCGAAACGAATAGCTCGAAGAACCCGTAGGGGATCATCCGAAAACGTTTCCTTCGGAGGTAATGGAGTCACTATCCTTCCAAATTTTAGATCCTCAATCCCTCTTTTAGTGAAGTCTTCGACTAAGTTGGTGTTAATATTGTAGAACAAGCTATTAATGGTCAAATCCCTTCGATATGCATCCTCCTCAGCAGTACCAAATTTCCTTCTAGGAATGTGGCTATTCTCACTGTAGTCCTCACACCTTAAGTTCACAAAATCAATCCATAAATCAAAAAGGCGCATCCTTGCTGTTTCTAAGTGCTTAGACTGCTCAGGATTACTAGGAATGACAGCAAGCCCCTGTGCCTCTTCCCCTATAGACGACAAGTATTCCCGAACCTTATAAACAAATTCACTGCCCAACATATTGTCAAGTGCGATGTCAATGTCACAACATTCTTTGCCGAGAAGCTTATCCCGGACCCATCCACCCGCAACTCGAAGCTGAGTTTGGAGATTGAAGTAGCGAAGGGTGTTCAAAAGCCTATCGAAAATCTTCCTTTCCGTTTCCGTCAACTCAATCTGCTCCTTCACTGGATTGCACGCGGCGGTCGCCATGGCAGCTCCGCAAGTAAGAAACGGCGAGGGAAGGCTCTGGTTTTGGTACGTAGGATTAGAGGTTGCTGTGAAAGTTGTTGGCCAATCAATAGAGGTTCCACTAAGAGAAAATTCAGAACAACTGTCTTAAACTCACCGCTCCTTGTTCTGTATTGTTCAATGTCATTGGATCCTTTTATAGAGTTAAGCACAATAACCCTTATCCTAATATAATTAGGATATGTTACTATGCTCAGTAAGGTATATAAGTTTAAGTAGGATTAAACTATCCTAGTTAGACCATAATTCAAAAAGAGGGAGTTAAGACGTTTTAAAACAGTAGCAAGGTGTTGGGAGTAGGTAAATAGAGGGAGTGAAGGAGAACAGTCTTGCCCTTGAGCTTTACGGCCTCGAGTATTTGTTTTGAAAAAATGTTTAAAATATTTTAACAAATTTAAATAAATTCTTATTCTTTTATTATATTCAATCAAATTTTTATATTTTTATTTTACATCAAATAAATTTTATAACTGATAATTGATTAGTAATTATCATTAATTAAAATGTTACTTTTCATTTTGTGTTTATACGAGATTAATGCTCAATATGACATAATGAAATAAAAGGATGTAGCTGCATATAAAACACATTGAAAACTACTACGTTTACTACATGACAATATTGTTTTTGGAGTTTCAATGACACTTTATACTTATTCTCTTAGCATAGTTTTGGTATTACGAAAAAGAAATAATTTAATAAATTTATAAAATATTTATTTTGAATAACATCAAATATTATAAAACTGAAGTGATTAATAATACCTGTTACCACATTAAATCCTTTAGAAACTCAAAAGTACTAGTATTACAATTTGTACTCGCCTCACTTTCATTAGTACTTTGAGTTATTACACAATATCAAATCATGTCATAATATTTTGAAAACCAATTAATCTGTAACTTACACTAGATATCCAAATAGAGAGAATGAACTATAATTCACGTATAGTTTAGGTGATGGATCATATTTAAAAATTGACTTTTCCAGCTAATAATATGATAAGCTATCAATCACGTGTATATGATTGTCCGTAATTATGTATCTCATAAAAATCATGTAACGACGACTACCGATATTTAATCTCATTCTCTTTTCTTAACTATTTGAGCTTTTGTATGTGATTATTAGTTTAAATCGTCAAAAAAAAATTTTATTAAACAAAATTTTCATAAATTATTTTTAAAATATCGATGCATGGACTAATTTTTAATTACATGTTAGGAATGACGAATTCAAAATTTTGTAGGAATGGTGACTAAAGGATAATTATAAAGATAATCATACTATATATATCTATATATCAAGTTTTATACATATAATAATAAAGAAAATTAAAAATTAAGAGGTGATGGTCACCACAACCCGTTATCCCCTTAGCTCTGCCTTTGACCATAAGATGACATGTATTTTGTTTAGATTTGCTTGACAGAGAGGGTAAATCCCCAACAAGATTTGCACAAGTATTGGGTGCTATTCTTTATATAAAATTTTAATCTTTATATCTTTGATTTTAAAAAATAACTTAATGATAAGAATAATGTCAATATGAAAAATATTCTAAACACCTTACGCAAAATTATGAAAAAAAAAACTTTACATAATAAATAAAGAAAAAAGATTTTTGTTCCATCACTCATGATTCACAACTTGTATGATCATTGCCTTTCCCCAGCTTTGTCACTCTCATTGGCTATATATAAAAAAAAAAAAGACCCTATTAAGTTATGCAGCTACAACTTAATAGTAGAAATTTGGTATAGAAGAGAGCAAAATTCTAGCTTTATGGCGTACATCATCAATCAAACGCTATAGAAGCCTACCATCATCAAAACGACCACCCCAAAAGCCATGGTCCCATTTTCATCCAATTCCAAGGATTTTGATGCCGCCCTAAGTTGGTTCCGAACACCATGTATCCTTTCAGAAACATTTCCAAGCTCTTGATGATAATATTATCGTAAGCAAAAAGCCAAAAGCTGGCAGTACTTGGCTCAAAGCACTTGTTTTCACCGTTTTGTGAACCGCACTCGATATACACTACTCTCGGACATCCCCTTGAACTCTGCCCTTGTACCCCAGCTATTTCAAGAAAACAGTACTCAAGGAAGGTCATGGCATCCCCGATCTTGCTACTATTCCATCCCCAAGGTTGTTTTCCATTCCACCCACCTACCTTATCTTACTCAACGCTAGCACAATCCATCAAGCAATCCAATGCCCGAATTGTGTATGTGGCTCGCAATCCTTTAGATGCCATTGTTTCTTTCTTAGAAGCAAGCCGGAGCATGCAAATTGACCATTTGAGGAATCGTCTAGACCCTTCTGGGATCATGTTTTAGGGTACTGGAAGGAGAGCTTAGAGAAACCGAACAAGGTACTGTTTCTCAAGTATGAGCACAGGAAGAAAAACCCAATGTTGCAAATAAAGAGGATTGCAGAGTGATTGAAGAAGTAGCCAAATTTTGTAGCTTTAGCAATCTGAAGAATTTGGAGGTGAACAAGACTGAAAATAGGTACTTTTTTTAGAAAGGTGAGGTAGATGACAACGTTAACTATCTCACCCCATCTGCAATTCAATGTTTTCGTAAATTTCTTGAAGAAAAATTAAGGTAAGTGGCTCTGGTTTGTCCTTTTAATCTGTCTTAAGCTTTTTTTTTTTTTTGAAGATTAAAAGTATTTCCATTAAATCAGGGTGAAATCCCCTATGTACACAAAAAGGAAGGGACTATGAGAGACTTGGTCCAGGTGCCCTTCCTGAAGCTTGGCATACAAAAAAGCCAGCTGAAAACAAAACACTATACAACACAAAATATGATATTAGCAAGACTCAGAAGTTACAGCCACCCTTAACAGCCAGAAAGGGCGAAGGGAGAGCAAGAGTGAGAAACATGACCATTTTGGATGTTTCTCCCTCTTGCAAATCCATACTAAAGCAAAACAACCCAAAAAGCTATTGGCCATATTATGCAAAAAGTGATCTGCACCAGCTAGAGGTTCTTATAGCACAACTTTAAGTTGAGGCTAGCATTCTGCACCCTCATCGGCCGTAGTTCTTTGACTTGGCACTACCATCAAAAGCCAATGTCTTAGGCATTGACCTCCATCTTCTCATATCATTGAGCTTGCTTCTCAATACTTTCATAGCTAGTCATACCAGTGTCTTCTGTAAGGGATTATGTTCCCAATAGTGTTATCACTTCCCAAATAATGCCCTTCTCCCTTTGCCTTCCACTCCCACCGATTGATGCCACTGTTTAGGACTTTTGGCCTCTAATCAAATCACAAATTGGTAGTAATTCATTTGCCTCAAAAAGGCAAAACACAAGAATCATTCTAAAGGAATTACAATGCTTCAAAGTAGGAATAATTTAGTTTCAATCAATAGCAAATTACAGGAATTGTACAAATTTAAGAGGTAAGAAATAATAAAATATAGTAAGAATAAAATTACAACAGATGGTTATTAGAAAACTGCTTACAGAACAAAATTTTAGCATAACTGCAAAAGAAAAAAAAATAATATAAATACATTATACATATAAACAAAATCAACTCCATCAGTATCAATATATATACAGGAAACTCCTAGAATCCCCTTCATTTAAACTCGAGCTCTCCATGTTGGCGGAAATCATGCCTATCTCTCTCCAGCCTGCCATCACAGCAACATTCTTCAGTCCCTGATGATTAGGATTTTGCACAAAACCTTTGAGAACTGCAATAGCCTTCAAGCCCCAGCTCCACTATTAAGCTGTATGGTCATTGTTATGTTCATAGCTGCCAACTCAGCAGCCAAATATCTAAAAACGTAAGGCATTGCGACGGTCTCCATCCCTTTGCTTGTCTGGCATGCATGACATGTAACCTTCTTTGGAGCCCTTGCAGGAGGCAACCCACCAATCTCTCGAACTACTCGCTTTGGTGGCTGGACAATGGACGTCGTAAGGATGCTTCCACACAGAGAGCAGACGTCAGCAATGTGATAATCAGAACATGTATGGAGCCTATCATGCAACAGATACGCAGCCCCATGAGCAAGCATAGCATCTCGTTCCATTTCCCCAAAACGTATACCTCCACCCCGCTTTCTTCCTTTGATAGGCTGTCGTGTAATCTGGTCGACTTGTCCAGTGGCACGAACCTGCATATGGCACAATAAGTACAAGGCAAAATTAACTAATTCCAAGAACAAATACAAGACTGAGCGATCCAACAATTAATTGCACACACATCAATATGAAGAAGCAAATTCCACACAATAGAGCATAACAATTCAATAGAGTTCCACAGGCCAAGCATAACAGCACACTGCTCCATCAGAAAACGTTACTAAATATTTAGGCCATATTCAAATAGACTTGGTCAGCGGGTGTACACTTCCAACAGTCATATTTAAAAGCTACTAAACCAAGGCCAAAAGAAATTAAAATAAACAAGAAGAAAAAGTTTCTAAAAAGCATTATTATATGCAGATAGCTGCACTCAGAGAGAGAGAGAGAGAGAGAGAATATGAGTCATATATTTTATATAAATTATAGAATTATAAAAAAAATCAATTAAGGTTCATTGACAAGCTAAAGAATTATATATTATCCCTTGTCTAAATAAGAAATGCCAACTCTATTATTGGCAAATGCAGAAATTTCATACAATACTTCTAGAAAAAGAAAAAGATTCAAAATAATTTCATACCTGATATTTGTCAGAAACCATGTGTCTAAGCCGCTGGTAATAAACAGGGCCAATAAATATCTCACATGTTAGTTCTGTTCCATAGACCCCACTGTATAATACCTCTACTCCATGGTAGTTAAACCCACGAGCTCTTAACATGGAACCAAGTTCATCAACAAGAGACTCAGACTCTGTCTCAGTCTTTCCTTTAGCTTCCTTCACTGAATCAGAAAATGGTGTTGCATCCACAAATTTCCCATGTAAGCTTCCTCCCTGCAATGGGAAATATTTAAACATCCATGAAACAATTTGGGCATTCAAGCATTGAGCTTCTCAAAACCCTTGCATTATACTTTGAAAACATAGAAGTTCAATCTTACAAACTGATAATTTGGACTCAATTACAAAAGCTATCTTAAACAAATAAAATTTTGAAAAAGGAAAACGAAGAATTCTATTTTAACCAATGAACATAAAATCACCCACAAATCTTAGACAAAAAGCCCAAACTAATGAACTGGTTGAAGTTTGAACCTTAAACAATTATTCCCTTCTTACTGCAGTTTAAGATTCCATTGAAGATTATAGGATCACAAATTTAATTGTTTGCCAATCTTCGAGTTTCAGTGCCACAACTATTCACAACTAATTGCTTTGACTAATTGCTAGTACCTTAGCAGCAACAGATTCCAAAAGCATTGCAATTGTCATCCTTGAGGGAAATGCATGAGGATTGATTATAAGATCAGGGCGCATTCCTGTAACTCCTGAGAATGGCATATCAATATCTGGCCACAACTGAGAGCAAACACCTTTCTGCCCATGTCTACTGCTAAATTTATCACCAATGACAGGGTTTCTCGGATGTCGAAAGCGAATATTAGCCTGCCCAAAACAGATGTGTAAAAACAGACATTGACAGTGTGATGATATTTAAGTAATCAAATGACTGATGGATTTCAGAAAAAAAGAATGCTTCCAGATGACCTCTTATACAACAAAATATGATCAAAGTTAGATTTTTAGGATCAAATTCTTATTTTAGCAAAACAGAACTGAAAAAATAAAAAAGCATTAAGAAAATAAAATAAAGGTGTTATTATACAATTATTGCTTTCTAATATTTCTAATCCATTTAGTCCTGTAAGATGTTAAATATTTGACACATAATAGAAAATTGGATAAATGCAGAAACTAACGTTACTGATCTCTTAGCTTTAGGTTCAATATTTCCTAGAAAATAATTAGTGTGATCTCTTGATAATGCAGAAGATAACAATGATCTGCTATGCCAATTTTAACACTGAAAGTCAGAAAAAGCTGAGCAAATATGGTAGCATCGTATCTAGAAATAACGAGCAGAGAAAGTTCATTAATACACCCTAGTCAACATTTGTAGGCTTTTAAGCTTTTCTCTGACAATGAATGAGTAAGAAAGAGAGTGTGCTGCTTACCTTCTGAAGATGCTTCTTGCTTTTGGTATCAACTGCAACATAGTCAACAATAACAGTTTCTGAACCCTTGTGATTGTAGAGTCTCTTTGAATTTGTCACCTGATTAATGGTGCTACAATAAGGTTCATTTGGGCGTATCACCTGAATATTGTCACCAATGAGTTAGTCAAAAATATAGCACAAGAGAATTTGAGCTTTCCTAATTGTTTATTTGAAAAATGAAAGAGGCAAAAACAAAATAGAATCTAACCTGACCAACATGTGGAAGTCCATCTGAATCAAGACAAGAAGATATTGACCTATCTGAATGTTCTCTTTTAAAAATTCTTTGACCTCGATCTGACTTGCTCTTATCATCACCCAAGTCAATAGTTTCCGTCTACCAAAATAATCAAAATTACAAAAAGCAACAGTAAAAAGCCACATAGAAAAAAAACCATATGTGTCAGCATTAGCATCAAAAAATATGAGAGAGAGAGAGAGAGAGAAATAAACAAATCAGTGAACTTTATACATGAAAGAGAAAACTTGTCATTATTTGACAGGTAACTTTTAAGGGGTGTCTGGAATCCCAGAACCCAAGAAGCTGTGTCAACAGAGATAGTTGTGAGGTCATTTAGTTTCACAACTTTAATTCCTATTCAAAATTTCAAACTACCAGTTGTTAAGTAGCCAAATTAATAGTATAGCATTGACTGCACAATGAAAATATTTTTGACCTAGACCAGCCTTTTAAGGAACGAAATAATTGACAATTGGTTCCCCCATTTGAAATACTCCAGGACAAGAAAAATGTAAATCAAACCATGCAGGAAGATGAGAACAAACCTGGTATATTTGTCCATGACACATCCCACGTTCCACAGATGACTTATTCAAAATCATGGCATCCTCCATATCATACCTACATGATACAAATAAGTTAAATTTTCTGGGTCCTTCAACATGATAAGGTTACTTCACCATTTTTTTCTGAAATACAAACCCTGTATATGCCAGCACAGCTACTATTGCATTCGTTCCTGAAGGATATTCATCCATGCAGTACTTTGTATATGTTTTTGTGCGCACAATTGGAGTTTGAGGAGTCTGAAAAAGCATAGAAAAATTCTTCAAAAGAATGTAAATGAAAAAGAATAATAATGCTGACAGTTGTCATAACCATATTATAGTAGATAGAGCTCCCAGGCGACAAATGCAGACAAAGAAGTTTAAAATAAATATCTTCCAGAAACAAAGGATAGTAAGGATAACAAATTAAACAACTGTCCATATTTTAAGTGCTCTCAAAACTTTGTGGGCTCTAAAAACACTTCATGTTAAGATCAATTTGTTATTTTGAATGATTTCCCTACACTAAATTGGAGGAAATACAAATCACTGTGCAAAAATTAGCTGCACAGACTGGACATTGAAATCCTTAGACATGCAACTTAAAAGTGGGTCCAAGTGCGATAGCCATCTATCCATGTAGCTTTTGAGATTAAAATCAACGTTTTAAAGGCAAAAGCATAAACTGAGGTGTTCCACCCTCCTATGAGACAAAGCATTTCAATTCTTATAAGATGAGGTCTAGGCCTCAAAGCATTCAAGCGTAAGCTTTTCAGGAGTCAAGCATAAGCACCAAGGGAAAACACTGGAGAAAGAACAAGAAGCTAACACAAAAATTAAGAAACAAGAGGATACAGACCTGAAGATGATACAACTTTTGATCTGCACGTGCATTAATTGCTTGTAAAGAAAAAGCCATTGTTTGTTTTGCCATCTACAAAACCAAAAAAAATACTGAGTAAAATATTAATCATTAAGCATAGAATAGAATGCTTTTAAAAGAACATGGTAGAAAAACCTGGCACTGATACATATTCCGTGGACTTTGATTATGGTCTGACCAAGGCGTAAGATTAGCAACCACACTAAGCATTGCAGTTGGACTAATTTCTTCATGAGTTGCGGGAAAAATATTACTTCTTCCTCCATTCCCACCATCTGGACATCTGATTTCCATGAAAACCTATAAAACAGAAGAATTAGCTCTCATCTGCTAAATTAGAATTTAGAACCAGTTCACAGGATTACAGTTTAAAACTTGAACATATAAATATTAATGATCCAAAAAGCAGAAAAGAAATCTGTATTCACCTGTTCAAATGGCCCAATAAGTTCAATATCCTTCCCATCTGCCGAAGGGATAGAAATATTTCTGACAGGCCGAACAAATCTAGATGGAGAAGTAAACAGGTACAAACCAGGATACGTGCCACCCAAGCTCAAAGGAACATAGCCGACTTCCAAGTCATCAGGAATCTGAAAAACACGACATAAAATTGTAAAATAAATTTAATCAAAAAGGAATTGCACAATCAGCAACAAAAACAGACCACTGAAGCAGCTGCTAATTTCAATCTCCGCAAATGAGCAACAACTTTTTCAGCTTCACCAGAAGGTAAAGAGCCCACAACACGACCATCTAAAAGAACAGGAAGAACTTGAGGAGGTCCAGCATGATCAACTTTTGGCCAAGAAGTTGTCATTCCAACCCCAACTAGAACATCAAGGATAGACATTCTTATTTTAAAAAAATCTCTAATATTTCCTGGCGAATTGTAGTAGGATGTAATTCCTGAGATAAAAATAGAATATAAGGGATAACACTTGCAGCAATTTGTATTACGAGAAATAAAGCATGCAAGAGTCTGTACGTGTAGTTTGTTCCTTTTCCTTTAAAGCTAGAAAAGAATGGAAGAGATTCATCTTAGGATTAGAAGCCAATAACCACCAACTTTTTTCATTGTTTGTCTTCATTGGAAGCAAGATTCTTTATCAAACTTAATTGTAATTTCAAGCCTCATGTTTTACTTGCTTCTAGTCACATCTTTTAATGTTATTTTATAAATCAAATAATTTTCTAAATTTTATCAAAAAACAGATAATCGGTAGATTAAGCATTTGGATACAATTTAAATTGGCCATAGACGGGCAAATGTGTAATCATGACTCGACCATTAAATAAATTGCCGACATGACACCTCAATTTTCAACATTAAAACCGGTTGTAGCAGTTTTAGGCAGTTATACCAAATCAATTGCCATCTTCCTTCACCAATGAGAATGCTTCAGGAAGAAAATAAGTTAGAACAGTAACAAGGTGGGGACCACAGTGTCAAACATGCCAAAAACATCTAGCAACATCATTGCCTTCAAAATTGAGGCTCCTGAATGCTTGCTTCTAGGAAAAATTACTTTAACCAAAAAATTTAGACTTTAGTTGCAAAAACTATTTCATAGAGTCACTTTTTTGTGTAAAAAAAAAATCAAATAAGAAGTTGAACTTACGACAAGTACATGTCATGTGGTTCAACAACCCACAAGGCTCCCCATCAGGAGTGTGCACGGGGCAAAGAAAACCCCAAGATCTGTAAATCAGAAGAGAAGGGGGTGTTAAAAGCCCCATGACTACAATGGTTTAAAGTAAATCAAACAAAATGCTAACTATATTGGCAAGCAGATACATACTCAGGTAACAACTTCCTAACACTGGTCGTACGAAGTCCGGCGAATGAAGCCCCACGATGAACACACCGAAAAAACGAAAGAAATCGATGATAGTTAAGCCTCTCTGCCTGAACCGTGAAACCAGCCCTCTAATGGAACAAAAGAAAAGTCATAAATGATTTTCCAACCTTGAAAAGTGCACCCCATAACATTAAACATGTTATGCTGGATAATAGAGGCAAAACAGGATAATTTCATATAGGATACACGCAAAAATAATAAATTAAAATCTTACAGAACCTTCCGATATGTAAAGAAGTAAATTTGTCCAGTTAGAACTCACCTCAAAAGCAGTTTCTTTAATTATTAGTTTGGGTATTGGTGAGTCTCGAAATATGCTCTAAATCAACCTCAACATGCTAATTGGTTTTGACTATCACATTAGACTCAGCAACAGACCTTTCAATCTCCTCACAGACACAAGAGTCTTGTGACAAGACCATTTGGAAATCTTCAAAGTTATCCAATAACTTATTATTTAAAGTATAATTGCAGTGAGTTGGGATTATTTTCAACAGGAGTAAACAGCATACTTTTCAATCACGTTACATGGTCATAGATGCCATTGTGCACTCTTGAATCATACCTTTAGAAGATCAGTATAAGCAAGGTCCTTTTTACATTTTCCACCCATGTCTTCTTCTGTCTTACACTTTCCCCTTTTTTTTTTTTGACATGGCTAAGTCACATCTTCTAATAGGCGCTGTTGAATGCCTTCATCTCACACATCCAAATCACCTCAAATAAGTCCCTCACTTTGCCCTCAATTGTCCTCCACCTTTAAATTAATGTATTCAATTGGGTATTATTTTAAAACCATGGAATTTTAATTTGATGTATTAACTGCCTTCAGTTGCTCTCCAGCTCAGATATATTCACAGATATGAAGTCATTTTTTAAAGAGAGCTCTCTCACCAGTATTACACTTTCACTTACGGGCATCTTTCTTGCAGTACATAGTAATTTAGTTTCAGTGGAAATAAGGTGAATTTACTAACAGCAAGGAGCATCATTAATCATCTTTGCTCAATCACCAGAAAGCAAAAGGTTTAACACAATATGGATGGTCAACTTTACAAACATGGTCACAGGCAAAGAAAGTCACTACCCAGTTATCATCCCACCAAAGTGAGGTTACCGCATGTTACTTGAATAAACAATAAAAGTCTTTCCTGAATTTTAACACCATCTATGGTTATCTGGGGTAATTATGCTTGAGGTCCTATCCAGCTCAAGCGTGTATGAGTTGTACAATGAGTTTAACAGAAGGGGGAAAGAAAGGAAAACTAAAAACTAAAACAACATCCAATTTCATAGTTTAAGTTGACAAATTCACACATTAAAGTCAGAAGCTCGAAAAAAATATATATGAGCTGACCTGCTGTAAATCTAGACCTGTCTGTGTTATCAATCTTCCAGTTTTCAACAAATTCTCAATTGCTGCACTGACTTGCGTTGGACGATTTTTTTCCATCACCTTCTTGACATCTTTCACTGCATCATCCCACAAACAATAAGTGCACTATCAGTCTACAAACGGAAACAAGTAGCACAATCGTTTCAAGTTCTGATTCTGACATCAGAAATCTTAAGCAGCAATTTCAACAAGATGCAGACCAAATTTGTATCATTGAAGATTGTTAACTAGTTTCATGGCCTTGAAAGGTAGCAAAAGTCTTCTAAAAAAAATGAACTAAAAAAATGACAAATACACTACTTCACAGCAGCACAAATTTGAAGGCAGAAGTAGAAAACATAACATGTCACTAACAGAAATAAAAAGCACTGGGTACCTTAAGCATGAAAAGCACAAAACAATCTTTTGCATTCAATGTCCTTTCTTAATCTTTAAGCTTTTCAAAGAAAACAACAATATCTTGGATGGGGATGCTTATCATTTCTTTTAGGTACAAAAGAATGAATATTGCAGACTTGGAACACCCATTGTATTTATAGGAGCAGGTTACCTAAAACTACCCATTGAACACTGGACACAACCCCTTGAACTTCAAGAAATACATTTGGAAGCCCAAATAAAAATGCCAAATGCATGTAAGCCAGACATATGATGCTGTCCGAAGGTCCAACTAGAGATAATAAGTTAGGTAGGTCAGATCAGATAAATGTTGGGCTGTTTCAAGTTCAGGCCATATTGTGTCATCAGGTTTGGGTTGTTGACTTTTCAAGTCAATTCAAGTATGCTCAAATCAGGTTCATCCATCTTTTGCCAAATTGAACATTCAATGGAAAAGACCACTGAACGTACTCCAACTGCAGTAGAAATATTATAGGTATATGGTGATTAAAAACCAACAATTGCTACTTATAAACTGGTAAAGCTTTCAGCCTCCAACAGGATTCAAAAGACACATAAATATTAGAACCTCTTTCAAACAAAGCATGATGGCACAGAAAGAGAAGGTAATTTCCAAAGAAGATAAAAAGGCAAGGACATAACATACTGCTGCAGAAATCAAAATTTTTGCTTTTGTTATTAATCGCATCTTCAATAAGCTTCTTTCCTTTGCGCAACCAATCTTCCAGTTTCTCCTGAAACCAAATAAACAATGAGTTAACATTCAATCTTTATGTGAAATTACATCAATGAAGCTAAATCATGGTACAGATACTGCTACTTGTTTAGTGGCTAGATTAAGAGGTCAATGATAAAAAATTCTAGTCTAAAAGAAAATAAAAGTTAAATAAGACTTCTAAAAATCAAATGACTCCTGACAGCTCAACTGAAAGAATAATCTATACTATATATCAATATGGCATTAGGGGTATGAAACTTCTGTGAATATTATATTTCCCTTTTGCTTTTGATTCAACTTCATTTATGCCATTTTATCAGTTATTTTAAATAGCTGTATTTAATCAATAGTCTTTATCCTGTTCCACTGAAAACAACCATAGAAAAAGTTAAAAACCTTGACAATTGGAATGGTAAATTTAATTGTAAATATCGTTAAGAGTTAACAATTTAATAGAATTTTTATTGTATTTAAATAACTTGTAAATAGTATTATTTCAATAAAATAAAGGAAATAAAATACATGATTCACATGCAAATTGCTCTTAATTAAGTCCAAACTAGTTATGAAAGGTCAGCTGGTTGATGCATCTCACTATATTTTTAGTAAAATTGTACCCTGCTAGCATGAAACTTCTATAGATCCTTTACAAAGGATTAAAACAACAAAGAAGAAAAAGAAAAACAACAAGAAAAAATTCTTCAAATAATTAGAATGTCTCTACCTTAAGGTAAATGGTAATGAGATGACCAGGGAGTAAAACTTCCTGATTTTGCAAGGAATCTGAGTTATCTGGTGCAGAAGTTTGATCTATAAGTGAGAAAAGTTTCTGCACCATAAAGCTAAAGAGAAAAAGTTAAACGGAAATCCATATGCAACATAGAAAGAGTGTGCATGAAACAACAGAACATGGCAAGACTATTCTAAAACATGAACTTCAAACTACAGATAAAAAGAACCCCTGTAGCTTACATGAGCAGATTAAACTTGTCATTGTTGTCATCCAAGTGAACAAATATGTAATTCCTCAGCACCACATCAGCAACCTACATTTATAACGTTAGAAAATAAATAAACAAAACATTGAACAGAGAAATGTCTTAGAATTCACTCAAAAAAAAAAAAAACTAAGGGAACTAACTAGCTTCTGTTATCTTTTCAGCATACAAGGGAACATTTTATAGATAATAAATACAACTTACAGTAGAATAACTCTCACTTTCCATTCCCTCCATAATAGGTTGGAAGTGTTCCCCTATATTGACAACAAAGGAAATTAACATAGATGCTTAACATATGAAATAAAATGTTAATGAAAGAAGTATCATAGTAAGCACCAATATGCTGTAGACACTGCTCCTGAGTGAAAAGAGCCAAGTGCTGAACTTCATCAAGAATAATCTTGGCCCTTTCACCAACGAGTTGAGTGCCAACAGCCCCCTTTCCTTCACCATTTTTCTCATTATAGCAGCATGTCAATTTTGTATAAATTTCACGATCATTAGTGTCAATCAGAGCCTGCAAAGACCAATCAGAATTAGCACAAGAAAAGAAAAAGGAAGGAGGGAAAAACATGAAAGTATAATTGGCTCAGGTCACGCAGGTAAATTTTGAGTGCTTAAAAAAACTAAAAGGAGCTAGCATCAAGGACAAATCTTGCTGCTGAAAGTATGGCAAAGGAATGGATCACGTGAAATCTAATTTTAAGGTCACAGAAGGAAACAATTGATAACTTGGATAGAAAAGCATAGAGATATAAGGTGGTGGGACACGCATAGAGATTTAAGAAGCTGGGATACTAAGGAGAATGCTATGTATAGAATCATATTTTGAGGTTTGCATGTTATGCAGAAACATAAACTGAAACAGTGAGGAGTTGAAAAGAGTAGGACAGCAGCAATAGCATTCTGATGTACTACAAAAAAATTTACCTGTGAGAGATATTCTATGAAGAAAAAACAACAATTCTAAATTTATGAGATCTCAAGCAAACAAAAGCAATTTAGAAAAAGCAGAATCAACAGTTGAAGAGCAGAAATTAACTGAATTGAGTGAAAGATGAGGCTCAAGCTAGTACAGGGGAAAAAGATAACAGATGATAAGTACATCACTTCCACTGACAAATCAAGAATAAGTACATACATTATATGAAATGACTCCCAATCAACTATCATTGAACAGTACAACTCTAACAAGTAAAACATGGGATATTTCGAAACAATACCTCATTGTTCCAAACTAAATTTACACAGAAAAATCAAACTGACTGACACATAAATGTTACCTTTCAATAACACGGTGTTTATTTCTAAACACCAGGAGTCCATAACATGTTATAAACTACCATGCCAAGTCATCTTATAGAATGCATTATAACACGATATAAACCATTATCGAATATCTCCCAAATCAGGAAATCGACACTAAGGAGATGTGTCCCAAATTGGTAAATAATGATTATGAAAATGCTTTAAATGATGAAAATGCCAAAAGTATGCAAGATGTTTGAACATCCAATTAACAGAGATTAGTGTTTCGTGCCTCATTTCTCCCTCAGCAGCATAATGTTACATTCTAAAATTCATTGTGAGATCCATATGTACTTCTCTACTACTCTGAAACATATTACATCACCAATAGAAATTTGACATAACCTAACTAATATGAATGTGCTTCCACACCAAAGCTGAGGCACCTGTTCAAAATCATCAACCAAATTTTATAGGAAAAATATGACTCCAACCGATTTTGGACATGATTCTATACATTTCCCAAAATCTTATTGAACATTCACAAGTGGAAAAGTATAAAAAGAACCAGCAACAGCACCTTTAGTATAATGCCCACAGGAAGCATGTATTCCCTCCCCTGTACCCTGCAAGAGTGAATTAAAAGAAAGTATACACAGCTTATTTCAGAATCAAAAACTAAAAAACCATTGTTCTTCTTCCAACTCAAAATTTCTTACCAGAATCCAAGTCTTGCACTTCCATTATGAAGATAATATAACTTAACTGTCACTGATGATAGATCTCCTCTCACACACCTAGAATGAAAATTATATGAGAATCCAGAAACAATCAGAGTAGTAGAGTAAGAAAGATCTAATAAGGTCTTAAGTGGTCAGATGGAATGCTGAAATAATAAGTAGAACAAAAAGAAGGAAATTGGATCCATTTAATATAAAGAAAGAACCTTATGACAACTGCTTTATCAGTATACCCTTCCCGACGATCACGAAATGAATTACGTACCAAACTCATTGGCTGAAAAATAAAATGCTGCCTCAGTAACGCAACATTTTGTAATCAAAGAAAAGAAAAAGGAAAGGAAGTGTAATTATGGAGCGATGATGTGACGATAGATTTCTTATTCTATTCTAGAATCATGAATGATATTAATTCCATTAACCCAAAACAAAAAGATCACTGAAGAAAGTAAATAACTTGTCAGCAAATTCAGTAGAACACTAGAACTTGCAAGGGATTAAACTACAAATCGTAGCTTAATTCATCAACCCAAAGTAAAGTGTTCTCCCTGTAGTTAACAGGATAACATACAAAAAAGGCTCACTCACATAATTCCGTTTCGGCAATATCAAAAGTCGAACTACTCTCTCAAGCCCATTCAGAATGAAGTAACTGCATATCATGAAAATTTTAAATAGTGATTAAAATTTAAAGGGAAAAAATAACAAATAGAAAAAAAAAAAGGAAAGACCGGATAGCAGTGCACTACACATAATTTATGTGTTTAAATCATTCACATAAATCATTTCCATATAAGATTCATATAGGTTCCACATCAGACACAAACAATTAATTGTTACTATAGGGTGTGTAGGCTCCTAAATACAGGGAATATAGTCTCAAAAGATCATAATAAGGTAAAATATGAAGAGCAATTGTTAAAATTACAAAAAAGTACATTGTAAGCATAAAGGCAAGCAATCTGTAACTCATAATCTACAATAACAAACTTTCAAACAGACATCATATTTGAATGCTGATAATGTTAAAACTTCTAGGGATCTCAAACATAATGAGTGAAAGAGAACTGAATTACTCACCCACCCATTTCTCGCGACTCTTCTTTGCAAGCAACCAGTTTTCTGGGATCAGCTTCTCGCAAGTAACAACGTTTTGACTGCATCAATATTAAATAAGTTTGGCCCATGACTACCAAAGCAAAAGAAAATACTAGTATGGATAATCCAAGGAAAAGGAGCAAATTTGCCTCAAAAAATACTACGCTAAGTACTTTGGCATGTTTGTTCACATGCAGGGCAACTAGGAAAGAAGAAAAAAACTTCGAAATTAAATGTGATGCTGTAAAATTTGTGTCAATTCTGCATGTATAGTGTGGGGCAAATCAAAGAGAAAATGTTGTTCTAAACTGCCAATATAAAACAGATCTCTATTTCCTGGGAAGGAAACATGACAGTCATGCCCCTACTTTACATTAGTGATGCACGAAATATGGCCACTCTCCTTCTACCCCTTAATTAAGGACAGAAGAGAGCGTAGATAAGAATGAATCAACCACTGAGAATTTCACTTTTTTTTTTCTTTTCTTGTATTTTCTTTTTCATTTCTCACTTTGCCCCTCAAAGCATTGCACTCTATAATACAAATCTACTTAGAAACTGAGCAGATAAAGTTTTTAGTATCTATTCATCACCAGAGAATAAATATGTCTCATAAACAAGCAAAGCAAGCCCCATTGGCAACATAGCAAATAATAAAAGTTTGATGCAAGTATATCCAAAAAAAACATTTGGTTTTGAAGAACTAACCAAAAACAATTGGTACAATAAAACATAATGGGGATGTAAACAGGTAGAAATAAGTTAACATGGCACAGGTTAGAGCAAACATATAAAAAATAGCAATTTGATGCATTTAAAAAAATGAAGAAGCTGACTCCATTCACAACAACTCAAATTAAAAGTTTCATGGAAACATGAACAATGACAACCAGAAATGCAGCCAGGTTTTAGGCAGCCATGTGCCACATGGTATACATGTATAGAACTAGTGCATTTTTCATGCTTTAGTAGATATATAGCTATAAACTATGGCCCTAGGATTTCAATAAGACTTTCAAAAAATTTATTAATAAGTCTTCATCAACTATAAGAGATTGAAACATATAAAATATGCTTTAGAATCCTTGGGAAACTAAACAAATTAAAAATTAAATACTAAATAAATATGTAATGAAGCAACAACACCGCCTTCTAGAATTAATCACTTAATCCTTATCAAAATATGGCCATGGATCCACACAACAATATATATATCCAGCAAACTAAATACCCTCAATTCTGAAATTAAAGAAAACGGACAAGTATAACCAGCAAGTGCAATAAGATATTCCAATAATCTAAAACTAAATTTGTCATAATAATCTAGTTAAAACATTCTATACAACTCAGTTAAATGAACACAAGCATTAAACAATCTTCGCCGAACATAAAATTCAGTAAAAGTTGGAAATGAAGAACAAAGAGAAAAAAAAAAAAAAACTAACCTTTAACATTATAGGAAACTCTCCAAAATTTAACTTTTCTCTTACAACAACTCCACCATCCCACTGAAAGCAAACATCTATATGGAAACTCCCTGTGTAAGAAATTTTTGCTTGTCTACACTGTTTAAAAAGAAAATTCCAATCAATAAATAAAAGAAATGAGAAACATATAATAAAAATAAACAAACGATCGGAAATTATAGTGTAAACTTTTACTTCAAATGGATACAAAGCTCCTGCTGATGTCTTTGATGACCGGTCCTTCTGCGGTGGATAGACCTCCGGATGATCCAGCCAGAGTAAGATACAAGTCAAGGACAAACATCAACCACATTATACAATTGCATTCAAAAAAATGAAGTTTCCATTTGGTTATGGCTTTTATTTGACTAACGAAAATAAACAAATAACTAAAATATATCATGAATTCTAACATAATTGATGCATATAAAAGTGAAATCATCCTTGCCTGCAAAAACAAAATTACACTTACAGCTTTTAATTCATCAGTCATAACAAAATGTAGCAAAAGCGACAATCAATCAGTACCTAAAACAACTCTGATTCCTACTTATATTTACCACAAAAATTTTGCTAATTTCTCCAAAAAAAAAACTAAAAACTCTATTTGATCAAAATATAATTATAACTTAAGTTTATGCATTTTTATTTACAAAAATTAAGTGTTTCACTTCATTACTCGAAAATATTATTCAAGCCTACATTCTTACTTTCTGCTTCCGGAAGCAAAAATCAAGCAATAAAAACAACAAAAACGAATTCCAATAAAACAAATTTCAAGAAAAAGGATATTTCTAAGGGTTTTATTGGAGGAAGAATCGAAGATTTGGACAGGCTTGACGCGCTTAAGCATAAGGTCTAAGCCTTCGTCGATCATGTAATCGAACGACTCGATATGGTGTTTGAATAGCTCCTTTAGTTCTTCTAGCTCTTCCGCGTCCGAAAACGGCCCCGGCCTCTTCCTCCTCTGCCTTTCCATGGCTTCTTTACTTGTCTGAATTTTTGAATGAGCTGAGGAAGGAGAGGAAGGCGGAAGGCGGGGAGAAACTGGTGAAGGGTTTAGGGTTTTAATTTAAATAGAAACTGGACAGTTATATTGGGCTGGGAATCAAAGTGGGCTCCTCGTTATTTACCTCACTTGTTGGGCTAAAAAATAAAATCCAAATATATAATTATATAATTAATATGCTAAATGCTTTTATTATCTATTCTAATCATTAATTATAATAATTATAATATCCAAAATATTTTTGACCCTTTAAACTATTGATAATGATAAATTAATACCTACTATTAAAAATTATTCTCAATTAAGTACTATTGTTGACATTTGGCAACTTGGAGTGTGTATTGGGGGTAATTGAGGAATTGGGTGGATGGATTGTGTTTAGATGGTTGCTGGGTTTAATACAGTTTGTTTGCTTTTAGGTGTAAGTGTTGTGCTAAAAAAGCTTGGGTCACTCTCTGTTTGAATTTAAGGAGAGTAGTGAATAAATTGCAGATATATTATCATACTTAATGTAAGTGCGGACACATTTTTAACATGTTGTAAGTGTCACGTATTATGTAAGTTTTTGACTTATAAATAAGGGTTTATCTCTACTTAGTATATATATTTTTTGGATTGAAAATATGAATTTGTGATAAGTGGTATTAGAATTTTTTCAACTCTTCATTAATACGAGACCTCTCACGAGAAATATCAGAATCGAGGTAAGTCCATATCAACTTGAGTCTTTTTTTTTTATGGATAAAAGAGTTACTGAGTGGAATAAAATGTCACAGATCGCATATTAATAAAAGTTAATAAGAGATGAAACGAATTTTTAATTTTTAAACATAGCAAATTCAAAAAAAATTTTAAGTAGTGTTGTAATCAAATTACGTTGATTTGGAGTCTTTGACCCCACTCCTTATAAATTTGTAAAAAAAAAATTAATAAGTTTATTAACATCATTAACTACATAAAACTCAAAACTCTAACATAAGTAGTATAACACAAGTAGAAAATTTTGACACTTTAGTGAATAAGTGGTGTCATATGACACCATAAACCATAATGTTGATATACCTACCCTTATAAGTAAAGCTTTACCTTCGTTTAATAGGTATATCATTTGAGTTAAAAATATAAGTCTGTAACATATGAACTTGTCATTATTATGATAATAATCTATAGTAATCATATGCTTGAAAGGTGAACTTTGAATGATTATAAGCAACATATTGTAAAATTATCTATTTTTTTATTTGGGAACGAAAAGCTGAGTAAAATGATAAGTTCATAATTTTAACCATTGTCTTATTGAATTGAAAATCATCATCAAAATAAATTTTGAAAAATAAATAAAAAAAATATGAGAAATTAAACCTACCTTTGCTCTCTCTTGCTTCAATTCATCAAAACCACAATGATGATCGTGTCGCGGTCAATAAGGTTATAAGTAATATAATAAATACGATTTACATAACAATTTTTTTTATGGATATTCTTTTAATATTAAAAATTTTTACATATAATTTATCATTATGTTATGAATTTTAAATTTTATAAATGAAATTAAAATATTATCACATATTCTTTTATTTTTTTAATTAAACTATTAAATTTCTATGGAGACTATGCCAAATTATTGTCTTCCAAAATATCTATCTTAGGCTCGCAAATACAAAAAAAACTCATAAAATAAAAAAAGCACGAGAAAGATCGACCAATGAAAGTCAACCAAATAAACGGTCAAGATTCTTCCAAACACGATTTTTTTTGTCCAAGGTAACAACAAAAAAATCTGAAACCCCGCGGTCCCCAGTACGTCACTGCCCCTCCATGAGCCACCCCATGCTCAACACGTGTCCTTTTCAACCGTCAAGGGCATTTAGTAAAAACCTTTGTTTCGTAAACTTGGCTATGTGGGACCCACGTTGCCCCAATCCTTTGCTTTCTGTGAACTGACTGAGGAAATGGACACAGACTTTTCTCTTCTTTGTATTTTGGTCCCCAAATAGAAAATGAGTTAATTACACTTACATCCTTCTAATTCTTAGTTTTTCTCCATTAACACCTTATGTTCTTTTTGACACTTAATCCGATAATGTTATGACCGATTAAACCAAATTCAACCCGATTCGATTAAATAAGATTAATATATCTTTAGTCGAGTTTGAATAGGATTTGAATATTGAAAATGTTATCCATTTGAATAGTGATTTTAGGATACTCTCTACAGTATCTCATTTTAAATAATAATATTAAATCTTAATTTATTTTATTGAATATTATTTATTATTTATACATTAAAAATTTAATAATTTTTTAAAATAAGATTTTAAAAATTTAATTTATTAATTTAATTTCAATCACTAATATACAAAAAAAAATTTTAATTTTATTTTTGATTGAAATTCAAGTCTAGTTTTATGACAATTATGATATTAAATATAATTAAAACTCGAGATTTTTTTTGTAAATATGAATAATCGAGTTTAGGTAGAATATCAAGCATTAGATATGCATGTGCTTTCCAGAGATTTGCCGGTTCAGTGCGAAGAAAAAAAAGGGTGCAGAATCTACAAAAATGTGAAACTATTGGGGTGAAAATAGAATTTTTATAAAGGATTAAATACAGTGTTTTAAATAAATAAAAACACAAAAATTAGGGAAAAAGCAAAAAAAAAAAAAGAAAAAAGGAAAAAACAAACTTACCCATCTCATTATACATTNTAGGGAAAAAGCAAAAAAAAAAAAAAGAAAAAAGGAAAAAACAACTTCCCATCTCATTATACATTCCCTTTGTCATTCTCTCTCTTGCTCTCTCTAGCATCACACCAGGTCATTCTCTTCTCTGCACTTTTTGTTTCTCTCTTTTTTATTTTAAATCTCTCTCTATATCCTTTTAGTTATTTTGGGTTATTTTATTTATTTTACCTTTTTTTGCAGGTGAGGGAAAAAAGGAGGAGGATCTGATGTACTTGCCGGTGGATCTTAATTATAGAAAAGATCATGATGGCCCTTGAAAATAAAGGTTGGTTTTTTTTTTTTTTAATTTTTTTGAAGTTTTTTTGGGTGTAAAGTTTTGAACTTTGATGTGCTTTGAGTTATGGGTTTCAGTTTATTTGAGTGATTTTTGTGGTGTTTGGATTGATGGGGTTTTTAAGAATGTGATGTTTTTGCGATTTTCCTCTGATGGGTTTTTGATGATTTTCTTAAAAATGTGTTCTTTTTATTGCTTTATTTTTCCAGTGTTGAGATCACTTTGTTTTAAGATCTTCATCTGGGTTGCTTCAATTGTGAGTGTTGCTTTTTTTTGAATAATTTAATTCGAATTTAGGATCCAGTTGTGGCTGCCTGGTACGGTTTCTATTGCACTGGTTTGAGATATGGTATCTTAAATTTGAGGCCTTTTCAAAAATTCTGATGTGCCATTGAATAGCTAGCTAATGCTATGAAATTTCAAAGTTTATATTAGTATGTAATTTGTATTTTAGAGTACTTCGTATTGGATAAATGAAGAACTATTGATCAGCTTACTTGAGAAAATATGTTACTAAGTTGGATTATTTGATCCAAAGACGGATGTATGAATTGAACCTCTTGTTTATTGGAATGATTGGAAGAGAAGTACGTAAATGTTGTTTTTCATATTTAGTTCTAAGCTGTCTGTTATCCAAACCACATATACTTTATTTAGTTTTAAGCAAGCAGTAACTATGTGGAGAAGCTTTAGGTAGCTTTTTGGATTATTTCTGGAGATTTTGAAATATTTTTAGGCTTTTTGACTTTTTGGTGGTACCTTATTTTATTGAATGGTCTCATTTTCATGCACATCTATGACAGTGAAGTCACTGTATTTCTGTATCGCAATGAGCTGCCTCTAGGGTTTAGATTCCCAAAAATCCGTTGGAAACTGTTGCTGTCTGGAATAGTCATTGACTTTGGTCTTTTTGTTCCTAGTCTCAGCTTAGTTTCAATAGCACTTTGGTGTAAATTTGGGTTTGGATTAACCAGCAGGTAGCTATAGCTTGGTATATGCCCTAGATTCACCTAAGTAATATTTAGTTAAATAATTATCATATATAATTTTATATAATCATGAAAATGTACCTGTCCGGTAAAATTATTGCATGTTAGCTACAAGATTTAGGGTTGGACAGGCTTCACCCCAAAATTTAAAAATAAAGATATATATAAAATGGATGTTATATTAAACTCGTTTCAGGGAAGTTTGACAATCATTCTATCTAAACAAGTAGAACTGGATCTATTTGTTTATTAGGCTTATCTCAATATAGTTAGGTCTTCAATCAGCATGGCTAAATGAGGTTGCTAGGGTTTGTGAATGAGATGATAGTCTAGTTTTTTTTTTTGGGCCAGAGAGTTTATGGTCTAGTTGATGTTCTAAAATTTGAGTATTTGTAATGTGCTTACATTACCTCATAGCATCAATTTTAGTAATTTTTTTTAATTGCATATTGGTCCATTTTCTAGCTTTGTATTAACTCCCAGCAAAGGAAAGGTCAAATGTAAGTTTTAAAGATGAGCTAAACGAAAAGTTAGAGAAATAAAGCCTTGGCATCATTCTAGGTGTTTGAGGCTTCATGCATAGAAAAATGCAATACCCGTATTGTGATTCCTTCAGATTTGGTAATGATGTTCAGAAATTAGTGGCATATGCTTTAAGTTACTTTGGGGCATAAGTTTATTAGACCAGGAGCACAAGAATAACTGAAACGTTCACAAATCTGGCTCAATAAATCTGTAAAATCTAAAAAAGTGAGGTAAAGACACGCTCTGTTATGGCTCTCATTTGTTTGTTTTCATAGGCATGCATGACTCCTTTGATGAAATTCTTTATCTATATGATGATTATACCTAGTTTGGTGAAATGATTGCAGTTTGGAGATTGTCTTCCTTTGTTACCAATGTAAAATTTAGTCTTGTGTAAATATTTGTTATGCTATCATTATCATTTATTTCAAGTAAACTTCATTAGTTTGTGCTCAGTTGATTCATCATTTGGATTCCATTGAAACTTGTCCCCTTTTCACGTCCCTTTGTCCCAACCCTTCCCCTATTTTCTCCTCATTTTCACTTTTCCCTGTTGTGGAAGGTTGAGGAACCATTTACTATAAAAGAGTTAGGAAAATATTTATTGAAAGACCGGTCCTGTTTCACCATCACTATGAGAAGTTGAACAGCTTGAGTACACACTTAGTTGAATTCAGAAGTCTTGCTTGCTTTTGAAGAAACTTTGTTTGAAATTTTTACATTAAAATTGCAGATCAATTACCAGTATTCTCCACTACTGTGAAGAATTATGACTTGTGGAGGATTTCTTTGCAACCTATAAAAATAAAAGTTAACAATACACAACAGCAAGTGATTTCGAGGGTTATTAGTGGCTGATTTGAATTCATGTGTGTTGCTTGCTTTTGAAGAAACTTTGTTTCAAATTTTATGTCAAAATTACAGATCCATTTCGGATATTCTCCACTAATGCGAAGAATTATTGCGTGCAGAGGCTTTCTTTGCAATCTATAAACATCAGTACTTTTATTAAATGTTAAAAATACACAACAGCAAGTGGTTTGGAGGGTTATTAGAGGCTGATTTGAACAGAATACTTTCTTGATTATTTTTCATTATCTTTTTGACTAGAATAGCTTGATAATTTGGTCTTCTATCGGCATTTAAGAAGGCAATTTAATTGATGACCTTGAAGAAGAAATGGCAAGTTGAATTTCAGCCTTATGGAGATCATTTAGCATTGAAGAAGGCACTTTAATTGATGCATTTTGTAAACAATTGGCAACTTGAATTTCAGCTTTTGGAGATGGATGGAGGGTGTTGTAGAGATATTGACTTCGCCCTTTTTAGCTGTGTCTTGCACCTTCAAATTAGAAGTTTGATGGAGGAATATATTGCAAGACTGTGGTATCTTTTATCTTTGAGGATCCTGATTTTAGGGTTTCATATTCTCTCACCCTATTTAGCCCACCAACTATTTTCTTGCTCATGCCTAAAGATAGCTGTTTGAGGCTCCACTACAGAAGTGAAAGGTGAAGGGGCGTAGCTGAAGGCAGTGAGGCATGCTATGCCTATGATCTGATCAAATATATGGTATTCTTTTGTGAAGTATGCTGGTGAGTTAAAGCCTTTTAAGACATGCTACAAGCTCCTCCCTGTTCTTACTGATTTGTCTGTGACTGGTTTGCCCCCCTGCCACCATTGGTTATTGCTTGTTGTTACTATTTCTGAAAGGAACCATAAACATAGATATTTCTTTCTTATGCTTGAGGGTGCCATCAAATGTGTGAGTACCCATTTAATTTTGGGAAGCATTTTTTGGATGTCTGACATTGTTATATTGGACTTGCATTGCAAGTTATCTTGAACTTTCTGTTTATTCAGTATTACATTTTTTTTCTTTGTTTTGTGAATTTGCACTTTGTCTTTGTGTGAACAGTTGGCACTAGGTTGTTTTTCTTTGTTTCAGAGGAATTTGTATGCGTCATATTGGGATACATATATCAAATTTGATATTATACTGATATGATTTTGCTTATTTATTTTATGTAGAAACTATGCAGAACTGCGAGGCAGCCTTAAAATGCCTCCAGACCAAGGGGTTCCCGTACAACCTGCAATGTACGGGGAATTCAATTGAAGGCCTTCCAGAGCTTAAAGATGGAATCGGTGTTCACCCAGGTGGGGATGTTGTAGAACCAGTTTGCTCATTGAGTGGGGAGTTTATGGAACTTCCAAGCGAGTTTTACCACAAACCTACCCTCCAGCATGAGTATGGCTCATGGCCGACCTTCTATCCTGACTCTCATAAGTTGCAGCCATACCCAATGAATGCTTTTGGGAGCCAATTTTACCACTTTCCTGTGGATAACCGATTTCATTATTCCCCATTCAATGTGATCACTCATGGATATCCTTATGAATTCCAGCTCCAAGATTTTCAGTACTTTGTGGTCATAGACTTTGAGGCTACCTGTGACAAGGAGAAAAATCCCCATCCACAGGAGATAATTGAGTTTCCATCTGTCATTGTGAGTAGTGTTACTGGCCAGCTGGAAGCATGCTTTCAGACATATGTACGACCAACTTGCAATCAACTCCTGAGTGATTTCTGCAAGGATCTGACTGGCATCCAGCAAATTCAGGTCAGTTCAGAATTCGTTGTCTTTGCCAAGATTTAGAAACTTAGCATTCTAGTTGGACAGCATGACTTTGGGCACTATGTAAATGATGTTGCGATGGTGGTAACACAATCACATGCTTATATTTATTGCGAGTTTTTTAGTTCATCATTGGAACTAGGTATATTTATAGTTTAAGACATGGTGGTAAGTTCCTCTGGTATATTATTTCTCCTGCTAGGCTTTATATAGAAAGATCCTTCTTAGACAAAGTGTATAAATATGTTTGGATGTGGATGTAGTAAGAACTAAGCTAACTTTTCTGTCCCGACTATGTGACATATATGTTGCTGATAAACATGTTCTATTCTCCTGGGTTAATTGAAGAAAGGATTGCCAAATATGTTTGTGCCTGGACAGGCTTAAATTTGCTGTAATTGGTTTCTAATTTTTGGTACATATATTGATATGCTTGATAGCCGCTGTACTCTATTTTTGTTCTTTTTTGCTAAAGGATGCACTAGTAGAAAAATTATGAGAATTATGAGTTAGGAAGCACAACGTTAGTGTTTATATTTTTTTCACTGAATTGGCAATAGCATCAATTGGATTTCATTTGGGGTGGTATGACGGAGTCTGGGTGGTCTTCCTATTTAGGCTTGGTGGTAAATAACGGTTCAAGACTGGGGATTGATCTGTGGCGGGACAACTAAGATTGTGATTATTATCTCTACTGTGTTTGACTTATTGGTTTCTTGCTCTCTTTTCTCTGTAACTCTTTCCACTCTGACTTCTGAGCCTATATTCTTAATATGCTTTTATGTGTTCTAGGTGGATAGAGGTGTTACTCTGAGTGAGGCTCTCCTTAGGCATGATAAATGGCTTGAGAAGAAGGGCATAAAGAACACCAACTTTGCTGTGGTGACATGGTCAAACTGGGATTGTCGCGTAATGCTGGAATCTGAGTGCAGATTCAAGAAGATCCGGAAGCCTCCTTACTTTAACCGGTAAATAATTTTGATATGTGCTTGTTTGCTTATTATTTTTTTCATAGTTTACATTTTTATTTATATAAATGATAATAGTGTTGACACCTTTCAAGAAAGCCATTTATATTAAGTTTTTCTTATTATTTTCCATATGGCAGGTGGATCAACTTAAAAGTTCCTTTCAGTGAGGTTTTCGGTGGCGTGAGGTGCAACTTGAAGGAGGCTGTTGAGATGGCAGGCCTGGCATGGCAGGGGCGTGCCCATTGTGGCCTCGATGATGCCAAAAACACGGCACGCTTACTTGCCCTCTTGATGCACAAGGGTTTTAAATTCTCTATCACAAACTCACTGATGTGGCAGACTAGTGATGGTCCATTGACATGGAACCCGATCCCGGAGAACATGGCCTTCTCTCCACATCATCCCCACAAGCCTAAGGATCAGCAAATGCCCCTATTCCAGTACCACCCATACTGTTTCTGTGGGGTGAAAAGTAGCAAAGGAATGGTTCGGAAGCCTGGGCCGAAGCAAGGGAGCGTGTTCTTTGGCTGTGGAAACTGGACTGTCGCCAGAGGTGCCCGCTGCCACTACTTTGAGTGGGCGTCTCCCTGACTTGAATTTGCAAGGGCTTGTCCATCTTTCATGATGGCATCTTAAACCCTTCTTAGATGTCTTGTAAAAAGGAAAAAAAAAAAAAAGAGGCTAAAAAGGAGAATGCTAGTGGGTTGTCTCCTTGTTGAAGCATATACACCTTAAGTTGCTTAACTGCTAGGTGAGGCTTCTGCGTGTTAGGAAACACATATTAGCACTTGGCACGGGAGCTCAGGAGCGTGCACAGGTGCAGAAAAACAACGGTCTTCCAAGTAATGGGAGCTTCAACCTGTAAAGCTGACTTGTTGACAGGAGAACAAATCGGGAATGTGAGGATTGGCTAGTTAGGATGATGCATTTACATGCTTAAACATGCTAAGTTATCGTAATAATCTTTATGAGATAGGGACACCGTGGTTTCCTATGCGTTTCTAATGGGAATGAGCACTGTTGCTTTGCACCTTATTTCTTTGTTTTCCTTACCCGTCTGACCAGCAACCACTCCAAACTTACACAAAGGCAAAACCAAACGTAATGCTGAAATACTTGTAACCATCTGTTCCAGAGATCCAAAACATTTGGAACTACCCAGCAGTTTCCATATTGATATTCCAACTTGTCTGGGAAGGATCAGTATGCAAGTAACTTGGTAATACTAATACTAGGATGATTCTTGACACTCAATGTGACAGTGTCTTACTTAAAGGATTCGTGATTAGTGATATCAAGATTTATTCAAAATTTTACTAATGTGAGTTCCCCACAAGATATTAGAGACAAATACATGTAAACAAAATAGACACAAATCAAGGTAGATCCCTCCCTGTATAAGTGACTAATCATTGACGGTCAAAATATCACTCGCATGACATGTTACATCATGTGGACTAAAAATAAGTATCATTTTGCTACCAAAGAGGCAAAAAAAAAAAAAAAGGAGGGGGCACGTTTTATTAAATTTGCTAGGCCAAAAGCTTTGAAGTAGTAGTGTATCGAACATTGGTAAAGCACTTAGGGCAGGTGGCGGCTATCCTACAATAACTCACCGCTCATACAATACCCCATGTGATAAAAGCCTTACATCACGTAGAATAGAAGAAAAATGGGCAAGAGGCAGAATTTACAAGGGAAATACATGGTGCTGAAACTAAGACTCAGGTTGCTCAGATTTTAAAGGTGCCCCTGATGAGGATGCACAGCTCCCATTCTGAAGGTGAAGGCTGCTTGCAACCATAGAATCACTAACCAAGCCAACATCCACATCATCAAAGTTGAGAGCGCCTCTGATCTTCCGGTTACTGAAACCAAAACGGTTCATTTAGCACATCACACAAGAATTTCTATTACCCTGAAGAGAGAAGAAGAGAAGAATACCCATTCAAGTGATTGTTGATGGCAGTTAGGTCCTTTGAAGGGCTCTGAAACGCACGGGTACTCTCTCCAACACAAGCATAATAGCTTCTTGAGCTATGCGAGATTAGAGCATCCATCTGTAGATGAAACAAGGCGCACACTTCTTAACCATGTAGCAACCATAGATTCCAATAAGATACCAAAAAAAGGCCAAAAAGAGGAATAAGGAAAATTTTCCAATACTTCTGTAAATCAAGAAACAAAACCCAGGATTCAACTGTTTCACAAGATTATGAGACTTATATATTGCATTGCAAATTAAAGATTCTTCGTTTTTCTTTTCTGGCCTTTCTTAGGGTGCTGCATTTTTAATTTACGAATCTGGTTTACTAGTAAATGGAAAACTAATCGCTCACGTCAACTCAATGGAGAAAAGAGAAAAAGATTAAGTACCTTGGATGTTCGCAATGGAGACACATATACGTTGTGTGTTGCAGATACTTTCTTTGGGGACATATCGGGAAGACTCGGAAAAGGAGCAACTTTAGGTGATCCAGGGCATGGACCTAATTAGCAATGAAGCAAGAAGAAGAAAATTAGAATGGCTTGCAGAGGCAGCAAGGACAGAATATAACATCAAAATCTCCCACATAATAATGGGAAAAAAAAAAATGAAAGGTTTACCATGATTACTATTGTTGGCTTCAGGAACCTGGCTTGTACTTATATTTGCTCCAGTAAGACCAACTTCTACCAGCAAAGGCTTTATGGCAGGAATAAATATTTTATTGTAAAATGTAATAATATCAACATGGTCCTGCCCGGTTACCTGTTTTAGGATCATTAAAATTGTTAAAATTCCCTAGAAAAGCAGGCAGCATAGAAAATAGAGATGAGATATCATACCCCATTCCGTTGGGCTGCTAACCGATCAACAAATACGCTGCAGAAAACTTGGGGTTTACATTGTGGTTGCTTCTTATAGTTGCGAATAATTTCTCCAAAAGTAAGAGAACTCTGCAACTGAGAAATCTGCACGCCATTCATTCACAAAGTAAGAGGAAGCAGTGCAGATAAATTGAACAGCAGCTCAAAGATCTCATTAGAAGAGCAGACCTTTGCAACTACATAGAAACAACAAAGGATGATCTGGTCAATATGACGGTTAAAGAACAGAGATGTCCGCTGGCTAAGTACTTGTTGAAAAAGACAATATACACTCTCCCTAATCTGTTGAGACAGTTGTAGCCTCTCAACCATACCATTAATCCTGACAGCAGCCAACTTATTAATCTAGGCAGTGCAAAGCAAACAACATGTTAGACTCGGAGCAGACCTATAACTACAGAAACTGAATCAAATTCAAAACTCAGTGCATGTGGGCAATTTGCCACCAGTAAAATTATATCAAGGGCTATTTACAATGAGCACTAATAGGTTAAATTTTGTAACAATATAAGCATACATAAGGTCTACCATAATTACGTAAGAATTTAAGCAAATGGATGAAAATCTAATTTATCTCATATTTTGATACCTTGCTAAAAAATATATTTATTCCGGTTTCCGCACATGTTTCTCCTCCACCACCTGGGTTAGGACGTGTTGGACTAAAGAACAAATGGCCCAAAAGAAAATGAAGTTAGCCATTGCAAATAGTTCAGGTTTTCTACTTCCCCTAGAACATACACCATACGATACCTGGCAAATGCAGATTGCAAGGGAGCCTTCTTAAGGTTGCTAAATGCCAATAGACGATCCTTCACTGGTGATGTAAAAGAGTTCCGCTCAACCAAAACACTCCTGTAGTCTGTGCATAGTCTCTTTGGAGACCTGACATCCCCATTTTGACCTGAAAAAAGTAACATGACTATGTAAATTAGGTTCAGGATAGAATCAAATTTGACACTTTGAGAACAGATAACTGTAATTAAATCCTATAACACAAGCTACTACATTAAACAGGCAAATCAACATACTGGTGACAGTTTTTGATATCTAAAAATATAACAAATGGTATAACTAAGCTACCACTGTTGCATTCCTAAGATTGAGCTGCTGACATTACCTGGTGAAGTTTCATGCTTCTGTGAAGAAGGCAATGGAGGCATGCCTCCAGAAAAGTTGATATGCATCGCAATTGCATCCAAAGATGGCATTGGTTCTGCCAATAAGCCAAGACGATCTATTTCAGCAGCCAGGGCAGGTCTTGCAACTATCAAAGAATTGTACATTGAGGAACCTTTATCCCAAACCATACTCTCCAAAAGTCTCTCTTCAAGAGAATTCAGATGCCGCCTCAATTCTCTTGGTAGAGAATCCTCATGTCTAATGAAACTCTCTATCACCTTGCTAAGATCAAAGGCCGTAATACCAGTTCTGTCCAGAACTGTAGGAAACAGCATTGTGGCTGTCTTATGTGTTGCTAGCACTAGTTCGGCAGAACAAGCAAGCATACATCTGTGAAATCTCTCATTAGTTAATAAGGAAGTCAAATTAGTTGCATGCAATATTTGGGCCTCTGCAGTACACATAGCTTCCAAAACCCTATAGTATAGCTTAAGTGCTTCCAGTCTTCGATGTTCCATCCATATATCATCCATCAGGTTTGCACCTTGAAGGCTTCCAGTTACACTACGTTCATGATTACTTGGAAATATTGCCTCCAATATTATATGTGCCCTACGTATCACATCATTGGTAACATCTTTATCACAGGATGATAAAAACCGCTGCAACTCTGCAGAGGGTTTCGAAGGAAGTGGACAAATAACAGTACGAAGCCACTTTGCAGTTGTCATTGCAGTGCTGACGGGTGTAGCTGCCACCTTTGCATTTGGCGGTCCAAGGACACCATTTCCATGAGATGCAGGAGAACGATGAGGAGACAGTGGGCTTGAGATTGTCTTTGATGGTGAAGCTATTGAATCAAATTTCCTCTACTCAAAACAGAATAAAAAACATTCTTAGATAAAGTGACTGCTACATAAAGCATAAAGACCAACAAAATTGAATATGCTTTCTCAAATATGAAACACACCTTGATGCCAGTTACATTCCCAGCACCTCCAAACAAGCTACCTGAACCAAGAAAACTATCTTCCTCATTTATAAACACCCTCTCGTCCAATTCACCTTTATTACGAATTGCATCATCATAATCCTTTTCTAAAATATTTAAACTGGATGAAAGAGATTGTTCATCCATTAAACCTTCAAAATAGATCAAGCCATCTGCTTCAAAGAGAATCAGATAATTAGAAGCCGAAGCAAATGAAAGCATGCCCCCAAATTACATTCATGAATTTTATAACTTACCCGTATCAATATTTTCCAGTGTTTCAGTTTTGAACTCCGATGCTGAACAGGGCTTTTTTTTCAATATATCTTCTACTAACTTATTGGCCATCTCCATTGTTTTCCTCAAATCATCTTCTGAAGCATCATACATGTTGCAAAGTGATGCAAGCAAGTCAACACCTTTGCCACCTTTCTTAACTGAACAACCACATGTCAAAGAAATCAACAATGAGTAAAGCCAAAATTTTATCCCCGACAGGAAAAGCAAATAGAAAAAAGTAAAAGGGTAAGGACAAAACACTGGTTAAGAATCTCAAATGCATTCTCCTTATCAGAAAGAAGGATGGTTCTAAAAATTTGACTACCGCAAAGAGCAAATAATTACCAAAGCGTGGGGAGTCACTGATCTTGAAGTTTCTGAAGCGAACAGGAACATGTATAATCAGAATAGCCTGTTAAAAATTACATGCACCAGTAAATGTACAAGGATATATTGCATCTAAGACAACAGCATATTAGAGTTGAATCTTTTGAAGCACATTTAAATGTATCTATCAACTTTTATTTTCCATTTGTTTAATAAATACTTGTTATGTTAATCCATTATCTGTACTAATATAATCAGAACAACATGTTTCATTAGAACAAGATGACATGTTATTCCTTGTTGCAACCAAGTCAGCCTTCTCACAATCAACTATTAAGAAAGCCACAGAAAAGTGTAACTGACCAGAACAGAAACAAAACCATTAGCGCAAGTCACTAGGTCTTTAAAACGGCTGAAAGCATGCACACGGAGAGCCAAAAACAGTAACCACCCAAAACGATGGTACTCCGACACATAATCAGGAGCACTTGTAGCACTTTGCTCCTTGTCAATATTTGCATCACTTGTCAAGAAGAGTTCCCGAAATGCACGCTTGTATGACCTTTTGTACCATCAAATAGCAAGATGCAAATGTTATTTACTTTACAAAATGGAAAATTATATAAAGCAAGCAGAAAATTTGGTTTCAACGATGAAGTTGCTTGGTGAATGATAATAAAAATTCATCATACGGTACAAATTCTGTGAAATAATAACATTATATGATATATTATTGACACAAAATTATACAATCTGCTAAATGAGAATGTCATAAGTTTAATATTGTTATCCATCTGGACAAGATGACAGTCAAACATGCCACATGACTAGCTATTGGTATAATTAGGACACACACACACGCGCGCACATACATATATACATACATACATAAATACATATGTATGTAGGTTTTATTTTTCAAGATCCTTGATATGCAAATGTTGTACACCCTCCCTCTCTCTCTAAATATACATACATACATACATACATATATATACATATATATATATATGTATATAGACACATATACTTACGTATGTATGTATGGTTTTATTTTTCAACACCTTTGATACGCAAATGTTGTACACCCTCCCTCCCTTCTCTCTAATAGACACTTAATCCAAACACCAAAGTATGTGTGCTTTTGTAAATTTCAGACAAGGTTCAAGACAATATAAACAAGCTTGCTGCAGAATCTACATGCCATTATAGAGTATAAATTGATGAATGAAAAGCAGTATTCCTTTTCACTAAGGTGCTTTGCATTTAAGAGTAACCAATCAAATTTAGCAAATCATAGTCATACTAACAAATAGATTGAAAATGCTAGTGCTGTCACAAAGTTATGCGCACATAGCATCTTCTAACCTTGAAGAGGATATAAAAGAAGGGCACATACTTGCTTAGAAGGCTCAAGTGCACAAAATTGGCCTGCAACTCCTTCGCCTAATCAATTAAGTACCATAAGTAGAGAGTCAAACAGAAGTCAGACGACCATACAAATTTAGGAAAAAAGAAAGCAAGTTAAACAAAAAAATCTACTACCTCAAGTCTACTCTCCCAATCTTCACCATACATAATATTTAAAACAGGACCAGCTTTTACCACAAACTGAGGCAGCTCTTTAAAGAAATCCACAATACTGCAAGACATAAAAAAAAGCTCACTATCATCAAAACAGACTTCAATCTCAAATACTACCCATGTTTACACAAAATTAACAGCATCATACTTTAGCTTTGTAGCTCTCAATATCTGGCATATTGTAAACCCATTTTCATCAGACCCTTGCTTTACATTTTCTCCACTCTTTTCACTTAGCTGCTTCAGTGAATACAAAACAAACGAAAAGCAAAATCGCTCTGCTTCTTCCAGCTAATCAGTATAAAGGCAACAAAGTTAGTTCACCTAAAAGCACCTACGTTTAGCGATTCCATATAAAAAGAAGTTCAAATATATCTACCGTCCCACTCCCAATCGAAACATTTGATGATAAAAGGTTTTTGGTTTCTTTGAATAGCTTCATAGCTTCCGTGCAAGTTTTCTCAGCCAAAGATAATTCATTCTGCAAATCATAACATTTAAAAAACCACGTCACTACCCAAAAAAGAAAAGCAAAATTTAAAATAATAATAATAATAAGAAGAAGAACACATCACTACCTTGCACAAGGCAGTGAACCTAGCTTCGATGGCATCACCATCACTGCTGTTGGAAGTTGTAACTGAAGGCTTCCTGTCTTCCATATTTCTTCCAAGTAACCCTAGCAGAAATTAAAGATTCTACCTTTCAAAAAAAGAAATTAAAGATTCTGATTCCCTCCAAAAGTTTTGATAAGAAGCTCATAATCAGCATATTCAAGATTAAGCTAGCTACTAGAGTCACTAATTTAAAAAAAATCACAAACTGTCAACAAAATTCAATTTAAAAAATAAAAAAATCCACAAATTAATCAAAGCAACTTAAATCCCCAAAATAAAAAATTTACACCGAAAATTATTTTTTTTAGCTATTACTAACAAAAGCAAAGTAAAAATTGGAAGAAACAAGCTTTTTTTTTTTTTGTGCTTCTGAACATGGCAAATTTACTTCAACAATGTCAGCCAAACTATTCAAAAATTACAATCAAAATTAAAACAGAATTAAAAGAAAACTTACAAATTTGAACTTGAAATTCGGTTCGGATCTCGGATCTACAGATCCAGTCAAGCAGAAAACCCTAGCTTCAAATCCTCACCCCCCAAAAAAAGAACACAGCGTTTTAACGGATCGAAAAGAAGAAAAATCAATGAGAAAGAAGAAGGATTTTCCTTTTTTATATATTCTAATTAAGAACAAGAAGAACCCTAAAATTTTCCCTCTCTTTTTTTTTCCTTATTTTCTCTCTCTCTCTAACTTTGGGCATCTTTTTGTGGAAACCCTATCAAGGAAGGATCTTTCTCTTAGCGCGGGAAAACTAACCAACATAACATCATGATGACCATGCACATGCGCATGACATGCATGGCTAGCCAATCACATTTTGCCACGTCATGATGTGGATTAGCATTTTACCGCCAAAATTGTTCAACGTCTCGGCCGTTACGAAGATTCCGCTTTGGAACGGTAGGTGAAAAGGGTTTGGTTTTCGCCGTTACGGTGAGTTAACGGAGTGTGGCTAGGCTGGGCCGAGCCGTTCGGGCGGCGGGGGGGGATGATCTTCGAGTCTTGGAAATTGAAACGGTGTTTGCCAGGAGACTCGTGTGGGTGTGCGGGCCCACCGAAAAAGAAAGAAAAAGGATCGTCTTTCTTTTTCAGTGTCGTTTAGCGCGAGGAGTTGTGTCGTCTTGTGTGGAGTGGAAATGTTATTATGAGTGCGTCCTCACAAGACTTTTCTGTAGGACCTCCTAAGTCTTACCCCATAAATTATTCAACACCATTACAATTAAAAAGAATTATTTTTAATAAAAATCATTTAATGCAATTAAAATTCTCATTTATAGGTTGTAGATTTAAATAAAGTGTGCACATTTATTTTTATTTACTTTATTCGTGATATTTATGTTAATTTTTTGAGTTTTGACTAAAAATGAAAATTAAACCAATTACCATTTTAGTTTCATGAATTCGAACTTCATTTTTTGAGAAAAAGATACATACACGTAGTATTGAACTAAGAATTAGGTGCATTAAACCTTTGCAGTTTATGCAAATTCTATTATCAATATTAATGCAATGGGCTTGATTTTGGTCATATTCAGGGCATTAAGATATAAATCAAACATCAGCTTGCAATGTCAAATATTGTTTTACACCAAAGTTAACATCAAAACCCCAAACACAAAGAAAAAGAAAAGGTAAAATACAAACACTGACAGAAGTATTTAGCTACTTAGTTGAAGAAACCTTTGTGCCATGGGATGCTTGGCTTCAGATAGCTCACCAGGCTTCAATACCTCAACAATTTCACCATTGACAAGAAGGCAAACTACATCTGCCACCCTTTGGATTTGCTTGATGCTGTGAGAAACCATTACAACAGTCATTCCCTTTTTCTTCTTAAGCTTCACTATCACATCCTCTATGTTCTGTGTCGAAATCGGATCCAATGCACTTGTTGGCTCATCCAGCAGCAAAACCTTTCCAGAGAGAAAAACCAACCAAGAAATTAGCCTGAACCAATGCAAAGTTTTGAATGCAACATATTAGCAGGTGGTATGGGGTATGGAGTACCTCTGGTTCATTTGCTAGTGTCCTAGCCAGTGCAACTCTCTGAGCTTGGCCCACAGATAATTCACCACCAGTCTTACTGAGAAAGGAGGAATCAAGGTCTGCAAGTGTTAGCAACTTGGAAACTTCCTCATCACTTAACTTCTTTCCTCTCAAACGTGGTCCATATCGAATGTTATCTGCCACAGTGCCTGAAAGTGACACTCTTCATTACTAAAAATTTTTCTTAAGAGTTTGGTTTGTCTATATACAAACAGTTGAAATCAAGACATCTATGAACTCGAGTTAGCTTTTCTCTTCACTAAAAATACCAACAAACCAACCAATCAAATAAACAAAATCAATACAAAATCAGCATAGAATTTGATTAAATCCACAAATCCATCCATAGTAGGACTTAAACTTGGAATCTAAAGATTTCTTCTTTACAATTGAGACAAGGTAAGGACTTGAAGTGAAGTAATAAGCTTGAAGCAATCATATTTGCATATGCTAAAATTGTTGCTGAACCTGTCAATGGGTACCTCAGTTTTACAGTACCTGCCATTGATAGACCTGAAAGAACCCATCATACTTCAAAATTTCCCCATTCTTTTTTCAACCGTAATTTACAACTCAATGGAATATCTATAGTCTCACCTTGAAAGAGAACAGGGAGCTGGAAGAGCATGCCCACTTTACGGCGAAGTCCAAGAACATCAAGATCAACAATATCATGACCGTCAAGGAACACCGTGTTCGACTGAGGCTCCCAAAGGCGATTGAGTGCTCGAAGCATCGTCGATTTCCCACTCCCGCTTGGTCCGATGATCCCGACGATCATCCCTTTGGGGATATCGACGCTGATCCCGTTAAGTATAGGAACGCCCGCTTCCGATACTTTCCTCAAACCACGAATCTCGAATTTCACCCCACGATCATGATGATTACTGTGTTGATGATCAGAGTCGTCAACGGTTAACAGCAAATGCTCTGCAGACATTTTCTCTTTGGCTGTTTGCTTTGTTAGTTTAATTTGTTAGTATTTAACGTGACAGGGGAAACGATGGCATTGGGCTGAATACGACCTTCCCCATTAAGCATTTCTTCTCTCTCTCTATATATGTATATATGTAACCTTCACCACTTGTTGTAATGGATCATCTACACCCACCATTGCCATTGATTAATAAAAAAAAATTCAACTTGTTTTCCTATCAAATAGGTTAAGAAAAAAAAAACATAAATAACCCAAAATAAATAAAAATAAAAAATATTAAAAAGAAAAGAATTAATAAAAAATTAATAGAGACAAGAACATAATTTTTATGAAAATTAATCATTTATATTTATATTCTCTGAATAAAAAGTTTTTACCGTTGAGAAATTTTTAAATTAATATTATAATAAAATTTTAATTTAATAAATAATTGCTTTTATTTTTATTCATTTATAAATTAAAATTTATAAATTGTTAAATACTTTTAACTTGATAATATAAATTAATAGTTGAAAAATATTGATGTAAAGTAGTAAAAATCAACGTAAAAAATTAATTTTTTTTTATTTGGCAAAGGGAATCCAAATTCTAGTTTTAAGTAGTAAGATCATATATTAATTAATAAGTCAAATACTGAAGTACAATATAATTAATTTTTAAACATAAGTAATTTTTAAATTTATCCATTTTATTTTAAATATTATTTAATTTTTATTTTTATGCTATATTTTATCTTAAAATATAAGAATATTATTCTTTTAAATATTAAAATTATATCTAACTAATTTAATTCAATTAAACTTATTATTATAACTTGTTATTTTAAATCTCAAGTATTTACGTCAATATTTTGATAATGTTTGATAATGTTTAATTCTTTCAAGTTTACATCAAAGTTTTTCAATTGCTAATTTTTACTATAATTATTTTTATCCTTTATCATTATTCATTTATTGATTAAAATTCTTAAACCATTAAATAGTTTAAACTTGAGAATGTAAATTTAAATGTTTAATTTTTCAAAAAACTTATATTTATTTAACTTAATTGACTTATTAAGTTAAATCTCACACATTTACGTCAATATTTTGATAATACTTGTTCTACTTTTATAATTTTTTGCGTTAATATTTTCAAGTTTATGTCAAAGTTTTTCAATTACTAATTTTCACTATAATTACTTTATTCTTACTATTATTCATTTATTGATTAAAATTTATAAACTATTAAATACTTTAAATTTAAAAATATAAATATAAATATTTAATTTTAAAAAATTATATTTATTTAACTTAATTAATTTGTTATGTTAAATCTCATACATTTATGTCAATATTTTGACAATATTTGTTTCACTTTTATAATATTTTACATTAACTCTTATAGGTTTACATCAAAGTTTTTCAATTATTAATTTTTACTATAATTATTTTTATTCTTACCATTATTTATTTATTGATAAAATTCGTAAACTACTAAATACTTTAAATTTGAGAATATAAATTTATATGTTTAATTTTTTTAAAAAATTATATTTATTTGACTTAATTGACTTTTAAATTAAATCTTACATATTTATGTCAATGTTTTGACAGTACTTGTTTCATCTTTATAATTTTTTATGTTAAATTTTTTTAACTGCTAATTTTTATTATAATTATTTTTATTTTTATTAATTTATAGATTAAAATCTATAATTGTGAAATACTTTTAGCTTGATCTTTTCAAAAAAATACTTTTAGTTCAATAAAATAAATTTAAATATTTAATTTTCACAAAAATTATATTTATTTTGATTTAATCGTCTTGTTAGGTTAAATCTCACATGTCTACGTCAATTAAGTCAAATAAATATGATTTTTGTCATTTTGTGAAAGTTAAACATTTAAATTTTTATTATCGAGCTAAATGTATTTAATTGTTTACAAATTTTAATTTAAAAAGGAGCAATAATAAGAAGAAAATTAATTATAATGAAAATTATTAATTAAAAAATCTTGATGTAAACCTGTAAGAAATAAGTTAAAAAAATTATAAATATATAACATGTATTGTTAAAATATTGACATAAATAAGTAAGATTTAAAGTAATAAGTCAATTAAATTAAAATAAATATAATTTTTGTGAAAATTAAACATTTAAATTTTTATTATAGAGCTTAAAGTATTTAACGGTTTATAAATTTTAATTTATAGATAAATAATAGTAAAAATAAAAATAATTATAGTTAAAATAATTATTTACTAAACTGATTTTTATTATAATATTTATTTTCAAAATTTCTCAATGGTTAATATTTTTAACCCAAGAATATAAATATAAATGATTAATTTTAATAAAAATTTTGTTATTCTCTTTGTTAATTTTTCCTTTTAATTAATATTTTTTATTTTTATTTGTTACGGTTTATTAAAGCTTTTTTCTTAACATGTTTGATAAATAAACAGGTTGTAATTTTTTTCATTGATCAACCTCTAAATCTAAAAACTCTTATTCAATAGCTATATCAATTTTACTGACCTTAATGTAAAATTTGGTTGAAAGGTGTATCTACAGGATTGTAATATTTTTTATTTAGTAATTATTTAATTTATTAATTTTTGTAAATATATTATAATAACAACACATACCAATCTTTCGCTATCAATTTATTAGGTTTATGAAAATTAATATATTAATTAATTATTAAATAAATATATGACAACTATCTAATTACGCTTGTTAAGATTATTAAACCCCCTTTTTTTTCATAAAAAGTTAATAAATTAATTAATTGTTAACAGGACGTGTAACAACCATTAATCTGGATTTTGAAATTTAAAAATTTCATCTCAATAATAATAATAATAATAATAATAATAATAATACATTAATATTATTAGTGATTTTCCATGCTTAACAAAAATTTAACACCTACAGCTGAGAACCCTTTCAACCTACATGATCTGACTAAGCCTCTGGATCAGTCTCACCATCTATCATCCCTGCCTCCACTTCAGCATCTGCTTCTAATTGCCCAGCTTCTTGACCAACATCAATATCAGGGCTTTGCTTTTGATGTTCATCTGGTGTTGGAGTGCCACCTTGGGAATTATTTCCAGTCCCAGCCGTGACATCGGCATCCATCAGTGCTGCAGACGCCTCCATATCGGCTCTCATTCCCTCGCCATCAACCTCGCTAGCAGGTGTTGCAATCTAGAAAATACCCAAATAAAGGAAAAATATTAGAAACCCGGAAGGACTTGAATAATCTAAGAATATGTTCTTTTGGTGTTTCTATACCAGCTTCTCTGACAATGAATTGTAAGCCAAAGAAAAAAAAAAAAAGATCGAAAGCCATCTTTTACATTCCATCCATCTAATCTAATGCAGTTTCCTCTAGATGTACCAAGTTGTCAGGAATGCTATGTTAAACGCTGCAGATACCAGAGATGACAAATACAAGGAAAGCCGAAAGTTGCCAGAGAGAGATACCTGACTTTCTTCAACCTGATGCGAAGAGGTCTTCGTCTCCTCCTTTTTAGCACGTTTAGACCTGTCACTAGGTTTACCTTGGAACTTGGATCGCACTTCAGGCGGGAGAAGTTCTAAAGGAACTACTCCTTCGATACCATGTTCAGTAAACTGCAACCACGACCATGTAAATTTCATTAGGCTACATGGTTATATGTAAAATATCTTGATATGTAATATAACATACTTTAGAAAACCCTTCCAAGTCTTGCCGAGCAGCAAAACGAAGGCCCTTCCAGCAATAAACCTGCATAAAAAATCGCCAGAATTTCAACATCCATAAATATATCTATATTGACCTCATATTTTTATAGAAAAACTATCAATAATAACATGTTCATGTCAGATTGATTATAGTATTTTCTTTTATCTAATTGTTATATCTATATACATCAAAATATTCAGAGCGGTTTGTCAATACCAATAATACAATCATATGCAAGTACAATGCGTGCACATATGCATCTTGTTAATTATTTGATGGCCATTGATCCAATTAAACAACTATATGACAGGCACTGCACAGTTTACGTAAAAACATAAGATAGAGAAGCCCTAAAATTCATTGAAGTTCATAATGGGTTTTTTTTTTTTTTGAAAATTAAGTTCATAATGAGTTAATGACGGCTTTTCCATAGTTCAATAACTTTCTTAAGCATGTCAAAAGAACTTCAGCATCATTAATAAAAACCAACCCAGCATACACACATGAATGCTTGTATGCATGTATATTAAGAGAAGACCTGTCCACGGACTGGGCCTTGGATAGGATTTTAAGGCCCTAGCCGACTTGGCCTGAGAACATATTATATAATAAATAACATTTTTAATTAAATTTTAATTCTAAAATATATTTAAAAATTATTAAGATATATATATGAAAATATTTTTTAATATTTTAATAATTATAAATAACTTAAATGAGTAGGCCTGGCCGAATCTTACGACGTTAACCGGGCCTAGACTGGCCCACAGACAACTCTAATTAAGAGTATATGCATACATATATGTGGGTGTGGGTCTGGATGTGCATTAAGTCCAAAACACCAAAACTCACCCTGTTATTTTTGTGGTGATAGTCAGCTTCAATTCCTGCAGATTCATCCATCTGCAAATTTAAGAGATTAATTTATTTTAAAAGCTCACGTGCTGGAAACTATTACAGCAAAAGAGAGGAACGCTGAAAGATTCATAAAGACTCAAAAGACAGTTAAAAACAAAGTATCAGCATCAACTTTAAAGAACCACAAGGGTACTTACATCTTCAGCCAAGGGTTTCCAGTAATCTGTGATGGCAGGAGTTCGAACACGTTGAGGGTCAGTCAAAGCATTCTGGACATGTCAAAATAGATTTTACACATTTAGAAGTATATACAACTAATGCCCCCTGACATGAAATAACTCAAAAAGTTCAAAAATAAACTTAACATTACGGGGAATATAAGAAAAAAATGCCATTGATGCTCTTTTGACTCCAATCATACAGATCTAACCCTATTTTGTTAGTCAACTTGAAGAATCTCTGATACAAAGTTTGGTTAGATACTTTGATTTGGGGGTAGTGCAATGAAATGCTCAATGCCAATGCCATTTAAACCTTGTTAGTGCAGTAATGACATGCGAGACAGGTAAAGTAACAATAAGAAAATTTAAGCACCAAAAACTAGCAGGACAAAAAATTTTCCAAGTATAAGTTATAATAAATAATTTGGCTTCTAATTAAAAATGTAAGCACTCTTTGAAGAACCTATGACAGTTAGATGTTGTTAAGAATTAATGCATGACCACATCTCTTGTTCTCTTATCACTTTTGATAAAACCTCTTAAATTTTGATGCTATCGACACAGCAGACATATCTTTAATCTCTTGAGCATAGTCCAGCAAGTTTTCCAGAGCTGACTTGGTGGCTTAAAGAGTTTAAGATGTCATGATGGATCCTTGCCAATAGTTAATTATTTCACGAGGAACATGTTTTGCTCCTTTTGAATGAAAAGAAAGACACTATAACCCATAAAGATGACTCTAGATATTAATGGGACAAGTCCTATACACGTTTCATACTTTTAAACAATGACTATCATATCCATTTCTGTGAATTTCCATAGTATGATGATTCCCACACATTTCATACTGTTTTTAATCATCAAAATCATATCGCATTAATAAAAAATATTGTTGCTGACAGCTTTTAAGCTTGCCAAGAACTAGTTGAGAAAAAGCTTTTGTGTATTAATAAAGCCCCCTCCCACCACACATCAATAATAGTAGTATATTAGCAGTAAGTAATAATAATACCAATAATAAAAGGGCAAGAATTATTAAAGCCATAAACTTTGTGACTTACCAGAAATTTTCAGAAATATTTGAAGATAAACAAAAGAAACAACCAAAAAATAAAATTTCAAATCGTGCAACAAAGTCAACCTTGGATCTAAATTCAGTGCACAACATTGCTAAGAAAATTGTCTAACATATGGTTAACGTTGTCTCATTAAAAAGGTGGGGTATAAGAACTAGTTTATTCCACTCTTATTGTCTAAAAAAATTTCAAAGGAATGAGTTGATAAGCACACACCGGATTCTGATCTGCCCACTTCCACAACTGAGAGAGTTCTTTATTTCCCAATCTCCACCTTGGCCGACTGCAAGATTGGAAAACATATATATTTTGTAAGACAATGTAGATAGGGACAACAAACATCAAAACTAATGAGCAAAAATAGGATTAGCACCAAATGTAGAGAAGGAAAAAAGGAGGATACGACGCAGACAAGTTGAGCATGAGGTGCCAGAGCATGATAGAGAGATGCATAAAGCAGTAGTACTGGACAAACAATACAGTATGAGCAAAGATTTCAAATCTGTTATTATTTAGCAAATTGTAAAAAAAAAAGTGATAGCACTGTTGTTTGATTAACTGAAAAAATTGAAAATTGAAAATTGAAATATTAAGTACTGAATTTTTATTCTGAAAAACTTTACTGAATCTAAACTGTAAAAATCAATAGTAATTTAGTGAAAATTAAATACTAAATAGATGTTTTATTGATATTTTAAAGTATTTTACATTAATAAAAGTTAAATGGAAAACTAAATAATTAAAAAAGGAAGAATAAAAAGTTAATGTAATTAAATGACAAATTTTTCCTTAAATAAAAATGATTGAATACATTACGTAGCTTTTATCTACTTAAGATTTTCAACATGTTTCACTGAAAATCTTCCATGTAAGTGGTTTTTAAAATGAGTTATCAAATGCATTTAATATATTAAACTATTGAAATTTTCAATGGTTTATCAAACACAACTCCTAGTAAAAAAAGTAGAAAAAGTGAAGTGATAAACCGACATTTAAATAGGTAGAAGTATTACAGAGAAAATATTGATTTCTTTCTATAGAGGTTTATGAAAATATGGCTTTAAAGAGGGTGGGAACAAAGATTCATCTAGGAAACTAACTAGTTATAATTTAGGTCTCAGTCATCATCAGTACATATTTAGTAATAAAAAACATGACAACCCCTTGCATTGACTGCCTGAGCATGGAAGTGGAATCTTAGAAAGGATGTATTTCTTCCCACCCTCTAGGCTTAAATACTCTTCCTCCAGACACATAAAAGTTTGAGGAAATTTAGTGTTGAGAAGTAAACTTCAAGATTAACTTGCATACCGTTTTTTAGCTCCATTTTGAACTGGTTTTTTCTCTATTGGTTGCTTTTCAAATGGTGGACAACCATCACGTTTCCACCAGACCTAGGAGCAAAAAGATTCAGAATAAGTAACTGAACTACCAACTACCCTCATGATGCCAAGAATATGAGAGAGAAACATAAAGAGCTCAGGCTTACCCAATTCTTTTCACGTTCCAATATATGCTCAATACTACAAAGAAAATCTTTCCCCTTCGGAGGAGTCACTTCAAGTAGTTTCTTTACTCTATCTTCACAAGACTTAATTTCTTCTTTCTGGAATGTAAATTTAAGAAAAGAAAATTAGTGATTTTATATTCTTTATTACTGGTAAATGTACGCATTGCTCCATTTCTACATGAATATACATTTCTAATTTGCAACTAAGGTACAAAAATCTTAACAACTGTCACTGTTATGCTGTAAAAGTTCGCTGGTAATGAACTAAAGATATATTTTCTACTTTTCTTTGAACCAGAGGTGATGATTTTTTATGAAGAGACAAGGCAGTTGAAGATATCACAAAGGTCGAAAGGTCACAGAAACAATTAAGATATGCTGGATTGCCAGCAAAATTAAGAATTTGGAACCCAACACTTATCCATACAAGATCCAAAAAAGAAAGCTACTACTGTGCAAGGATTTGTCCTATTTTAGGGAAATATCTAGAAAATTAGGATTGCAGGCCTCAATAGACATGGTGTTATGATTCCTTGGCACTTAGGCCCTAGTGTTACCAAGTTTAAGATATGCAGTAAAACAGTATAGGATGTCTATGTTGAACTCTACTTTGATCAGTACATGGTGAGATATAAGTAGGATTAGTCAGATTGCTACTTGCAGCCCTTGAACGCATACTGGTGTAGTGGTGTTTACTGGAGTCATTTTGATAGATACAAATGGAGGAAAAGAGATACTAATACTTACTTTAAGAAAGAGATAGATAAATATCAATAGTTTATCTTTTATTCTTGTATAAGAATATCATTACGAACAAATCTCCATTTCTAAGGTTCTTTAAGCTTAATTCTCCTTTCCTTTGATTTACTAGAGCATGTTTTAAGTTGCCAACTTTGACAACATGAGATGCAAATGCACCATGATCTGAGACATGCAATCTAGATTTTAGATCCATAAGGTGGTCACAAATTAGATGACGTCGATTCATTCATACCCCTTCAATGTAGCTTCTCTAAGTAAGCAACCTCAAACTTCTCACATTTTTCCAGCCATTTAGCCAATTTTAATCCAGTGTCAATAATAACTCAACAACCTCTAGTAGGAAATAGCAGGGATTTCTAGCCTGATTCATCCATGGAATCACCGACATTTGGATATTTCCAATGTCTAAACCAGCACATCTAGAGGAAACAAAAATAATACATGCATGGGGATTCAACACTTTTAATTTTCAGCTGAAAATACATCAGAATTTTGAAGACCAAGTGGTTTTTTAAATTTGGCCATCATTTTTGACGTATTTCTGTATTTAGAAGGGACTAATTGCCCAAAGCAATAGAACCATTTTATAAAAGTTTTTTCTGTCTATTTACATTAAAAAAAAGAAAAGCAGAGGGAAATTAGCAGATTGCATTAAACACAACATAATAAATAAAGTACTAACCATGCTTTCAGATGAATCCTTATCATTCTTTCCTGGGGCCTAGCAGAAAAGAAGAATAATTTATCTATTATTACAACGGAAGGAAGAAAGAAAGACAAAACATTAAGTGCATAAACATTTTAAATATGTCAGTTATTACCTTCAGATAATCAAATAATATGAGGCACTGCAAAAGAATGTGGCGCCGAAAACTTGGATCTTTTAACTGGTTCCAAAGGGGAAAAAGATTAAATAAATTACGTTCTCCATTAATAAATTCTCTTATCTTCTCAATGTCACTCACCTCTAAACCCATCAATTTACTGCTTGTAAGATATTTTATGTTGAAAGTGGTTGCCTCTTCCTCTAAATTGTTATCAGCTCCCTCTTCCTCACTCAAAGGTTGAGCTTCAAATGTATTCAACACAACCTGCACACCTCAAAATTAAGAAAAAGAAATGATGGCTAAGTTAAAATCATTATTTCTGGATAGCTGAACAAAATTAATGACTAACCAATAAGTGAAATTGAATTTCAAACAAAAAGAAAAAAACTTATTCACAGCTAACAAAGGGCATACCATCAAACTAGATGTAAATTTCTGCCACTTGACAGGAGCAGTGGAAAGGGAAGCAGGGTTACAAAAGTAATCCTGAAAAACCAATAAAAGTAAACTCATTAAGAAGTTCAGCTTAAGAATGAGGAAATCTTTATAATTGTGTTTTTGTTCACGATGCATGTTCTGTGTAATACCATTTTAGAACTGAGATTATTTCTATACACAAAAATCAAGGGAACTATAAAACCATGCATTGGGGGTGAATCAATTGAATATCCCACTCAAGTTACAAGTGTAACATGTACAGAAAGGCGCATATCTTCATACTCGTGTTAAAAATACAACAATTGGAATTTCACCTGCACCAGACAGGTACACTACCTAACGACAACATCACCTCCATCAGCGGCTCCAAAAATATTTTAAGTTATATCAGGGAGGAATAATCTTAAGCCTATTGCAACCAATAAATATTCTAGGAGACTGAGAGAAATTGAACATCCACTTCCAAAAGTTCAAAGTGGCACAACTAACCTGTAAACTCCAGAAGGTTTTATAAAAGTTGAAATCAACAGAAATGCCTGAAAAAGCATGTAAATTAAATTGGTGCTGACCAGAAAAATACAAGCATTTCACAAGTAAATGCAAACCAGAAACGTAGGAAAATGGAGTTAACTAAAATTCACCTTCAGGTGGGTCTTTCTCATATTTTGTCTCATTTGATGTGTTAAAAACTCCCTTTATATTCACAGCTGCAAAGCATTATTTGAAATCAATAAGCAAGGGGAAACAATAACAATCAAAAAGCAGAGTGAGGCTGAATAGAAACAACTACCTGAACGTTCAGACAATGGAAAGAAATGTGCCAGAAACATTAGGATTCGCCCACAAAATACCACATCATTTGCCTATAGAGTCAAGTTCAATGAATTAGAAAAACAGATAAAATCTATATTTCAGGATAGGCATATCCAAATCAATTGAAATCCTGCATAATGCCAATAATTACATCAATAATTAGCATTAAAAAATATTTTCAGGAATTATAGAAAAATTATGTAATTATCATAATTAATGCAATACCAAGAACAACAAATTTTCAAATTATACTTGTAAATCTTTATAAAATATCATTCAACCCCAAATGCTGACAACTGTTAGTATGGATTGCTTCTGCATACTTCTAGAAACAAAAAGATCAATATTATGCAGATACCAAGAGATAGAAAACCTTACAACATGAAAAAACAAAGGCATCAAGCAGTTTTTTTCCACCCCTAAATCCATCAAATGACTTCACATCTTTCTTCAACTATCAATGCCATTAGAAATCAATCCCAAAAAATTGGATGAAGTAAAAGTAAGAAAGGATGGGGGATGTGGCATCTAATTAGCCCATTAAGATTTGATAATTTAAAGTGGTCAGAACGCAAAGGATGCCACTCTTTCGTCATCATTACCTCACTGCTTTAGTTTTTTTTTTTTTCTTCAGATTTTCATTTTAACAACTGTGTATTTTTACACTTGACCAGGAACAAAGAAGGCTAGAGAAAAAGAGATCATTTTCCAGACAATCTAACACCTAAGAGACACCAACGAGGTTGGCAGAACTGATACAAATTCTGCTGAGCTGGGTGTCCGTACAAGTCTGCACATGTATGCTATAATAGATAAGGACTTCCTAAGATGATGGTGGTTTTAATTTATTAGTTAAATGAAAATTAGGTTAATCTGCCTACAAGAAATCAGCAAGCAAATAGTACCTAATACCACAAGATTTGAACAATAGCTAAAAGCAATTTAAACAAGGGTGTTGAAAATAGATGCCACATTCCTTAAAAGAAAGGGATAGGGGAACAAGTTCTCCAAATTCTAATGTAGAAAGTGCATCACTACTAAGTCACAAGCATAACATACAGAAAAGAGAGCACTGATGATTAAGGAAGTTTTTATCACTACTAAAAATTTGTCAAAAGAATGCATGTAAGAGGAAAGAAATTAACTACCTTGGACAGTCGGCGAAGAAGTTGATTGCATGTTCTCAACATCACAAGTTTCCCACGAGCAAAAAGCTCTTGCTGTATAAAATGCAGCCATCAAGTTCTTGAAAGAATATTGACCATGGCATAATATGAACACATGCATCAGAGAGTCTAGTGAAACCATAGAGGAATACAGTCTTCCATAATTTAATTCACATACATATACAGCAAAAAACCTGAATCCATTTTAAGAACACACCTTCCCCAGGATGTCTTGCTTACTCTCTATATATCGAAAAATGTCTTTGCAATTTCTCATTGTAGACATCTCGTTCAAGTCCTCTAAAAGCTGAAATATCATACCACCTTCAACATGTTCTTTCTCACAAAGATAGAGCACAACATCTAACCAAATGAAAAACGTAGATTAAGTAACTGAGTAAAGTCGTAATCAAGCAATCACATGTTTATCATCAGCATATCAATTCAAAAAGTCAAGCTTTCTGTCTAACGACTAATGTGGATGTAAGTTGAGATGAAACTGCCCATCACTGAAACAATAGAACATGTTAGAAACAAGGAAAGGATGGAGAGAGAAACTGCGCTTTCAAGTATCTGCAACAGATTCTTTTCAATTCTAAATTATTCAAGAAAAAGTATCCGACCAAGTTATCATAGCAACAGGAAGGAATTAAAAATGCATTCCAAATATACTCATTGCCAGTGTCCAGCATAACTTGTCAAAATTTTCAATTATTCAGAACACTTGGGCTCAACCTCAAAAGTCTCCAGAAGATAAAATTTATGTACGGAGTTACACTATATGTCCTATTTTCTTCTTTTCTTGTAACATGCTATTCCTTGGTTTTCTTGGAGCATTGAAATAAAGGAAAAGAAAAAAAAAATGGCAAGGACAATATGTAAAAGCAAGCCAGCATCCAAAGTGACAATGCACAACGATCAAGTTAGGTAGCCAATAAACATATATATATATATATATATATGTATATATATATCTATGTGTGGTATCTTAAATACAAGACACAAGTACTGTAAGATGTAGACTGAGTGCAACATAGAATTCATCATACAATCACATTAAAGAAGTAAATGATATGAGATTTTATTGCATCATTGAGAAAAAAAAGGACAATTTCTTAAAATCTAGTACTTAATAATGAACCAAGTTGACAACCAAAATGAGATGTAGAACAAGTAGGGGGAAAGATAGAAAATAGACATCTAAAGAAAAATAAGTGATAGACAGAATCAATTAGGCAGAAGAAAGGAAATAGGGAGGGAAATAAAAGAACTAGAGAAGAACACCAAAAAGAATTAGCAAAGGGAGAAAATCTCAAAGATTCATCATCCAAAATCTAATCAAAACTCAAATAGCTTAGTATTTATAAGCTATACTCCAAACCCTAATCAAGCAAATACCAAATATAACCCTGATTAACATAACCCTAATAAAATAAAAGCCTAAGTGATTCTCCATCAAAATGATAAATAAAGTACTAAGGTACCTTGCATTATGGTTGTCATTTCTGCAATCAACACTCTTACGTAACATGCAGTGAACAAAGAGTATTGGATTTATATAAGGTAAAATGGAGGAAAATGCTTTCCATAGCATATAAACTAAAACTCACTTTAGTTGGATACCAAGCAATAGTTTCCACCAATGCTAGGGTGTAAATGAACCAAGTCATGACAAAACTTTATCAGGTAAATATATTCACAAACCTAGAAGTCGTGGAATTACACCCTGTGTATCGCTCTCATCATCAATTGACTTCCCATACTGCATTATCTCCTCCCCTGATGGTACTGAAGATGACTGCAAACGAGAGAAAGTAAGAACATCCAGGTTAGTGAACAAACAAACTCAAGCTAATTAACAGGAAAGCGAACTTCTATGCCAATTGAAAGTGGAATTTATCATCAAAGGTGGTGAACAAATGTATCTTAGTCAACTTCTTCTACTCGCAATGAGTAAATGTCATTTCCATCATCCCATATTTGATGTCTTAGGTACATTCCAAAATGGTATCCAGTTCCAATTGAGTAGATTCTTAGTATTTTTACATTAATCATTCCCTACTTTCCTAACTAAAATACTATAATCTATATTTAAATACTAATTTCTTTTGAATATTTATCAAGAAGAACTGCCACTGGTCATCTGATGTACTTTCTAAATTTTGAAAATGGAGATAAGGTAGATGGTGGCCCATAATTTTACATATTTTAGGATACAAATGGAAGAGAAAGATAAAGGAATGATTTCTAGTTGTAACAAAAGGTTTGCATCATTTATAACTAAGACAAGGTATCTACTGCCAAAAAAGATATTTAAAAGTAACATAATTCATGTTCAAGTAGCACATGACCTAAAACGACAGCTCCAATTCCATGGAACCAACATGGAGTTACAAGTTTTAAGTTTCTGAACAAGCTACTGAAACACAGAAACAGGCTTCATGTCATATTTATTGGGAAAAGCAAGAAAATTGAAATAAAGATTTGGCATGGAAGAAAGTTAAAAAGAAAAGCTCAAGGAATAGCTTGTAAGGAGTTGCCCAATGCCCCAAGACAGCATAACGTAGAAATGTCACAGGAAACTAAAGCCCATACATCCATGTGTTATAATTGCTTACTGAAGCTTCTAGATTACAGCAGATGCTTATTTTTCTTACATACCATAATTTTTAGGAAAAGAAAGTAAACAAAGTGGATACCCAACCTAGAAGAAAGTCAAAGAGAATAGCTGAGAAATACCCCAATATGAGTAGCATGTAAAACAGGATTCCATAATGTAGGCATGCTAAAGACCAAGACTATGTACACATAAAAAGAAAAAAAAATTAGAAAAAAAAAACCACTGTTTAAATGAAGTACCAGATATGGTCACATACCACCAATTCCTGAAGCAAGGTCCGAAGCATGTTCTCTAGCAATTGATTTTCATCCTGAGCTAATTTTGTTTGTTTCTGTCGAAAATAAAAAAAACCAATTCACCAACTAAGAAATGCCCAATAACCTAATTCCTGAAATTTAAGCATGCCAACCACAAAAGAGAAAAAAATAGAGACAAAAGAACGGCATCATCAGCAATATATGTACTTTATCTGCAATGTCACTGACTCCATGCCATCAGGACTCAGTCTGAGGATCAATTACAGGCAACATTCAAACCTTAATGAAACATCTAGACACCAAACCTCTCTAAAACTCACAGAATATTTGCTTACCACTGAACTTGGTTGTTGCATGCACGAGAAGATAACAATTTATAGATGTTAACAAACTGTGAAGCATATAATCACAAAGAGAATCCCGATAAGTCATGGGTCTAATATTTTTCCTGATTCATAGCTTCAAATCTCTTCCAAAAAGAAGATCCCAACTCACACCTCCTCTACCCACCGCAAGATTTTCTTTCATAAATCATTATGTACAAATGTGAAATATAGTGTCAAACATAAGACACGCTAATGTACATATACAAATATGAAAATTTCCAAAGCCATAATAACAAATGCACAAACCAAAGAATTGCAAGGAAGCTTCATACATAGCAATGGTGTTGAATAAGCAAAAGAACTTCATTAAATTCATCAAACTTCCGATATCAAAAGATAAGAATTCCCAATACCTGAGGTTTTATAACCTCTTGAACTATCTTGAGAGCAAAAGTTTCCGGCGGGCCAGGCTGCAATATGGCCCTCCTAAATGCTTCCTAATAATCATAATAATAACAATAACAACCATAAGAAACAAAGCTCATTTACCACATATAATTACAAAACTAGAAATCCAAGAGAAAAAATGAAGTGAACCATAAACTAAATCATGATACAAGAGGTACCACTTACCATCATATGGAAAACTCAGCAACAAATTCCTATTTCCTAGCAAGAGCAATCTGGAAATCTGAAGATCATATATAATAATAAATAATAAGTATATAAAAGAATACCCATTTGTCGATTTTGTTGAGAAAATTTAAGCTCCGGGGTTGAGAGAAGAAAAGCTTACCTCGGGCGGTGGGGGCGCTTCGATGGTGGGCGACTGAGTGGGGACGTGAGAGTGTTTTTAAGGTTTTGAATCCGACCCGATACAACAACAAGAGTCGACCCAGTTATCAAGCAATTGACAACGATAGACCCGTTGTTTTGGAAATCCGAACAGTTCGAAGGATCAAGCCGGAGTCCAACCGGTTGAATTATCCATTGGATGAAGCCTGACCCAAGGTTTATGGATCAGGCCTTGCCCACGTCGTAATATGAAAAGCCTCACCCAATATGAAACTAGCCCTGCCCTTGCCATCGGCCCATGCCAAGACAGGAGCACCATCTGCTTGATCTTCAAAATGAGATTGGAACTGTTAGTTCATGGAGGTAAATTCTTCAATAAGATCATCATTTTTTACTTTATTGTAAGGTCAAATAATAAGAACCATTTAATTTATAAGATTAAATTGCAACCATAGATTTAAAGCCAATAAAGAAACCTATTAACAGATTCAACCGGTTCATAAAAAGTAAAATTAAAAAATGTTTTTATTTAATGACTGAAATTTAATCGTATGAATAGAATTGTCATTATAATAAATCAAATGGTCAAAATAAAAAATGTATAATAACAAAAATAAAAACACATGTAATTTAGAGTTGTCATGGAAAAGCCTTAACTTAAAGTTGTTGAAAATTACTCATGAAAATCTTAACGTAAAGTTGTAAAAATTAACGTAAAAATTTATAATGATAGAATAAACAAATTTAAAATCTTAATATAAATATGTAAGAATTAGCATAACAAGTCAACTAAAAATAATTAATTTTAATTAAAAAATTATTTAAATTTATATTTTTTAGCTAAAAGTATTTAACTATATCTAAATTTTAATTTTAAAATAAAAAATAATAAGGATAAAATTAATTATAATTAAAAGTTACCATTGAAAAACCTTGATGTAAAATTGTAAAAGTTGATGTAAAAACTCATAAAAGTGAAGCAAACAAATTTAAAATCTTATGTGTGAGAAATAACGTAATAAGTCAATTAAGTCAGAAAATTCTAATTTTAATAAAAATCAAATATTTAAATTTATATTCTTTAGCTAAAATTATTTAACAATATACAAATTTTAATTTAAAAAAAATAATAAGAAAAAAAGAAATATAGGTAAAAGTTATTATTAAAAAGTCTTGACGTAAAGTTGTAAAAATTGACGTAAAAATATATAAAAGTAGAACAGGCAAATTTAAAATCCTAACGTAAATATGTAAGAGTTATCATAACAAGTCAATTAAGTAAAAAAATACTGTTAATAAAAAACAAACACTTAAATTTATATTTTCATACTAAAAGTATTTAATGATATAAAAATTTTAATTTTAAAATAAAAATAATAGGAAAAAAAATAATTATAGTTCATGTAATTTAAAGTTGCCGTTGAAAAGCCTTAACCTAATATTTTTAAAAGTTACTATTGAAAAGTTTTGATGTAAAGTTGTAAAAATTGAAATAAAAACTTATAAAAGTAGAATAAGTAATATTAAATTTTTAACGTAAATATATGAGAGTTAACACAACGGGTCAATTAAAGTAAAAAAATCTAATTTTAAAGAAAAAATATTTGAATTTATATTTTCAAATTAAAAGTATTTAATGATATATAAATTTTAATTTTAAATTAAAAAATAATAAAGAAAAAAATAATTATGGGTAAAAGTTACAATTGAAAAGTCTTCATATAAAACTATAAGAATTGACATAAAAACTTATAAAGGTCGAATAAACAATTTAAAATCTTAACGTAAATATATGAGAATTAATGTAATAAATCAATTAAGTAAAAGAAATATAATTTTAATGAAAAATTAAAATTAAAATTTATATTCTCAAAGTTTAAGGTATTTAACAGATGACAAATTTTAATCTATAAATGAATAATAGTAAAAATAAAAATAATTATGATAAAAATTTGCAATTGATAAATTTTAATGTAAACCTATAAGAATTAATATAAAAAATTATAAAGTTGGAACAATTATTGTCGAAATATTGATGTAAATATGTGAGATTTAAAATAACAAGTCATAATAATATTAATGGAATTAAATTAGTTAAATAATGTTAATATTGAAATTTCAAAACAATATTCTTATATTTTAAGATAAAAATAAAAATAAAATTAAAATAAATAACATTTAAAATAAAATGGATAAATTTAAACATTACCTACATTGTTACCCTAAAATAAATAAGTTTAAAAATTATATATGTTGTTATACAAGTTTTTATTTTTTAAAAAATTAAATTAATTAACCTTACAGTAAGATTAAACTTACTGTAGCCGTGACCCTTCAGGGAAGGATGTCATGTAAGAAATTAGGTTTCCTGTTTTCCATTTTTCTTTTCTTTACCCTCTTCGTTTTTGCATGGATATCTGCTAGTTGACATTGCCAAATCACTGTAAATAGGTTTACAAAGCATTATAAGACCAAAGATGTTTATTAATTTTTCGAATGATACGATGTCCCTGATGAATTGGTTGAAAGCTCTTCTCAAGACCAGGAAGAAGCACCTAGGACAGGAGTCCTCCTAATGGTCAAGTAGAAGAAATTAAGCAAAGAAAACAATATTAACACTAGCTCTATTGCTCAGCCTGTTTTTGGGTTATTGAATCTAAGCATTAATTGGTAGTTTTTTTTTCACTAGAGATGATGATTTTTATGCAAGACATATATAATCATCTCCAGGTTTGGTTTGTGATTGTATAGCAAGTCAATCAGCTTGGTTATTAGATTTCAGATGGCATATGCATGCACCCTTAGTGGTTGTAATCTTATCTTACCTATATTGATTCCTACGTACAGAGTATTCTACATGCAACACCTATTCATAGTATTTTATCATATTTAGAGGGCATTTTGAACATTTCATTTCCTTTCTTCCCTTTCCCCTTCTGTGAATCTTTGTTACCTTTCCATCATCATCACCGCCCCAAGTCAACTCTTGCCGAAGACATTACGACCAAGCTCATCAGCAAGTTCATCACCCTTTTTAACCTGGACTCAGATTTGCGATTCCTGCAACATGCTTTCTGGGCAGCAAAGGATTGCTGAAGCGACAACGAGATTTGGGTCAAGGGACGGGGTTTGGACCCGAGTCCAACCAAATCTATTTAAGGCCTTTCAGCAAGCGACGTTTCAAGTGTGGTTGATAAGAGAGATGAAGGGAAAGAAGTCGGGCAACAAAATAAATTCCAATCTCGATAAACCTGTGAGTAGATGCTGAGATCTTTTTTTTTTTTTGTTTTTAAATGTAGGACTGAAATCTAAGTTGTTCGTTTGTCATTGTGTTTTTTTAGAGTTAACTACACAGAAAAAGCGATTTACAATTTAGTTTGCTCCATTCCCACTACCGAAGCGAGAGGGCATTTGGGAGGTGCCCAGAAAGGTGAATCTTCTTTTTTTAGCAATTACTCCATTTTTCTAATCTTCAAAATGCTTTAATTTGAAAGTATTATTCTTTGATTTCATATAGGTAAGATTACAAATGTCAAAACAATATTTAATATTTTCTCTAATTTTATAGTCAACGGATTATTTATTTTAAAGTTATTTAAAAATGTGATTTTTATTCTATTGTAAGTATCTCTTGGAACTAATTTCAATCATTTTCATTTGTTTAAATATTTCAAATTTCGGCTAGCAAATGATTTGAAACAAAACTTTTACGGTCTTAGGATGTTCTTTGGGGAATTGAAAAGCATACCTGAAATCCACAAATAGCTAAAGAGAATGAGTATTGTAATTGTGAGTGCTTCTTTTATTGTCTCTGTCTTGGCCTTTTTGTGCATGTCAATAATGTGATTGCTTTGATATTTCTCATAGGTTGTGAAATTTCAGAAATTGAAGTATATTTTCAGTGGATGTTCTGTTTCCATGTACTGAACTGAGAATTTGATTTACTTAAATTTGAATTTGAAACTCTCCAACACTCTTGATCTGTATCGAAGCTTAACTAATGGAGGGAAGCACGTAATAGGACTAGATATACCCTTTTAAATTTGGCAATGGCTATTTTGTATGTTACTGCATGGCAATGTGCTCTCAGAATTTAATAAACTTTCGTTTTTGAGCTTTGGACTTGCGTAAAATCTGCGAAATTAGGCTTGCTTTTTCTGAAATTTGAATAGGATACAAATAATCCTCGATTTTCTAAATTGGTTTGAGAGTATCTGGAATTGCCATGGTTGCTTTGTTCAACGATGTTATTTTGATTACCTGCATCATGTTCCTGTAGTGAGATTAACCCATTCCTATTTTTTCATATGAGTTGTACAGAACATCGTCAATCATACTTTCATCGCTGTAGTTATTCTTCTCTAGCTTGCCTTTTCTGTTGCTTGTGCGAACGTGAGAGGAATTATATAATGCAGTTAAAAGCTTAGCCCAAAAAGAATGTAATTTCCTTCATTCTTTTTTGCTTTACAGAGCAAAAAAAAAAAAAAATTAAAAAGAAAGTTTATGTCTGCTGAATTTATTTTTTACCCTTGGCTTGCTTATTTATTTGTTTTAGGACTATAACTACATGCCAATATACTTCACTTATTAACTTACCCATCTATTCGCAAAAGGAAAAGTGAATAAATAGTTTACATATAAATTCTGCATCCACATTTTAAATCATCCCATTTATTCTTTTTTTATTTACTGTTGCCTTCACACGGGTTTTAGTAGAATGATAAAAATTTTAAATAACATCTTTTCGCTAATCATAAACTTATATACCTTTATTTCAATTTTCTTTGGCTGTAACTCACTAAATTATAGAATCATTTTTCTGCATACTCTAACGACAATTATTTAATATTTGTTCCAGTGCTGGATGAGGAGGAGACAAATGTCGTTGAAGATCTAAAATCACTGTTGTGAGACCACTTTTTGTTGTTTGATAACTATCATCTTGCTTCTGCAATGTTGTCCAAAAAATTGACAAAATTGAACTTTGTTCTGTTTTCTGGATAACATAGTGTCAGCTGTTCATTGCTGAGCATAAAATGACTTTTTGTACATTTTGTGATGAATTATCTTTGTACATGCATAAAATATTAACTGCTAGGATGATATGCAATGACAGAAGTTTGCAGCAAAGTCTTACATAACATGTTACCTAGCTATTTCATAATCAAAAGCTTTTATTTGCAGAAGACAACTTGGTTCTTTTCATCTTCTTCACTTTAATTATTTTTCTATTTCGATCAATTGACCTAAACTACTATTAAAATCCTGTGGATGATAGAAATATGTTTCGATATTATTTGTAGTTACTGTTATTTTTATCCATGCATTGTTGTTAACAAGTACTTTATTATTCAATTCATAGATGAAATATACTATCAGATTATTTAACTATTCAAAATGATTTCCAAACTATACGTCAATTAATAACTCCTGTAGCGTAGTGCTGGTCGGTAACTAGTATATTTCTAAAGAGAAGAGATAGAGGACTGAGGAGTTATAAAAGTGGCAAATTGTATATTTTTGTACAAAAACAGGTGGTTGTAAGTAAAAAAGATAACATGTTTGGTTGCTGCATGAGGCTTGCTTCATTGTCATTGCGTTACCACTTACACACAAATCTAAGCCTTGGCATGTCAAATGAATGTTATGCAGAGGGAGAAACCTTGCCAATTTTGGATCTTTGCATAGGATGAAGCAGGGATTCTGGCACTTTTATGGGTCTTTGCTCTGAGTTCTTGATGTATACCTATAGGTCTTTGATTTGGATTTTGTGCCATGAGTTTGGGAATTAACCTCTGTAGGCATTGATGTCAAATTCAAGAACTCTTTTTGTTTGAATTCTTATGGGTGCAGTTTTAATGAAATAGTACCTTTTAAAAAAAATCCATGCTCAATGTGATGGAAGGAACATTATTTGTTAAGCTGCAACTTGCAGGCTCTTGCCCCTTCTCTTCCTTGTAATTTGTTCTTTAACTCTTTCTACATGTACAATATCTAATAAAAAAGCATGTGTTTCTAGGAACATGAAGACGGGACTTGAACTCCTTAACATTAAATTGCTCAGCCAGCCAATGACTGATGGCTGATGGCTTTATAACTCCTTAACATTAATCGTGATTACACACTAATTAACTTGAGTAACTATCAGCTGTGTTAGTCAATTCAAGTTGTCTGATGGCTTCGATAGTACCATAGATGCCATCCCATATTCCTTCTCTGATAGATGTCACCTGTAATATTGAAAAAGAAAGTTTTCTCATATCCTAGATCCCATAATAACTTGTCACAATAAACATGCTAGCAGATAGGAATCCATAAAACAAACTTGAAAAGCCAATGCAGTCATTGGCACACTGAAGGTGCTAAAACCATTGTACCACCTCAACTACTCAACCACAAAAGCATGCTACAACTGCCTTCTTTTTCTGCAATGCATCAAGCAAAAACTAATGCTCACAGGGTTCAAGAACAATGCTTTCGTATTCAGAATAATTATCAGCTGTGTTGATCAATTCAAGTTGTCTGACAAACAACCAGAGGAATTCTGTGACTGTCACATTTGAATGTCTCAACCCAAGGAACATTTTTTCTGTATCAAGCTCTATTTATATATCACATTTGAATTCAGAGCTCTGCAAGTTGCAGCTCAACACATAAAGCGAGAGAACGAGCTGCTGTTTGCAGCGAGTGCCCTCCTTTATCGATTGGTTTACGATAATGTATGGAAAATTATTCAAATTTTACCAGTGTTTCTTTCTTTTGTTGTTTATTTTTACCCGCCATCGATTCTATAAGGAGTGCTTTAATGATTATATATAATCATGGGTTATGGCTTATTAATATATATGGTTAATTAGTTTGTATTCTTTCGTTGAATTGGCAATAGTGTATAGAAAATGTTAGAAAAATAAGATTGTCATTATATTTCATAAGAAACAAGAAAAATAAATACAACAGTCGCTTCTTAAAAATAAAAAATAATTAAATAAAATTTAAAAGACAATATCTATACCAAAAGATAAAATTAACATTTATCTTCAAAAATCAAAACTATTGAAATTTAAATTCAACTGATGGTTGGACCCAAATGTGAGGAGGAGATAAATCTATTTGCTGAGCTTTTTGTCGATAATATTTTTTCATTTTTCCATCTTTCATGTTGAAAACATCATTATCTCGAGGGCCAAGTGGCCAATAACCGGTAAAAATGAAATAATCATTTGTGAAATAAATAGAATTAGGTAAGCCTTTAGAAAAATCTAAAGCTGAAACAGCCCAGATTTGATTATCACCCACAAACACTACATCTCTATCTATATTCTTGACCTCTTTTTCCTCTAACAATTTACCACTTTGATCATCTAAAACCAACTTGAAAACCTTGAAACTCTTAGTAAAATAATAGTAATCAGGAGAGTCCTCAAATTCGATTTTCTTTTTAATAGAGAATAGATCTCTTTTAGATGATTCAACAAGATATGCTCGATGAACATAATCCTTTGTCCTTTGATATGCTGACCTGACTATCTTCACTTTTGGTGAATTCAAACTATCGTCAAGACTATCATTAACATTAAAAGATATTACCAAACTTCGAGTTTCAATAGCATATGCCAAATTTTTTTTAAAAAATAACATCAGTGAAAGTCGTCAAATTCTTATCTAGATATATCCAACTTTTTTGTGTGGGCTTGTAGAAGACTAATCTGGCTCTATTGTTGTAAATAACCACAACCACATAATTATCTAGATGTGATTAAGGATCAGTTGACAAGATAACCTTATGAACGTCAAATTGGTAACTTACTGATGTTCGATCTGATAGATGTTTAATCTCAGGAAGATCAATTGTGATCCCATCCTTAAAAGGATTTACGAGGATTATAACCATATTGTTATCCACAGCCGCTAACCAATCATAAGAAGAACCACAAAATCTCTTAAAATGAGATTTTGGTAATTTAATGTTGCAGAATTTTGTTTTGACTTGTAGGCTACATAATTGTCGAACTCTGTTGCTCATTCTTGTTGGAATCAACAACATGGGAACTAGATTAGGTGATGATTACCTTTTCAAGTCAACAAAATTATTGAAGGCTGAATGCCAATGCTTACAAACTGCACCAAATCGAACTAGATTGCTATTGGCATCTAATTTGTTAAGAACTAAAAAGAAACAGAGCGTGGGAAGATTTTCCCAATTTGCTTCAACTTTCTCCATGCTATTGCTAATGAAACAATTTGAAAAAGTAGAAAAATATTAAGGAAAACGTGAAGAAAAGAAATAGAAAAGAGTATTAGCTAACTTTATACTTGATACGTTTTGCTTCTTTGTGAATTGCAAGTAATGGTAATTAAATATACAAAAATTAAGGTTTTATATTCTTGACATCCCGAATCCAATTTAAATTAGAAGTTAATTTCAAGTGTTATAATACAACTGAAAAATAAAAAGAATCAATCCAATTCAAATTAGGAATAGATATGAAGTTTTGTAATACAATAGGAAAATAAACAAATTTGAACAATTCAATTCCACCGTATTCATTGGCCGGATTAATTCAGGAGTTTGTTCAAATACCAATAATCCAGCAAATTTTATTGTACATTAATTGAAATACTGGGAAGCATATGCTGATTGAGACAAGGAAAGAACATCTTGCAGTATTCATTAGTTGGGATTAATTCAGGACTTTTTGTTAATTCCTTATTTCTTCTAATTTTTATTTATACTTATAACTCCTATAGGAAAAAGGGTCCTTTTGTAAGGCAATAAAAAGAAATAAAAAAAAAAATTGCCCTGGCTTGGTTTTTTTTCTTTCTCCAATTCTTGATAGGAAAACGAGACATCAACCGACTTACTCTTGTGTATACATAAAGCAAAGGTTTTGAGGACGTTAAACTCATACTAGTTATTCATGATGAAGGTTGATCCCATGACTGTTGAAGATGTCGCTGCCAATCTTGAGCCGGTTTTGAGCTTCAAAGAAGGAGGGGTCCGTGAACTCATCCAGCGACTGCAATGCTCCTCCAAACGTGGACATGGAGTCTTACCCGACAATACCCTAGTTTTGGAGAGATCATGCGAGCACCCCGCAGTTGTCAATGGAGTTTGTAATGATTGCTGTCAAACGATTGAAGAAGATGGTAATTACGGCCTGGATTTCAGCTACTTACACATGGGGTTGAGGCTTAGCCGTGGCGAAATCGATCGCTTGCGTTGCCTGGAGACTGAGAGATTGTTTTCTCAGAAAAAGCTTCACCTGGTTTTGGATATTGATAACACGTTGATTCATTCCTTTCGATCGGAAGCCTTTTCAAAACTTGGTGTCCCCAAATATGATATGCAGGAAGTTGATGGGATCTTCGTGAAGTTGAGACCCCTTGTTTCTGACTTTTTAGAGAGGGCCAGCACCATGTTTGAGATGCATCTCTACACCCTTGGCTCTCGCTCATATGCGAAGAAGATGGCTAAAATCCTTGATCCCCAAGACAAGTATTTCGATCACAGAATAATCTCTCGCGACGAGAGCCCTGGTTTGGTAAAAACGCTTGATTTAGTGTTGGGGATGGAATCTTCTATTCTCATCCTTGATGATAATGACGAAGTATGGCCAAATCATGAGCGGAATTTGATCTTGATGAAAGAGTTCTTGTTTACAGGGAAGAAAACAGACGAAAACGAGATGAATACTCCATTGAATGACATTCTTAAAGCTCTGTCTGCAATTCATACAGCCTTCTTCGATGACAATATTCAAGCCACGTTTCGTGACAGAGATGTTAGGGAGTTGGCATCATCAGTTCGTTCTACCGTGCTTAAAGGATGTAATTTATACGTGAGCAACGTCAAGTATTCTGGAATATTGCGGTTGATCGCCAAGGAATTGGGAGCCACATGCAGCAAAGAACTCAATCATTCGGTGACTCATTTGGTGTCTTGTTATAAAGGAACCGAGGATTTCAATAGGGCCGTGAGAGAGGAGAAATACTTGGTACGTCCACGATGGGTAAAGGATGCTTACTTCTTATGGAAGAGGCCAGCAGAAGAGAATTTTCCCATTAAAAAGAGCAGCAAGGCTATTTTGAAAGCAATTATAGCATGTACTGTTTTTTTTTCTTAATGAAACCAATGCTCACTTGTACATTTCTCTAGTTGCTTGAATGTGTTACCTTTAATGTTGATTTACTACTAGTTAAAGCCAAAATGTTTAGAAGCTAGGGAATAGTGCCAAGGTACGACTTGTGAGCCCAAATTATAGCCTGTCTTTGAGGAACATAAGGCCAACTGTTCCAGAAATATAAATTCTTGTTGTTTTATACCAAAATGAGATCACTAAACTTGGAAGTGGTAATACCAGCAATGCCTGCATTGAAGACTTGTTGATTAGATTCTTCAGAGTACCACAGGTTGAACACACATATCTACTGGAAATATTATATCTAATCCAAGCATCAATTATCAACTTATTAACTACATTCCTATAAAGCACTAGGATGATGATACTAAGACAGAACAATCGAAGCGAAGCTCAAGTCAGTCACACATCCATTACTTCCCATCATCCGTCACACCAGCTGATTCTGAAGTTCCTTTCCTTGTTCATAAACACTCCCCAATGAGAATGGGTGGAACTGGTGCTAAGAACAAGGTTTGGAAGTTTCTACAGCAGCAAAGTGGGTATGAACAGATCATAACAGATGATCAGAAGAATGATGGCAAGAAAGTGGAAAGGGAAATATTCATAAAAATATTATATGTTTGTTTTGCAAGAAAATCCTTTTAGGTCTGTTCCAATCTTTGTAATTAATATTGACATGTTCTCTTAAATACTTTCCTAATCAAACTTTAGAAAATGACAAATGTATCATAAAATCCAGTGACTCCATATTTAATATTTCAATAACCTTATGTTATTGAATGTCCATAGACATTACTAAACAAGCACATACAATTACCAAATATTATAAGTAATTATTTACGTAAAATAATAATGAATGTATTTTGAAGTTATTGATTTTAGTGACCAAGGTTGTGAAGGGTTCAATTTCTTCCTCAAAATCTCTCCCCTCCAGATTCAGCCTGTTCTTCCACTGGAATCCGAGAGCCACAAGAGTGACCCATCATACTCGTTTCTCCCATGGTTTCAGGCACTACAATGGGGCTTGTGACCAGATCCAAACTCGTTCACCTATTTTCAGCTTGTGGGTCTACTCCCAGTGTGTGGTTACAATCCTCACCAGTTAGCAGCCCAAACTTGTCAGCCTCCATAAGCCCTTTGTTGCCTCTTGTCAAGCTATTGAGGTCCACATGGCTTGCGGCCATTGCAGCTTCGCTAAAACATTCCGAGCCCACATATTCGAACCCCACATCTACGTGTACAATCAACAACAATACAGTGTTCAAGTCGATTACTTCCACATCCACATGCCCAATACAGGTCTTCTTATCCTTATTTTCATACGGTTGGTCTGCCACCGATGGGTTTTGATTTCTATTTCTCCTATTAGGGCATTTAGGTAGCTTTTGGACCTTTTTCGCTCGGCATTACCTACGTTCTCTGACCCCGTTGCCTTCCCATTGTTTGAAAGTGAAGAGAGGCTTGATGTCACGGTCCTGCGGACGTTACGAATCTTGATGGAAGACGTCATGGTATCTGACAAGAGTTTTATAAATCTCATATTATATATTAAAATTAAATTAAATATTTAAAAATTTATATTATTTTTAATTTATGAGTTTTTTTATGAGGACAAAATCATAAACTTAACGGATTAAAAATAGATAATATGACGTGTATCATGACAGTAGATTTCAAAATTTTAATAGGTCTTTGTTGAAGTGGGGAAAATATCATAATCTCATAGAAAAATTATAAATCTCACATCTATTATGTATTAGAATGAGATTAGATATATAACAATTTACCCCATCTATAACTTGTGAGTCTCTTTTTGTAGAGACAAAACCTTTAGATCGAAACAAATAATATTTTGTAGGTTGATGTATATCACGTCAGTTAGTATCAAAGTCTCAATGAATTTTTGTTGGAGTGGAGAGAATGTTTTAATCTCACAAGGAAACTATAAATCTCACATTGATTATATATTAAAATGAAATTAAGAATTTAAAAATTTACATCATCTTTAATTTATTATAAATGGGTGTCGATGTGTATTAAAGTAAGATTAAGCATTAAAAATTTACACAATTTTTAATTTTTTATAAGTTGGTGTGGATCATACAAGGAAATCATGAATCTCATATAAATTAGATTCAAATTATTTTAAATCTGTTATACATTGATGTGGATCATGACACTTAAGACATTAGCTTCTCTTTTCTTTCCTGTGTCACTTACATTGCCAGGAATGTGAGCAACTTTCCCCTTAAAGCAATTTCCCACGGTCAATAAACTCCCAGTAAATGGTTTGTTAGTGGCTGTTACCATTAGATAACTTAATACTGCATAATTGTTGAACTAGGGATAGATTCTCTTCCTATAGTTTAGAGTCAAGAAAAGTATATAGCCTTATACCATCTCTTTGGGACCGAACACTTGTACCACTCAAACTCAGATCAATCAAACCTCAACTTTTCTTTCAAATTCGCATTGTTGCCCTTAATCTGGGTTTGTTCTTCCCTCATCCCTCATTTTCCTGCAACGTGTCCTACAACCCATGTGATCGCATGCCACGTGTCTCCTGTTCCGCAATCTATGCAACTCCTCGGTACGTAATGCGTCCTTGCCCACGAGCAAAGTAGGTACGTGTCAATAAAGTAAAATAAACAAACCCAGACTGGGTGTTGTTGAAGGTGAGTAGAAGGTATAGGTTCTTCACACGTGGGCCAATGACAATGGCGTTTTAGATGGTGGACTCTCAACCACTAATCTATTCCGATAATTGTCAGCCACAAGTTTGAAAAATGTAAACAACACTCAAAATCTTTTCTTTGCTTTCTGTCAATCCACATTTCTCTTTCATTGCAACTTGCTTACTAAAAATTAAAATTAAAAAAAAAAATGAAATGAAAAGGCTGCAAATACCACAGCCGCCTTTGTTTTCTGACAGCTGAAAAAGAAAAAAATAAAACGAGAAATCGATGCTCTTAGGCTTAGCTTCTTAATCCAACTAGAACCCGTCAGAGCTTCTTAATCCAACTAGAACCCGTCAGAGTTTTCAATCATTTCTGTCTGTTTTCTGCATCTAGACTGCTTTGTTTTTGTGATTCAGGAACTGGGTTGTCTTCATTTGCTCAGCTAGCTCCCTACAAGGTTTGGTTCCATTAAATTTCTTCTTCTTTTTCTTTTGTTGGCTGTTATGTTTCTAACTATGTTAGTAATAAGTTTGATGGGGAAAAAAGAATTTTTTTTGGAAGGGGAAAGATGTGAAATCTTTTATAGCGTATGTAATCTACAAAAGAACTTTGGTTAACCTTTGTTGGAACTTTTTAAGTTTATTTAATTAAAAATAAGAACTTTGGTTTTTCTTGAAAATTCTTTTAGAGGGTATGTGTTCAAATAAGGACTTTAGTTCATCTTTGTTGGAAAATTGTGAACTTTTTCAAGAGTTATGTGTTATAAGGATTTTCAGTTCTGCTTTGTTGGAAAATTTTGAACTTTTTAGGGAGTATGTATCAGAAAATAAGGGCTTGAGTTCATCTTAATCATTTTTTGTTATTTTTTATTCACTATTTTGTTTGGCTGGTGCCAAAAAAAAGGTAGGAAAAGTGTGATTATATAATTAAGCTTATATATTTTTTTATTTTCAGTGAAATATTTTATTGTGGATAGTTTCAAAGCTGATGTTAAACTGAGAAAATTGAACTTTTGGTCTAGTTGAAGTAAGTTGTGCAGGCTTTAAAAAACAATTTGTTTCTAAGTTGAAAATGTTGAAGGATTTACTTATTTAGCAGTAATTAAGGCTCCCGTTTTACTAGGATATAGTGTTCTAGTAGGTGAAATGAGTCTTCAAATTGTTATTAATATATTTCTGGGAGTAGGGGTTGATTTTTTATTTTGAGTTTAGCTCATAGAGCACCTACTTATAGATGGATCACTCATTTTTTCATTTTAGAATATACTGATTAGAGAGTTCAGGGAAAGGAACTAAACGATGAAATTTAAGACATTTTCTGACTTTCTTTTCTGGATTTCTCTTTGTTTTCTACCGCTTTGTAACATCTTGTTCTTTTGTTCAGATCAAAGCACAGCACATGGACTGGTGTTTTGGTAATGGTATTGAGGATCTTGTTGTCCCCATGGATCAAGAATTAGCAGATAGGCTTCCTTCACCTGAAAGTTGGTCAAAATGGGGATACTATTCTCCAGGAAATTTTGAGTCATCTAACAAATGCTTCGTTGTGGATGAAAACTTGACTTGTGAAGAACTAAAGTTCAATGGTAGATTTTGCAATGGCACTGAATTCGAAACATCAGCTGATGCTAAGGATCCATCTAGCTTTCCAAGTGTATGTGGAGGATTGTCAGAGGAGTCTCTCAATCAGGCTCCACTTTCATATCCCCAGCCAGATTACGAGCTTGATGATTTTGGCAGATTCCAGCAGATGGATGACATATTCTTGTACAAGCGTAACTTCTGGGATTAAGATACTTGGTTTTTTGCCTGTAGGAAATTAAGTAGTTTTGAGAATGCTTTAGGCTGTAATGTCAAATAACAGCATTCTCAGACATCCCATGGAAATTGAAGGGTTCAAAAGTATTGGTCAATTGTTCTATAAGAACTATTTGTTCATCATAGAAATTGGTAGCCGCCATCATCAGTGGTTATAACAAAGATATGAGATTCTCTCTTCTAGGTGATCTTGAGGGATCACTTGTGGTGGTGTTGCCTGTTTTCTTTGATGTGGACCTCTTTTATGCTACTTTTGTACATTAAAGTGTTTTATAACATAATTTAGCCATTCAGTATTCCATGGGATGATAAAATTTGCCCTGTCATTTTGATGTTTAACCTTTCAGCTGAAATGGTAGTATTTTCTTGTTCTAGTCTTCACTTCTTCTGGTTTCTACATGTTGCAGGAGTTCCTTACTGGAAGATCTGCTTGGGAGTGAAGATCTTCAGAAATCAGTTTGCTTTTCTCCTGAAGATCAATGTGGGAGAGTGCCAGCTGATTATCTTCTGACAGATGTAAGTTTGGATTCTCAAACTATTTCAAAAAATGAACATGGTATGGGAAGCGCTAAGTATCTCAAAACTCATGCATTTTCCCCATCGATGACTTTGGAGAAAGAAATACCTGCTTTACGTTTTAAACCACGCAAGTCAGGGCTCAAGAATAGCCCATCTGTAAAGGTGAGATTTTCCACCTGTCGCTTTATTGGGTAAGGAAACATGTCTTTAACACTAGCATGCTGCCAAATTTGTATTAGAGTACTTGGCTCTCCAGCTCAAGTTTTGGAACCATTCCTGCATGATGCACATGTCATGTATGATCATTTCTATTTACATTCTTGCAAGTATGCATTTTTTACTAGGGGCATTTTTCAGACAACTATTTTTGCAAAAGTTATGCTTAAGTTAGTGACATGAAGACATAGGGTGGAAGATTGCCCTGCCTCTATACGGATCATGCATAGAGAAAGAGTATTAGCATTTAAAATTTGGGGAAAGCAACAAAGGGAAGGGTGAAAGGAAATATCTGAAATGGAAAAATATACTGTGAATATAAGATTATTAATTTTTCTGTAACTGTTGAATGAACAATATTTCCTTTTCTCCATTCCTTTTTTGATAAAGTGAATGGAGGCACTTTTTTGCTTTTAGGATGGCTTGTGTCTTATGTTTTAACAGCTTTTACAAACTTTACTGCTGTTCACCATTCTAGAGATGACAAGGAAATGATATATATTTACTTTTTATTCTAATATAGATTGAGAAGCACCATGTTATGATTTCAACTCTCAACCAATTTTTTAAGAGCCAATCTGAAGCTGAATATTTTCTGGAAAAATATATGTATTTCCAATAGTATTTGCAAATATTCTAAATGGAGAGCTGTCCTTGTTTCGTTTACTGAGCTGGTGCCTTCAAACTGACGCAGAAAGAATAAGTTCCAGAAATTCTTCACAAGTGATGAAACTTCTTTTGTAGCCTACAAATCTCTGCTACGAAGTCCTGTTCCGGCCACCCACTTAGCAAATATATGGCATAAAAACCAGACCAGTTCAAAGCCTTGCCAAATTTATCACCATAGGAGACTCTTCAGTTGCCAATCATTCTTTAAAGAATCCTTCATAAGAATCAGTTACGTAAGCATTCTATCATTACTTTTTGGTGCAGGCATTAGTGCTTCAAACTTGCTAACTTTTCTTATTGGTGATAATTAGAATATTACCTGTGTGCAACACACGGGACCTCTTTGCACCCCCTCTCTTTGCTAATTTGCTTCAACATCTTTTTCTCTTTCTCTCTATTTGCCCTTCACGCGGTTAACTCTGACCCCTTTGCACCCCTCTCTTTCTCTCTCTTTGCTTCAGCATTTTTTCCGTTTCACTCTCTCTGCCCTCCACGTGGTTAACTCTGGAAGCCCACTGGGGCTTCCTTTTAAGTATGTTATAGATGTTAACCCCATTGATGGTAGCATTCATTCTCCAGGATGCAGAAAGCCTAAAGATGTAACAGTCATATCTAAAGGAAGCTCTTGTCAATTGCTAGTGTCATTTTTACTGACTTTCAAACTTTTTAGTCTTAGCTTTAAGAATTTCTTACCTTCAGCTGTCACTAGGAACAGAACTGGGGACATATTTCTCAGTGAGCTTGTTTCTGACAACAGTAGCATATATTTATCTAAGTCTTTTGTTCCTACAACCTCTTTTCTTTTATATTATTGTAGATGTTTCAGCCATTTTTATACAAAGCAGTCCTAGGCCACAAAAGGTGGACTCATTATCTGCTAAACATTATTAGGTTCATTTTTGTAATTCAAGAAGACTGCATACAACCCAACTGCTCATTATCAGATTGTTGTATTCCTTCATCATGGGATATACTTTCTAAGCTCAATGTTGGTTTTTGATTCTTTGTTTTTGGAAGTGCTTTTGTCAATTAAAGTCTCAAAAGGAATCCCATGCAGCTTTGAAAAATCAGTGGAAATGCTTGGCTTCTAAGCTCATCCGAGCCTATCTGCCATACATACATTGCATCAGCCTATGCTTATATTTAAAAATTTAATGTAGCTTCTGAGGTTATAAGATTAACTAATCAATGTAATTTTTGTATAGGCACCACTTGCCAAAATCTTGGCCCCTCCTGAACGGAACAGTGAAACTGGATTTGTATCTGAGGGAATATCACTTGAAGAATCTGTTTTGCAGGAGCTTGAAATGGTGACAGTTCAGGTGAACAACTAAATAAATATGTACATTGTGTCATCAGTGAATAGCATAAGAGCATTTGCTTACTGAAATTCTGTATTTCAATTTGTTCAGTTGTCTAATAAGACTCGAATTTGCTTTCGAGATGCATTCTACCGTCTTGCCAAGAACTCAAAACAGAATCCTGTAGTAATAAACCAACATGGAAACGTCTGTGTGAGAACTCATGCGCCGATGTGGATAGTCTATGAGGAGAAAATGAGGTTAAAGTTTACTACAATTTGCAGCATTTTTACTCTATGTATTTTTCTTATATTTGAATCACTTCTATTGTTTTCTAGTTTCTTTCCTACAAATTAAAGCAAAATGCTTGGGAGCAAGGTAATAAAGTGCCAAAGATACTTCTTTTAAGGCCAAAGTAGCCTGCCTTTGGGGCACTTTCATCCAGAAAATTGCATTGTCTGCAGAAAATCTGTTTCCAGAAACAGCTCTTATAATTTTCTTTATGGTTTTCGTAACATCTGAAGAGTCTGATACCAGAAACAATCTAGAAGTTCAGACTGCTTTCTATTTAGAGAAAATATCTTGTAGCCTTTTCTTGTAAACTACATGAATCTGTTTTAGATTTATGTTACACATTCAAATGTGTAACTGTGCCATGTCCTTGTCCATGTTTTAATCTTTCTTGATCAGAAGATAATTTTGATATCCAGGTCTGGAAGAAAAGAAACAACCGAATCAGAGACCAACTCCATTGATCGAGCTATTGCTAACCTCACCTTCAATAATATGGAAACTAATGTTCGAGATTTTCCTATTGCCACACCAGCCAAGTCTAAGCAACATGCCATCAGAGTGACAGGACAGAAAAACAATAGCTCAAATCAATCCGGGATCCATTATTTCCCACGATCTTCTGTTGCCTCAACCGATGCTGAGGTTCCTTTCCTTGTTCATAAACGCTCCCAAATGAGAATGGCTGGACATGAATAGGCCTCAAGGAACTGATTCTGAGAACAAGGGTGTAGAAGTTCTTATAGCATCAAAATCGGTACGAACAGATAACAGGATTGCTGGAAATCACTGGTTAGAAGAATGATGATGGTAAGGGGAAGTGGGAAAAGGAAAGATAGATAAAGTTATTTATGTTTGTTAAGCAAAGAAGATTCTTTTAGGTGTGTTCCAATCTTTGAATGTATATAATAGCAGTTCAAAGCACTGGTGGCTTTGTACCCTCCACTTGATACAATACTGTTTATGTTCAGCTCAGTTTTGATTAGCATTTCATAGACATTGATTCAAATTTCCAGCTGACACGTTCATCTGCATTCTTCCTTTCCCATGCAAATCTCTTTGATGCAATTGTCATGCTAGGTTTTGCAAAAGTAGAACCATACATAAGTAATATGGTTCAATAATTATTAAAATAATCACGTAATAATTAAAGTGTTCAAGGATCGAGTTTCTTGTTTAGGTTTACGAGTCTGATCATATTGGTTAAATTATTATATTAATAATTATATATTTTTATTTAATTTTAAGTTTAAAATATAGTTAAAAATATAATTTTATTACTATAAAAATATTTTTATTTATTTTATAATAAAATAATAACTAAATGGATAAGTCAAGTCGATTGTGAACTTGACTTTTAAAAAGGAAAGCCCGATAAGGGCGACATGATTGTGTAACCCTACTTGTGTTGTGGAGTTAGTGCATAAAAATAATAAATTTACAAAATAATTATTTTTGTATTAACATAAAAAAAAATTCTTTTTCTCATTTCTCACGTTTGACTTTAAAAATTAATTTAAATTTTGTGAACCGATTAAATATTATTCCAGTGCTTTTAAAAATATTTTTAATAGCAACTTGATGGGAAGTCAAATTTCATATAAGTGCATCCCACAATATTTTTGATAGGAGTATCTTTTTTTTTTATTATTATTATTAGAAAATTATTCAAGATAATCTTAAAACAAAAGAAAATTATTCAAGATAACAAGAAATTAAGAAAAAAAGGGAAATATAATTCAATTAAAAAGAAATAAATTAGGGAATTATTTAATTATTGAAAAAAAATCATTGTCACAAAAAATTAATATTTTAATATACAATTGAATATGTACAAAGTCAAATATCTAAGACATGGTCTTAGTCGTTAATTAAGTTGACCATCTTACTCTTATTAATTAAACAAAAAGTCTTTGACACGATGGACGGCTGTAATTGTCCCAATCAAGGAATTCCAGTTTAAGGAAACATCAAGCAAGTAATTCAGAATTTTTATCATATAGATACTTCCAAGCACGTTGGACAGTACAAAACTGATTACTATTTGTTTAAATTTTTATCTTCCAATTAAATTAACAATTAATTTAAGTATTAAGAATTTTGATATAAAAAGTTTCATTTCGGAATAGTTCGTTTTTGTGTAAAAAAAAAATATCAATCGTATTCGCACATTTGATTCAGTAGTCGATACGAAATTTTTTTTTATTTTGTTTTTTTTTTATCTTTTTGATGTTAGGGTCACTCAAACAACTTTTATGAATATCAAAATTTTATATATACCATAAACAAAAAGAAAAATTACGAATGAAAAATTATCAACATAAATCAAACGATTGAACTTTTAAATCTTACAAACGGATTCGAATAATCAACACTTGTATATATTAAATTATAAATAATTAAAATAACTAAATTTCAGTATTGAAGTGTTTCGTATTTACATTTTAGTTTCCTTTTTCTATAAATAAAATATATGTTCCATCGTTGTAACTTGGGCTAGCTAGTGATATAGGATCGATTTAGGTAGAGATATATGGTTCCAACTATAAAGGGTTCCATTCACTTAACTAAATAACTTTCTCTAGAAAATATTTGGGGTCGCTTGCATAGCTTTACAGTAAGTATACGTAATCAATTATAATTCTAATTAAATAATTTATAAAATTATTTAACAGTATATCACGAATTTTATGATAACTGAAAACCTGCTCAAATGGTTGCGAAAACATCTTAAACAAATCAACTAATAAAAAGCTATATTTAGTTAACTAAACTAATAAGTCAGTAGTAATATGTTATTTAAATGTAAAAAAAAAAAAAGAAAAGAAAACAGTCATAAGAACACATCAACGTGCATGCCATAAACTACCTCATATTTATATGCCTGCAACAACACCATAGAGCCTTGCCTAGCCATAGCTGCCTGAGTCCTAACCCCCTTCATCACATAGCTTCCGTCCATGGCAGCTCAAAGTATTCCATCTCCTCCACCACATCAATCTCAATCTTCACCGCCTACTCCGGCGAGCATGCAATTCGAATCCCGGCCGGCGATTTCCCTCCAACAACCATCGAATAAGAAAGGGTCGTCGAAATCCTCCAAGTTGTTTAAACGGTTTCGTTCCGTTTTCCGATCATTTCCAATCATAACCCCGATGTGCAAGATCCCGGTCACGCTCCATGGTAACCGTCCACAAGACAACCATATCCATGGAGGGACTCGGATGACTGGAACCTTATTTGGGTACCGTAAAGCTAGGGTTAACCTTGCCATCCAAGAGAACCCTAGGTGCCTCCCTATTCTAGTACTTGAGCTTGCGATAACAACAGGAAAGCTCCTCCAGGACATGGGGTTGGGGCTCGTTAGGATTGCTCTGGAATGTGAAAAGCGTCCAACAGAGAAGACCAAGATCCTGGATGAGCCAATATGGACATTATTTTGTAATGGGAAGAAATCAGGCTATGGCGTAAAGAGGGAACCGACAGATGAAGATTTAATGGTGATGCAAACGTTGCATCCTGTTTCGATGGGAGCTGGCGTGATACCAAGCGAAGCTAAGGAGAATCCTGATGGAGAGTTGACATACATGCGTGCAAATTTCGAACGGGTTATCAATTCTAGAGATTCAGAAACTTATTACATGATGAATCCGGATGGTAACTCTGGCCCTGAACTCAGCATATTCTTTGTCAGGATTGGATGAAAAAGCTAGGAATTAGTTCAACAATTCAAGACCTTGGGCATCCAAATGAAGGTTAAATCATCTTTGTCTATTGGAGGTTGATTTGATCAAACTCAACATTTGCAATTCAAGAGTGCATGAGGAAGGGCATTAAGTTCCGGATATGTGGAGTATTGCTATGTGAAAATGTTGATGGTGAAGGCTATTTTAAGGAGTTGAAGAGCAAGAGCCATGGAGGAATAATACTTTTAAGAGGAAAATTGACTCTTTGTAGCCATCAATGAGAGAATTATGTTTGTTTGAGTTAGGCCATTAGTTTTTGCTAGTGAATCATAGAAGGCATTTACTCTAGAAATGTTCTTCTTTGTACCATTTTATTTCTTTATATTCATTATAGTGAATATGAAGGAAAGGGGAAGAAAGGAAAATTTTCTATTGAACATCTTATTTTCTTTTCCAGAGTCATCGAATGTTGGGAGTTAAAAATTAAATTGACTGACTCAAAGTTGATTTTTCAATATAAAATTATAACTTATAATCAATGACTCAAAGTCATCTATTATCTCAATGGTAACGAGTAAGTATATGTATCTCTTTTTGAAAGACTCAATCGCCCTTTTTCTCGATTACAAAATATTTTCTTCAAGATTTTAAAGGATCATAATCTGCCGAAGATATATGCCCTTCATTCCAAAATCTTGTCCAAAAAATGTTTGCCATTAATGAATTAGAGAGAAGATAAACAATAAAACAAAATTTGTTATTAACAGTCTTTGAATCCGTCAAGCTAAACCGCACATCCACTTTCTAGTTTGCAAATGGAAAAAAAAAGGTGTCATTTTGTTGAAACCTGAAGGTGTTTTATATCTTTTTAAAATTTTCTCTTTTTTCATAGTTTTGGGCCCATTTGAGAGGAGATTTGAACTTCGACTGCTTATTTGTGGTTTGCATTTAAAATAAATAAGTGTTTATTTTATAATTTAAATAAAGGTTAAAAGAAAAAAAAAATTGAACTAGTTCTATGTACGTCCACTACTTGGGTGAATAAGAAATGATTTTAGCGATAGTATTTAAAACAAGCTCATGAACTATTTAAGAAAATTCAAATAACTTTATATGCTTTTATTGTGTTCAATCAAAATTTTATATTTTTATTTTGTGCCAAATAAGCCCTTGTTATGATTAACAGTTGATTAATCATTCTTAGTCAAAAATGTCACATATGGTACTGATGTAGCATGTTGACATGGCATACTTATGTGACATGATGACATGATCAGCATTATATAAGTACAAAAGGACAATTGACATTTTGACTAATGAAAGTTAGTCATTGCTAGTTATAAGGACTTATTTGATCTAAAATAAAAATATATGGACTTGATTAAATGCAGTAGAAGAATAAATATTTATTTAAATTTTTTTAATAATTTAAGGGCTTTTTAGTTAAAACATTATGCTATAATTTTATAATTTTAATAAAAGTTAAAAGAAAAAAAATAGAAATTATGAGAAATGGTCAATCTCATAAGGTCATTTCAAAAATAACCCTTAATATAAAGTTAACTGTTTTTGCCTAATTTTTACCATGACTTGACTAAAATGTCTTTGAAGTCATTTTAGACAAATTAAATGCTTCCGATTTTTCTCTCTTGCCATTCGTTTACTGTAACTCCCATTTTTCTTTGTCGCCATCTAGCTCTCTCTAATTTTACCACAATCACTATTTCTTTCTGTCTATCTCTCACCATCTTGCCATATCATCGTCAATCTACAGACCAAAGAGCAAAACATGACGGGTAACAACATGTTCTTGGGTTTATTGGTTTACATTCACAAAACTTTTTCTCTGTCTATCTCTCATCATCTTGTCATATCATCGTCGATTTACAAACCAAAGAGCAGGGTATGGTGAGTATCAACATGTTCTTGGGTTTATTGGTGTTGAGTTTTTCAGTGATTCAAGTTTGGTAGAACATGCCTTGGCATGTAACAAAGTGATTCATGTCTTGGCGTGTAATATCAGTATGAAGAAGGAGGTTTTGGCGTGTAATATATAGTGCTTAAACTTTGGCCTTGGCGTGTAACATCTATTACTGAAGCTTTAGTGTGTAACATCTTCTATTGAAGTGTGTAATATTTGCTTAGGCTTGCAGTGTCATTTGTTTTTCTTTTTTTGTTATTTTTAGTTGATGTAGAGCACAATAAACTAAGTTTTTGATTGTGCACTCCACCAACATTTTGGGATTTTTTGTTTTTTGAGGCTACATCTACGAATTAGTAGTTTTTGATATTTTGTAATTATATATATATCTAAAAAATTTGAATGAAGGTGAGAGAAAGTTTTTTCTTCAAAATCCATTACTTTGTTCATTCTCTTTTTTTTTCCAAAAATTTTCAAAGTTCTTATTTTTTTGCAAAATTTTCTTGAAAAATCAATAATTGCTTTACATTCACAAAATCCAAAAGTTGATGGGTTTAAGTTATAAGTGGAATGAAATCTATAAATTAGAATACTGCCTAGAGTTGTTAAACGCCATGTCTGCATGTAACAACTTTAATACACCTAGTGTGTAACAAATTTATTGAATATGGCATGGTATGTAACAACGTGCTTTTGCACATGTCTACATGTAACAACATTTTTTTTTCAAAATAGCGTGTAATAAAATTTTTTTTTGAATATGACGTGTAACAACAACATTTTTTAAATATGGTGTGTAACTTGCTCCTTTGTATTTTACTATAACATAAACTCTTAGAGTCAAATAACGTGTAACAACTTTTTTTTCAACATGGTGTGCACCAACATTTTTTTTAACATGACATGTAGTAACAATATTTTTTAACATGGCGTGTAACTTGGTCTCTATCTTTGTATTTTATTAGACATAAACTCTTAGAGTTAAACACCTTCATGATATAGAGAAAGTTTAAAATCAAAAAAGAATTTGACATGGAAAGAAAGATGTATTGAAAATTTAATCAACATCAACCTCATAGCTAGTATGAAATGGATTTGGATAAACAATATTATCCAAAATCTCCAAATTTGGATAATTAGCTTTTGAGGTTATTTTAAATGTTACATTGCCTATAATCATAAAAAAAATGGCATGTAATAATATTTTTTTCAACATGGCGTGCAACAATATTTTTTTCAACACGTGATTTTGAATATAAGGAGGTTTAAGGGCAATTTTGTTCAAAATTTTTTTCTCTTGGTTAAAAACAGTTAAAATTTTAAAAAAAGTTATTTTTGAAAACACTTTATCTTTGAGGGTTAAAAAATTGTTTGAAAACAAATATAAAAAGTTACAGTTATCTAAAAACATGAAAAAGAAAAAATAACTCAACCTATAGTTATTTAAGAAACAAGAAAAAATGCACAACAATTTTACAATATATAAACCCAAATCCTATTTAAAAAATAAAAAATAACATATCTTTACTAATATATAATTTTTTTATTTAACTTTTTGATTTTTTGATTAATTTACTCATTAAATTGATATTGATTGACACACGAAACCAACTCAATTATTAGTTTTAAGAACAATATAGATATTAATTTTTTTCCTATTTCAAGCATGGATCGATAATTTTACAAATGAAAGCTAGGATGGATATGTGAGAGAAATATTAGCACATGAATGATTAATAATTTAGAGTTTTTTTATTATATTTTTTTTCGCAAAACTAAGGTTGTTAATTGAAATACTTTTAAAAGTTATTCCCAAAAGTATGTAATCTGGTATGACTATGTTTTTGTTTCTAGAATGCAATACAAGGGATGAAATTTATGTTAAGCACTCTCCTCTTGTCTTTGTTGCAAGTTGACATTGTAGTGTAAAGGACTTTTGGACCAACATTTGACTTGTAGGGTGGAGGATGATGGACAACATCATGATAGCCATGTTTACCCTTCAGTGAAGGACCAATGTCAACAAAATCACATGTTTCTTGGAGAGGTTCAATGGCATTGGCAAGAAAACTTGGACAATGGATAGAGCGTTTGAATTGCTGAGAATGAATCAAAATGTCATATTGTGGTATAGGAATGGACTAGGGATGCTAATGGTGAAGAAAAAGTGACTATGGTAAAGAGTCAATGAGTTAAGGAACACCTTGGTTTGTTTAAGCTAGAACAGGGGAGGACACCAAGTATGAAGAGGAATCCATCAAGTGGTGGGAGGCACTATAGCTATAGCCACATTTCTTTCACAATGAAGGGCTAATGATAACAAAACCATTGGTTTTTGAAGAGGTTTGTTGGCATTGGCTGGGAAACTTGTTCAAAGTAGTTGTGTTGAGACTAGAAAAAAAATTCTTAAAAAAAATGAGAGAGAGAGAGAGACAGAGAGAGAGAGAGAGAGAGAGAGAGAGAGAGAGAGAGAGAGAGAGAGAACATTAGGGTNAGAGACGCAGAGAGAGAGAGAGAGAGAACATTAGGGTTAGGGGTAGTGAGAGAGTTGTTTGGCAAGAAAGTAGGAAAGCAATTAATGGAGAAAGGAAAGACCCATAAGGAGTTCAAAAATGGAGAAAGACATTGTTCTCAGCTTTCGTGGGGGCATTTCGATAACGATGTGAATTGGAGGCAACTGAAGAGTTATTTTGATGAATTTGGTGTTGTAGTGGATGTTTTCTTCCTTCAATTGAAAAGGCCCTTTGAATCCAAGTATGCCTTTATGCTATATAGGGACGCGAGGGAGCTTGCTAGGGCTATTTACTTAGGGAATGACAAGATGTTTTATGGAATGAGGTTCAGAGTGGTGGAGGCAAAAAGCCCTAGAAGTACAAAAAATACTAGATTGGGAGATGAGGATCATGGTAGAAAGGAATCATACAAAAAAAAAAAAGAGTAAGGTCTTACAAGGAGATCCTTTTAACGGGTAGGCCCAAGTATAATAGAAACAACAGAGAGGGAGAAGTGGGTAAGAGCGAGATAGGGAATGCAAACGGTACTAAAAAAATGAAAAACAACAAAATCGAAGCGGAGGTGAAGCGAAAAGTCAAGTAGAAAGTAATCATCGATGAAAGTGAACTTTAATGGCTGGGCTGTAGTCCTAATGGTCAGTTGAGGAGTTCGATTAAGTGTAGTTTGGTGGAAAATGCTTTATTTAGGGAAAGGTTCATAGCACATGTTTAGCCAATTGGAGGTTTGGTTGTCTTTGTTACTTTTGGGGGAAAAGAAGAGATGGATACCTTGCTTAATAAGTGTATAGATCTCTTTGATCCATGGTTTCAATATCTAACTCCTTACTATGTGGAAATTGATTTTAGAAGCCTTTAAGTATGGGTAAAAGTGGAAGAAATCCCATTACACATATATCATGAAGATAGCTTTAGAGTTATTAGCATCTGTTGCGGAAAATACATAAAGTCAGATCGTGATACTGTGGAAAAATGGAGATTCAATCAAGTAATGATCTTGGTTAAAGTTAAATCGTTGAGGAATATCAGAACATACATTTACTTGACAGATAATGGTAGGGAGCATTTTGTTAGGGCTACAAAAGTAGATATTATACAAAGTGAGTCGAGATTGAGATCTAGTAAATTAGTTGATGGTAGTTTGTTGGGAGATATGGCAAAAGATTGGGTTGAGAAGGAGTTCTTGGAGAAGGTGATGGAGGAGCTGAAGGGACTAAGTCTCAAGGATGATTGGAAAAGCTTTAAAAGAAGTGTGCATGTGGGTTTAAGGTTTGAGATTGTGACAAAGCAAACAAGGACGACAAATGGCAATTTTAGATTTGATGAAGCCAACTCTGATTATGAAGACTCGGTGTGTTGTATGTAAGGAGAGAGAGGAATGACGTCTAGAATAAGAGAGGAAAATTTGATTTCAAATTCATGGTCCCATGATAGAGAAGGTTACCATACGGATGGGGTTGAATGTAATTGTGCCAATCAGGAAGTAGGCTTTAAAAGTGGTATGGGTTTGCATACATTTTAGGATAAGGAGTTAAAGGAAGATATGGAGAAGAAAAATGAGCTTGGGAGCTTAAATGCTGAAGGTAACCCAAACAGCTTTGAAAGGATAAATTCTGGGGTAGAAAAAAATTCAAAAAGGTCTGTTGAGGAGTTGGACATTTCTAAAGGTAGTATAAAGAAATGATAACCTTTAAAACAAAACACTATAATTGTCAAAAGTAAGGAATCGAAAACATGACAAGGGGAAGTCTATCAGGCAGAGAGAAGAGTGTGTGTTTTTGGTGGACAAAGTTGAATAGGAGAAACCGATTGAAAGTGGAGAGACAATGCTACAAGAGAGTTTGGACAGTTGTAAGATGGCAAGCCTTATTTAAATTGTTTATGATTGATTGAAGGAAAAAGAAATATGGTTAGAAAAGATAAGAAAATTACTTAGAAGAAGGGATGGCTTAGGAAAAGTAAATGGTCTTGAAGGACGGGGTGACTCAGAAGATTCTATTTTAGAGTTGTGTAGAGATTCTAGAATGATCAAAAAAATTAAAGAGGAGTAGATGAACTACCTTAAGTTTGAAGGGTCCATTCAAGTTTGGTAATGTTTTGGGTATAGTAGTTAAAAAGAAGCAGAAAAACAGGTAGAAGGTAGGGGGAGAAACTTCTGTGATGGGGAATGAATGGGGAAAGAATAGTTTGGCCAATGGAAATGTGACTAGGAAGAGGCTTGGTTCTGTTCAAAAGAAAAGAAAGAGGGTGAGATAGGATTCAAAGGATATTAGTGACGGAGACAGAGAAAGTTTTCACGAGTCCAAAGAATTTTAGATGGTTGAAAGTGACTTAGATAAAAGTAACAATAAAGACAAACGAGATGCTATTCAAGTCTAGAAGTTAAGTAGGAAACTGGGAAGAGAGTTCCAAAGGAATAAGAAGGTTGTGGTGGGGGTCTTCTCGACTTTAGAAAAAGAGAAAGGTACAACTACAAGGGTTGTAGGTTGATGCTGGATAGAGTTGCTAGTATGTGTGTGTTGATTTTTATTTATCATTATCATTTCATGGAACGTTAGGTGTTTAGGGAGAGGTGAGAAAAAAAGGGTAGTGGGGAAAATAGTGAGAAAGCAGAGCCTAGATTTCATTTTTATCGAGCAAACAAAGTTACAAGAGGAAAAGAATGGGATCTATAATAGGTTATGGGGAAATGACAAAATTGTTGGGAAGTCAATTAATGTAGTGGGCCTATTGGGGGTTTGATTTTGATATGGAAAGAGGATTTCTTTAAACTATTGGAATACAAAGAGAGTGGATACTATAGCATGCTAATTGGGAACATGAGAAAGATGGACAAGAAATGTGAATTTATTAATGTGTATGCTTCGAATGATGAATTAGCTAGGCAAAATCTATAGGATGAGCTATTAATGATCATTAAAGGAGAATGAGGTGTTGTGGTGCATTGGGGGTGATTTTAATACAATAAAATTGGAAAATGAAAGAATTGGAAAGGCGAATGTGTCTAGATCGGTAACAACTTTTAGGGAGTTTATTGAGGAAATGGCCTTGGCTGATATTCCTTTTACAAGGGACAAACACATGTGGTGTGGTTTTCATGAAAGATGGGTATTTTAGTAGGTTTGATTAATTCTTGATCGATATGGAATGGCTACAAAGTGAGCAAGATCTAATCCAATAGTGTCTGTCAAGCTCTTTATTAGACCATAACCTGATGAGTTTAAAGTCTGATAGAAGAAATTATGGTCTCAAAGCTTTCAAGCTTTTTAATCACTGGCTAGATGAAAAGTCTTTTCTAGTTATGGTGTCGAAATATTGGGAAAAATATTATGGATCTGAACAAAATAGCGGAGACTTGTGGAGGAAATTAAGAGGGTTGAAATTCGATATCAAAAAGTGGAAGGAAAGGGTTATAGGGTGTACCCAATAAAAAATTAAGTGCTTGGAGGATGAATTAAAATAATGGTACTGAATATGTCAGGAAGCTGGAGATGATGAAGTGAAAAGAAAGGAGATAATGGCAGAAAAAAGTTGAGTTATGGGATTTCTATAGGAAGAAATAGAATGTACAAAAGTCAAGAACAAAATGGGTGTTTTATTGGAAAGACTTTGAAGAAGAGGAGATATGGAGTACCATTCAAGGGTGTGACGGAACAAGGCTACAGGATCAGATGAGTATAATCTTAACTTCTTCAAAAATTAACGATTAGTTATAAAGGGCGATGTGATGAGATTCATGGAAATTTTCACAAAAATGGATAACTTGGTCATGGAGTTAATGCCTCATTTATTGCATTGATCTCGAAGGTTTTTAACCCCTTAAGTTTGAGTGAGAATCGTTTTATAAGTTTAATGGGCAGTTTGTAAAAGATTGTTGCGAAGACATTGGTAAATAGACTGAAGTTGGTTGTTGATGAGGTCATTGGGAGAATTTGCCTTTGTTAAGGGGAGGCAACTTATAGATTGCACTCTTATCGCAAATGAGATGATTGATTGGATGAAAAAGGATGGAGTGGGAGAAGTATTACTTAAGGTTAACTTCGAAAAAGCTTACGATATTGTAAGTTGGAATTTTTTGGAATTGATTAAGTGTAAGAAGGGTTTCGAGAAAAGATGGATTAAATGGGTTAAAGAGTGTATCTCGACTGCTTCGACTTTGGTTTTGGTGAATGGGTCTCCTATGAGGTAATTTCGGATGGAAAGAGGATTACGTCAAGGATGCCTTTTATTCCCTTTCTTAGTCAATATAGTGGCTGAGGCATTTAGTTTCATGATCAAGAAAATTAAGGAATTAAGTATTAACAAAGGAGTGAACACTGGGTCTAACGAATTTTTTGTATTGCACATTCAGTACGCTGATGATTCTATTCTATTTTGTGATGCTGATTTGGAGAAAATACTAGTGTTTAAGAAGACCTTTAAAGTATTTTATAGCATTTCTAGGCTCAAAATTAATTTTCATAAATCAACAAATTTTGGAGATTTTGGCTAGAAGGATAAGATGTCAAGTTGGTACTCCACCTACTACATATTTAGGATTGCCTCTTAAAGTTAAACACAACTTTGTTAAGTTTTGGAAACTAGTGTTGGAGCGGTTGGGGCAAAGCTTGTGTGTTGGAAGACAAAGATGCTCTTGTTTGGAGGTAGAATTACTTTGATCAGGTTGGTGTTAGCAAGTCTCTTATTTTTTTATATTTCACTATTTCAAATTCCTAGTAGTGTGAAAAATGAATTGGAAAAAATTTAGAAACGGTTTTTGTGGGGAGACATCGAGAAAAAAAGAAAAGTCCATTACATTAAATGGGATATAGTGTGCAATTATAAGCAGTGTGGGGGAATTGGTATAACGGATTTGGTAGTTAAAATCGTGCTTTATTAAATAAATAGATTTGGAGTTATGGAAGGGAAAGGGATATTCTTTGGAGAGAGGCTGTGGTTAATAAAAATTGCAACGATCCTACACTTCTTTTAGCAAATTTGAGTAATAGAAAGGTCTCCATTTTTCAAAAAAAATTATATGGCCTTTGTCTCCCACTAACAAATTTTTCTCATAGGTATTTTCTAACTTTGTCTTTGTAGTAGGGAATAGGAAAAATCTATTTTTTATCGAGCGACCAATGGATTAGCAAAAATGCATTTGTAAACTCTTCACTCATCAACAAGGGAAATAGAATCCATAATCCCAATCTTTGACATCTCTAAAATGCATAAACAAAAAAGAATAAAAAGAAATAAAGAAATAAGAATTGAAAAAATAATAAAATGAAAAATTACAATTACCTAATTCAACTTTTTCAATGTCTACCATTTTCAACTCAATCTCATTGAAATTGAAAGATTAAGGTTCACGTAACCAATCTTGGGTACAAATAAGGGCTTGTGCAAGCATAGGAGCTAAAGAACTTCTACATGCATTAAGCACCCTACCTCCGGTGCTAAAAGTTGATTCAGACGCAACTATTGTTGTTGGAATCGCCAACACATCACGAGCTATTTCAGCAAGGATAGGAAACCTCTGATTATTGAGTTTCCACCACATCAAAACATCAAAGTCATTAGAATCGGCAACATCATGCTCACTTAAATATTTATCCAAGTCTGTTTTTTGATCATCTCTACCACTTTCAATCCTATACCTCTTGTACTCGGACAAAATAGCTGTCGCATGTAATGGGCTTTCACTATCATCTGTTGCACATTTGCTCCCATCAACTTGACTACTTTGACCAATGGTCACATATTCAAGAAACAACATCCTTCTATACTCATCAAGCAACTCTTCCATTGCTTTTTTCAAAATTCTTAGTCATCATAGAAGCTTGATCAGGAGAATACATTTTCATCAAACACCATTCTACAAAATCAAGTTTCTTCCTAGGATCAAGAACAGAAGCAATGTAAAGCAATGAATTCATTTTCTCAACATTTCCCCGATGCTTATCAAATTTTTCCTTCATTCTCTTGGCCATTAACTTCATATCAACATCAGGAATTCTTTGCCAATCACACAAAGTGCAATAAACAATACAAATATCATCAAGAAAAGTATTAGTAGTGGTGAAAGAAGTACCTGAAACTTTTACAGTGAGTTCGTAAAATTGTTTAAAAAAATGACAATGCCTCCTCACATTTTCCCAATTCGTGATATCGGGCACTCAATCCCCCATCAACAACTCACTTTTGTAGTATGGATCAACATCTTCAAATGAATCAAATGCTTGTTCAAACTTTTGAGCTGCATCCAACATCAAATAAGTGGAGTTCCACCTAGTGCTAACATCCATACACAATATACTTTTCGATTGAACCTTAGCAGCTATAACACACTCTTTAAATTTTGCTAACCTAGTAAGAGATTGTTTCACATATCTCGCAGAACCTCTAACACGACCAACATATTCATGCATTTCTTTCAATCCATCATTCACCACAAGATTAATAATATGAGCGATACATCTTAAATAAAGATATTTGCATCCAAGAATACCATTCCTTAACATATTCATTTTTTTTCAAGTATGCAATTGCAAGATCATTCGAACTAGCATTATCAACTGTCACTGTGAAAACTTTACTAATCCCCTAATCTTGCATGCATTTCTCAATTGCCTTCCCAATGGTCTCACCTTTATGACTAGAAATTGGACAAAAGTTGATTTTTTTTTTCAATATCCAATCTTTATTTACAAAATGAACTGTTAAACACATATAATTCATCCTTTGTAATGAGGTCTATGTGTCTATTGCCAAGGATACTCTCAAAGAAGATGTCCTTAGTAAATATTTCAAGTTGTTTCTCTCCTCAACAAAGGTTTTATAACAATCCTTTGCAACAGTCCATCCTCATAGTACAACAAATTTAGGACATGCAATATGCATCACTTCCTTAAACCTTTGCCCCTCCACAAACTTCAATGATAATTCATCGTGAATTACCGTTTTTTCTATGGCCTTCCTAATAACATCTTAGCTAAACTTCCAAGTACTAAAGACCCATCACCTGATTGAAAAATTAATTCCATTTGAAAATTATTACTATCATGGGGAAATGCCTTACAATTATCCATGTGTTTCTTTATTGAAGATGTACCATTAAACTTAGTATCAACAACATATTCCTTACCACAATAATTACACTTAGCTTTATTCACACCATCATCATTGACAAACTTGGTGAAGTGATTCCATGATTCCGCCTTCAACTGAACTCCTTTCTTCTTCTCTACTTTGGATTTGGAACTTAAAGTCTCACCCTCACTTGCTCCTGGTGAAGAGAAATGTGATGTTGGTTGTTTACTAGCCGTAGCCATTGGTGGTAGTGGCACTGAATCATCATTCATACTGGACATTGCTCTAAAAAATATATATAGACATTATTAGATTAATACCAGCATAATAAATTACCAACATAATAAAGTATTAACAGAAACAAAAATAAAAAAATATATGTATATGCTTATCACCCAACATATCTTCCCAATATCCTATAACAAAAGGAATCAAAATCAACAGGAAATCACCCAAAATCCCTTGACAACAGGCAGAACCCATCCAACAAAAATCGAACTCCCTTGCATTCATAAGACTGTAGGTCCCAAAAGAGACCATATATAGTTTTGACAAGCAAGTGCCAATATCATATATTAACTTCTAATACAAAAACAACAAAATATATATAGGGAGTTAAAGTTATTACTTAACCTTGCTTTCGAGGAATAAAACACAAATAGAAATGAAAAGGTTAACATTCCTAAAAGCTACTAGAAAATAGATTAAAAAAATGAAACAAAAGATACTTAACCCTACTTCAAATTATTTTTTGAAAACAAAAGAGAACTTTTACTGCATAAAGCCAAAGCGACATATTTCCAAACCTTCCCAAGTAGCAAACATTGTACAATCCCAAGTCTAGAAGTTAAACTATTAGTTGCAAGTATCTAAGCTCATTACCAAAAACTTGTATTTGTCAAAAGCATTGAGCCATCTTTAGCGAAGCCTAAACAAAATAAATGCTACCAACCATTTCACCTGACTTTAACCATTCAATATAAAAAACTAGCCAGGAGTCTAGTGGAATATTCTCACTAGTCATTAGCCCTTTCATTTCTATAACTCGTTGATAGTGGGACATAAAAAAAAAAAACCTAGCCAGTTTTGCGTTGAGATTTATTTAAGTGGATTTGGATTTTGGACAATATGTGGCCTTTAAACAAGATATGTGTGTGCTGGAATTAATATATCTGATTATTTTTCCTTCACATAAAAAAATCAGTTTTGGTTCAAATATAAAAAAGGGTAAAATACTCTGACCTCGCTAAGTTTTAATCAAAATTACATGGAAGTCTATTGATTTTCGAAAGGGACAATTTGCCCCAAAAAAATATTTTTCGCTGCACACGTAGGTCGAGCCATTAGTTAATCGTTGATATTTCTGTCACGACTTGGTACTCTCTTCTAGCCCATGACAACAGCCGTGATGTCCCGATAGACAAACCTTACCCGGAATGTCAACCAAAACCTCGCAAGGCTCTAGCATCAGTTTTTCGCCTCCCTTGTGAGCAACAATTACTAAATATCATATTTTAAAGGAATATAGATGATTTTCAAATCAAAGACAATCAAAAAGTAATTTCTACAGCACATGGGTATTTTGGTCATTTTACTTGAAAATTTCGAAACCTGCTAAAAATATAGTATATGAATGAAAAATATACATTTCATATAAAAAAAATAAATCTTGGTGTCTAAATCATTTTTTTAAAGTGAATTTATAACAAATAGAACTAAATAAAAATATTGGATAAAATATTCTATTTTTATATAAAACAATATTTATAAAATTCTACGTAAACAATTACTGTAGCGTAATAACAAAATAAATTCATATACATAATAGCACACAGCGCTAGGGTATACAAAAATATTTTACAATGCCATGTGTGCCCCAAAATAATAAAAATAAACAGAACTGTAGACCTACAATTTTTAAGGGTGCAAATCTAAAAGCAAACCCTCAACAAAATCGACTGTCTACAGACTGCTCTGAACCTGAAATGGGTGAAAAGAAGGGGGTGGGTTTTTATAAACCCAGTCAGTAAGCAAAGTTCATCTATAACATTTAAAGCCGAGAAAATGGAGACAATTAAAACATCTCTTCATAATATGATTTATAATATTAAAACTCATTTCAGCCATATAAAACAATTACATTTCATAAAAAATAATCAGTAAGGCTTATGACTCTCTTAAAACTTGGCTCGTGCCAAAACTCGTACTCGGTGACACCTTGAGCCAGGCATCCAACCGAATCCGCCAAGGCTGTTAAATTAATATATACACATAAAACATGTTTTAATGTTTAAAAAATGTAACCGTTCCTTGACGTTGGCTGAGTTTCACCTTCACGTGATGGTTTGGCATGAAGTGAACTCTAAACTACCTTAGGAGATACCCTCCACGCCTCTCATACTAAAGTAAAATATAACGGGGTTTACCGTGCCTCTCAAATAGGCTGGTCCATGAAAACACGCCCACTGTAGTAAGCTAATCACTTACCCCACCAAATCAATCAAAATTTCAGTAGCATGACATGGCTAATATGATATTACCCAGCCTGTTAAGGTAAAACAAAACAATTCATATATTCCACACAAACACAAATCTAGCCATTCATGCCATCACATTGTCATAAGCTATCAATTCAAACCATATGTCAAAACATATATATAACACAAGTATCTAGTCTCCACTTACTCAATTTCCAAAACCAGGATTCAATTTCAAACCAAATTATGAATCTCATTTCATTTAACCAACACTTCAGTTATAAAACATAATAATTTACAATTTAAATTTATTATTCTTTAAAATCATAAAAATGAGTATAAGCTACTTTAGATAGTTAAAATGATCATCTGATTACTCACAATAACGGGGAGTACTCCTACTCCTGGTCCTCGGGTACGATATCCTTACCCTTACCAGAGGGCTCACCACTTATAAATAATGCACAACAAGTAATTCAATACACTTTTGCCAAACTGTTATAAGACTATTTCAAGCTCTTTATGAATGCATGAAATTGAATGAGAAGTGTTCGAATAATCACTTAAAGATGGTATTCTACGTAGGTTCAATTGTTGTTGAACTGAAATGGTATTCGACCTAACTCGCACTATACACTGTTTAATTAGCCAAAACATCAAATTCAACTCCAAATAGATTCATTGCACTTTCAGTACTCCAAGAAGTCCGTATACCTCATTAGAAATCAACTCTAAGTCCATTTACTATAATTTTCTCATTATCGTTCAAGTTGTTTACTAAAGGAACTATACTTTTCGATAACCGTTTTCGATATCCAACATCACGAATCATCAAATACGAGCTAGATAACATGAAATATGACAAAATTCATCTTCAAAATATCCCCTATAGAATTTGGCCAATTAGCGTTTGATGAAGAACATGTTATTTTCTTGCTTGTTTTTCACACCGAATATCACAAAACACTAAAAACACCTAGATAACCTGAAATCTAGCAAACCCATCCTTAAAACCTTCCCCCCTTGATTTGGCCAGCATCCTTCCATCATGAAAACTTGAGTTTTAACCATAGAAAATGAAAAAGAAGGCATGGGTAAGGTAGATCTTAAGCTAAATCGCGAAATCTTACCTCCGATCTCTTCGTTTTTTGAAAATCCAATGAATTTCTCTTGAATTTTTCCTCCTTAGAGATTTTCTATTCTTTCCCCCTTTGTTCTTTGGCTTCCATGGCAATGAAGAGTGAATGGGACAGTTTATGTTGAGTTTATAAATGAAATTATAAAATAATAAAAACTTGACACGTGTCGTCACTTGATTGGTCCATGATTAAAACTTAACAATTAAGCATTCTTTTACCACCACATATAATCCCATAATTATCCAAAGTATAAAATGATAATAGGTGAAATTCATGGGCTTGACAAGTGTCATGGTCGTGTAAAATTTCAAAAATTTCAATTACGTCCTCTTAGACACGTGTAATGACCGTTTTGCCCTAATGCTCGAAATGGAAAATTTTCACTTCTCAAATTCAAATTATGTTCCAACTAGTCAAACTTGGTCAAAAATTTCTTCCAACATTCCAATTTTGCCCTCAAGTGGCAAAATAACCATTTTGCCCCTACATTATAAAAATTCCTGATTGGACTCCAAATCAATCATCGAACTCCAAATCACCATATTAAGACATTCTAAGGTTCAATAACTCTCAAATGCATCCTAAAATCTCTTTTTGGACTAGTTCGAGGCTTTAATCAACTTAATTGTACCACTAGGTACGATACCGACTTTTAAAAATTTTTTGAGGCATCCAAGTATGTAGACATGCTATCAAATATATGAATGACATGGCAAGTATATTATAGAGCTAGGCTTGACAATTTCTGTCAACTTGTTGACATGGCCAGGTTAAAAAGATAATTATACCCTTGATTAATTTTTAAAATTATAATTATATAATTTTATTATTTTTTATTAATTAAAAAAATTCCCCACTAGGGAGTGCCGGAGCTCTCCTGGGTAGCCTCGATCGAGCTCCCTAAGGGAGCACTGATGCTCCCCTTGGGGAGCTTGGATCGGGCTTCCTAGGGGAGCATCGAGTTCCCCAAGGGGAGCACTAGGTGCTTCTTTGGGAGCTGGATTTGGGGTTCCTTAAGGGAGCACCGGTGCTCCCTTAAGGAGCTTGATTTAGGGCTCCCCCCGATTGGGCTCCTAAGGGAGTACCTAGTGCTTCATTGTCATTTGATATCCATGTGACGCTGATGTGACTTTGAAGTGAATGGTGAAAAATGTTATATAACTATGTAATTATGTCACATCAACATGCTACATCAGCATTCATTATGACATGTCAATATGCCACGTGAATGCTACGTCAACACCATGTGGCATAGAAGAACAAGTGGCATTTTTTACTAATTCAACTATTAGTAATAAGAACTTATTTAACTCAAAATAAAAGTATAATGATTTATTTGATTCAAACTAAAAGCATAAAGGTTTGATTGAATATAATAAAAGTATAAAGGCTTATTTGTATTTTCCTATGTAGTTTAGGAGCTTTTTAAGAAATTACGTCAAAAAAATAGCTACCCCTTTTAGAAAAATATGTACTTTCAAAGAAAAAATTATCAATTTTTTTAAGGTAAAATGCTCTCACCCCTTAACTTTTAGTTATAATTCCACGCGGGTCTATTAGTTTTCGAAATAAAAAGTTCATTCAAAAGTATAAAAACCATTAATAGAAAATATGAAAAGACTAAAATGCCTTTTCTTCTTTCTCCCATTATTTTTTTCCCAAACAATATGGCCACCCTACAGCAGGTGCTCCCCAAGGGAAGGGAGCGCCGATCAGGTGCTCCCGGAGGGGGGGGGGGAAGCACCCTTGGGAGCATAGATTTGGTGCTCACCTGCCATGGGAGCACTAGATCTGGTGCTTTTTTGAATTTTTTTTCTCTTTGATTTTTTTTGTAAAAATAAAAAAATTATATAATAGTAATTTTTAAAATTAATAAGGGCTAAAATTATTTTTTTAATATTGTCATGACATCAAACTAATGGAAATATTAAAGGTTGACTAGCAGCTGGATTTATGTATCCAATAGAAGATATTTTTTTGAAACAGAGTGTCCATTTCAAAAAATAATGGACCTGTTTAGAATCTCGATTAAAAGTTTAGGGGTCTAGGTATTTTACCTTTTTTTAATCTAACTTATATCAAAATATATTTTATAATTTTTTTCCCTTTCACCCAAAATTAATATTAAATACCTAAAATTGGTTTATGCATTTAATTTTTGTGTGTTTTTTTTTAAATTAGTTCAATAGAAATATTAAATTATTATTATTATTGTTTTGCTCAAACAATCCATTTTATTTATGATAATGTTTAATATAGCTTCCCAACGTCATTGAAGAAACTAGAAATACAAGTCACCATTCCAAGACACCATCAAAATAATAGAAAAAACAATAAGCACAACAGAATCAAATGTTAAAATATACTGCCAAAGGAACTAAAAACTAAAAAATCCTTTTGCAATCCGTCAATTTTGACTAAAACTTTCCACATAATCCATGGTCTCTCATATGAGTTCGACACCCATGAAAGTGCAACACTTAATCGTTACAATGCAATTCGTCGATGAATTTAAAAAATTATTGACATAATGTTCAAATAAGTCTCTAAATTATTTAAGAAAATTCAAACAAATCTTTATTCTTTTATTGCGTTCAATCAAGTTTTTGTGTTATTATTTTGGATAAAATAAGCCTTTATTACTAATGATTAACTAATTGTTACTAATCATAATTTCACTTGTTATTTTATATCTATATAGTACTGATATGGCATTGATGTGGAGGGTGAAAAATGTCATATAGCTATATTATCATGTCAAATTAGCATGTCACGTTAATATTAATTATGATATGTTTGCATGCTACATCATCATCAATTATGGTATGTTAGCATGCCATGCTAACGCCATGCGGTATAAAATGATAAATTTCATTTTGTCTAACCATTAGTTATAAAGGCTTATTTGATTCAAAATAAAAATATAATGGCTTATTTGGTTCAAAATAAAAGTATACTGGTTTGATTAAACACAATAAAAGTATAAAAACTTATTTGAATTTTTTGAATAATTTAAGAGTTTTCTTGATATTATGTCAAAATTATTTAACTTTTTATTTTAAATAATATATTGAGAAATTAATCATGCAACACACAAATTAAAAAACCTAACTCTCCAAAATATTTAGCTTTTCAAAGAATTTATATGCTTAAATATCATTTCTTTTCTCACCTGAAGTTTCCTTCTCCATTTTTTTTCATTTTCCAAGAAAAAAAATCTTTTATTAACTTTGCCACGTGTTGCGTGGACATGAACAGCTCGTGGTAAAAGTAATGTTGTCCACTCATGTGTATGTGAATCCATCAATATCTTTTATCTGACTACTAACTGCCCAATTTATGATTCATCGAGGGCAACACATTTTCAACATTAAGCACAAAAAGCTATACATTTCCTAAAAGACACCTTTACTTTTTCTCCATTTGTCAACATGCCTTTCACGTTTTTCTTCGTTAGAAGATAGGTCTATATGGATTAAGTTGATCAATTGTGGGAATCACAGGGGAAAAAACAGTAGATATTATGAATTATAACAAAAATCATAAAAGATAACAAAATAATTGAAAAGGTTGAGATTTTACTAATAAATTATGATAGTAAAGTACAACTGACAGACATTTCATGTGATTATAAGTTTATGTGAATATGTTACTATATTCGACTCGATCAGAATCAACAAATTAACTCATTTATCGGCTTTTGATAGGTAATAATATTGATTTTGATTGAGGACAAAAAACTACTGTCATGGATTGGAGTGAACACCAACGTTGTTGAGCTACCTTTTTTGAACATTGATATTGAATGTAGCCCAACAAAATTCAAAGGAACCAAATATTTTCTCTTCTCCATCCTTTTATTTTTTCCATTTTCAAAGGAATTCAGGAGAATTGCCAAATATAATAAGACCATATATAGATATATATGGATATTATATTCCATGCCAAGTAGACATGGTCCTAGGAAAACACCTTAAATTTCAGGCCAGAATCACCTAATTTTTCCTCGATAACTTTGGATAACTGCTCAACCATTGAAGGGGAGAGATAATTCACCCAATCTCCTACGGCACCTTTCCTGAACAAGTGTTTGTTCTCAAAGTTTTTAATGGATTTTCCACATTTGTTGACCTCCAAATCTTTCAAATTCTCAAAGCTACATAGCTTTGCTATGTCCTTTATCATACCTTCTTCCTCCTCTTCAATTGAAAAAGGGACCCCCAAGAAATTTGCCAACGTCTTCAAGTGGGAGACAGTGTCTTCCTTCATGTCCTCATATTTCATGAACAAAACCTTCTCCGGCCTCTCCGTGCTTTCTTTCCAATACCCTAACATGTGCTCCCAAAAGGGTCCGAAGCCGACCACCCCCTTACAATACAAGTTGAAAGCTTCTTCGAGTGGAAATGGAGGTAGAGATTCTGGCCTCACTTTGTTGATGTAATGCCATGAGGAGATGAATGTGTCAAAAGGGTTCCGACATACATAAATAATTCGACAGCTAGAACTCTTTATTGATTCTTGCAATGAAGCAAATGGAACATGAGTTCCAAAAAGTCTTGGCTTGGGAAGGTTGGAGAGGTCAGGGATTTGGTTGTTTGCATAAAGCTTGTACTCGAAGAAAGGTACTAGATCATGGGGATTGGATGTAAGCAGTGGATGGTTTTTGCTTGAAGTGGTGAAACGCTTGCGGTTCATGATGGCAAAGGTCAAGGCTTTTATCCATGTTGTACCTGATTTTGGTATGGTAGCAAGAATTACATCAGAGTCTCTTGCTTGGAAGTGTTTTTGGAAAGAGATTATGGCTTGAATCTCTTTTGGTTGACACCAAAAGCCTTGGAAAAGATATATGAAAGGAGTTCTCCAACCTTTCTCTTTGGGAAGAGAATGAATCAACCCCTTGCACTCATTGCTTAGATTTTCTTCTTCTTCCTTTCCCACCACACCAATTTTGGGATTTTTAGTGAAATGGGGAATAACCATTGAAGTTGTTGTACAGGTAGACAACGGCATTTTTTTTCTCTTTGCTTTCTTTTGGGTTTTGAGAGTTTAGCTTTGGCTTGTGATCAATTAGCTTGGAAGAACTCACTTATAAATAGTTGCATGGCTAATACTTTATGTAAGAAATACTTTGTCTATATGAATTGTGCACGTTGAACATGCATGATCATGATCATTCAACAACCTGCACCATTAAATATCGTAGGGAAGGACTATGCTAAGCTTCTCACGTTTCTCTTGTTAGGATTGGAAAGCATTACTAAAGCAAGATGTCTTATTCTTTCTCTTTTGAGGATAGTGACATATTCAATATTGCATAGGTGTAGATGCTTGTGTTATTCTTTCTATCTTTTTTTCTTTTTAACGCTTACCTAATTTTTTGTTTTTACAATTATGTGACGTGAGGAATTATTTAATTTTGCTTTGAAAGCCCAACATTGGTTTGTTGCTGATAATTCAATTTAAGAATCTAAAAGGTGCATTAATTGCAATTTTATTAGGTGAAAGATAAGGATAATAATGAGTGCTATCGACATATATATTAGACAGTTATCTAATAACAATCATGAATGGTATAGGGTACTCAGCAAATAGATAGCTGGCAACCTCTTACTCAATTTAGATTATAATTAAATAATCTTAGGAAATGTTTAAAAGAACTGGTTAGGATTTACTAAATACAACAATTAGGTAAGTCGCGTCAAGTTAAGTTCGTGTCAATTTGAATCACTTTTAGGTTCGGATTGTTTTGAATATGAATAATTTTGATAAGGGCCAATTTAGATATCGAACTATTTTGTTTTAACGAATTTTTTTGAGTTAAACTAATTCAAATTGATTTGAATTCAAATCATATTCAAATGTTTATGGTTACATTTATCATATTTAGTCAATTTAAAATTTAAAATGAGGGAAAATATATATTATACTCGATTAAATTTTTTTATCATTTTATTTCGTATTAAAATCAGGTTAAGTCTCTTTATGTTCTTGTTAACTTTGAATAAATTATATTGAATCGAGTTCGGATGAAGACAAATTGAGTAACTTTCTAAATTAAGTCCGGTTTTGCCAACTCTAATTTTTGTTATTGCAAATTGCAATAATGGTACCATATTTATATGTACCGTGACCGATCAAGGCTTGATAGTTTCATGTTAGTGTTAAACCATGATTGACAAGTGTTAGAAAAATAGAATAAGAAAAAAAGAGAAAGAAGGTTTGAGGTGTGCTGTAACACACTGTCTTTTAAGAGTTGTTGCCTACTATGAGGATTTGTAGACAAGGACTCTCTGGGATATAACAAGCCTATTGTAGAACGCTTTGAATGAATGAAGTTTGGTTGAATATATGTTCCTTTTGTAGACGTTGAAAGATTGTGTCTAATTTGTGTCAACAGATATGTCTTGTTAAGTTTTAAGAGATGTCTCAGGTGAAATTAATCAACATATTTAAAAAGATGTGTTTGAAAATACTTCTTTTTATTTAAGAGTCATGTCTTAATGTAAATAGACACTTAATTTAAATAGTCACTTTAATTTGAATAAATATATCTGAATAAGACTTCTTTATATTACAAACTATATAATAATCCCCCACTAGTTTGTAATATTAATAAAATGATGCATAGTAGAGAGTATCTTGAAGATTTGAACTTTCTATTGGTGTAGAAATTTTAAAGTTAAGACGAAGTTATTGATATAATAGGGATAGAACCACAACTCTTTATGTCATAATGGAAATATCACACACATAACATTATTTAATTGCTTTAAGATTTTGCCAACTACTTTAGCACTTACACGGCATTGTGCTAATCCTAGTTTCATGAATATTTACAAGAGTAAACCCTTTTAACTCTTGTTTGAAGTGGCACCACTCCAATGTTCATATAAGTGGAATTTGTAATTATGCCCCTGTTACTACAGGGATTTGATATTTCCATTAAGAGCCTTTTACTCATCCTCGCCTTGTAACAGTCATACTAAATATTCTAGAACGAGGCTATTTGAATATTCTAGAATGAGGCTATTTAACATAAAAAATTCAGTGCATAATGATAGCAAATAATAACTTGTTATTACCCATTGAACTTTTATTGTTAGTTTTGCTAACTCAAAGTTGAGTTTCCATTACTAATGCTTTTGAGTCAAGGGTATTAGCCTCATTCCACTAGAAGTTGACTTTACAGCCTCTCTTGGCAAAGCTTTGGTAAGTGGATCAATCAAATTCTTGTAAAATTTAACATAAACTATTGTTACAATGCCATTTGAGATTAATTCTCATATGTAGGCATGTCACAGACTTATATGTCTAGACTTTTTATTATAGATTTTATTATGGGCTACACACATTGTAGCCTCACTACACAGTATATGAAAATGGTTGGCATCGGTTGTGGCCACAACTTTATATCTAATAAAAAATTTCTCAATCATTTCGCTTCTTTTCCAGTAGCTGCTAATGCTAAAAATTATGATTCTATAGTCGAATGTGTAATACAAGTTTGCTTTTTAAATGCCCAACTAATGGGACCACCTTTTAAACTAAAAATCTATTCTGATATGGATTTAATGTCATCAATACTAGTTATCCAACTAGCACAAAAAATCCTTCTAAAGTATTAGAAAAACCACTATAACTAATTTCTAAATTTTTATTTTCTTTAATTATCTAAGCACTCTAGTAATGACCTTCCAATGATCTTTGCTAGGTTTACTTGTAAACCTTGAACGTTTGCAAATAGCAAAGGCTATATCTAGTCTGGTATGATGCGCAACATACATAATGCTGCTTATAACACTTGCATATTCTAATTATGCCATAACTCTTCATAATTCTTAGTTAATTTTATACTAGAATGATAAAGAGTATTAAACTCTTTGATTTCCAAATAACTATATTTGTGAAACATTTTCTCTATGTAATGCGATTGATTTAATGAAATTACTTTTTGATCTCTTTTGACTTTAGTTCCCAAGATTGTATCAATTCCATTGAGATCTTTCATTTTGAAAACTAAAGTCAAATATTTCTCGGTTTCAAAGATTCCAAGCATATTTGCACCCAAGATCAACAAATTATTTACATAAAGACATATGATTACACCATAGTCTTTTATAAATTTAGAGTAAATGCACTTACCTGCATTGTTATGTACAAATCTGTTTAAAAGTATAGTACTATCAAACTTTTCATGCCATAGCTTTGGAGCTTGTTTCAATCCATAAAGAGATTTGATTAGTGTACAAACCTTCTTTCATTTCTAAAAAGTATAAAACCTTTAGGTTGCTCCATATATATTTCTTCATTAAAATCTCTATTTTAGAAGGTAGTTTTAACATCCATTTGATGTACATGTAATTTATGAATGGACACCAAAGCCAAAAGCATTCTTATAGATGCTATTCTTGCTATTGGAGCGTAAGTATCAAAATCATCAATGCCTTATTTTTTGAGTGAAACCTTTGAAAACTAGTCTAGCCTTAAAGAGTTGCATTGAACCATCTGTGTTATATTTTCTTATAAATATCTATTTACAACTTCTGAGTTTTGATTTAAGAGGAAGATAAACCAAAACCAATGTTTTGTTTGATAAGATTGAATCCATTTCATCATTTATTGTTTCTTTCCAAAAAGCTACATCCTTTGAAGACATAGTTTTTTTGAATGCTTTTAGATCATCTTCAACGTTTAACAAAATAGGTATCGTTTTATACACTTTAGTTCTACTTCTTTCCACAAGGAATGCTAAGGCTTGCAAGTCAATGAAATCTGGATCTAAGTGTTTTTTTTTTATGGCTTTTGTACTTTTTCTCGACTCAATTTGAGTATCATCCTTTTTTCTTTTACTGGATGTATCATGAGAAGTCATATCACTTTGATCACAACTTGGAATTAAGATACTTTGTTCACAATCGAATTTATTATTCAAGTTATACAAAAATTTGTTTTCAATGAATTCAACATGTATAAACTCTACGATAACGTTTAATTTTAAATCTAAAATTTTATATTCTTTAGAATGTTGGGCATAGCCAACAAAAACGCCTTTCATTGTTCTAGGTCCAAGCTTTGTTCTCTGTGATTCAAGAACTTTATAAAAGGCCAAGCACCCCAACACTTTAAGATATTCCAAGTTTGGTTTTCTTCATTCCAAAGTTCATAAGGTAAAACCTTAATACTTTTGGAATGAACTCTATTTAGTATATGATATACTGTTAATAAGGCTTCACCCCATAAATCGTATGATAGATGTGCATCCAATGACATAGCATTAGTCATGTCAATCAAAGTTTTATTTTTTCTTTTAGCCAATTCATTTTGTTGTGGTGAATAAATAGTACTTTCTTTTATGTATCAAAGTATTTTCTTCACAGAAATTATTAAATTTTTAGAAAAATATTCTCCACCTTTATCACTTCTTAGAATTTTGATTTTCCTACCTTTTTGATTTTCCACAACAGATTTATATTCTTTAAATTTCTTAAACGATTCATCTTTTGTTTTAATTAAATTTACATAAGTGAATCTAGAATAATCATCTATGAAAGTTATAAAATATCTCTTTCCTCCTCTAATTAATTTTTCATTTAATTCACATATATTAGAATGCACAATATCTAATAATTGTGAGGTTTTTTTTACACTATGAAAAGGTTTCTTTGTCATTTTTGCTTGTATTCATATTTCACATATTTCTAAGTGCTCATGTTTACACGCAATATAACCATTTTTATACATAAATCTCATGGAACCAAAATTTAATTGTCTTAGTCTAGCATGCCATAATAAAGAATTAGACTCAACATTATAAGCAAAAATTATATTTATTTAATCAATACTGAACTTGTACATGCCATTATAAAAGTATCATTTCCCTACAAATAGACGACCCTTGGATACTATTACGTTATTAGATTCTATTACAATTTTAAAACCTTTCTTTATAAGCAAACTAGTAGAAACTAAATTCTTCTAAATTTCAGGAACATGGAATACATTGAGTAAAGTCAGCTTCTATCTAAAAGTGAAATTCAACTAGATAGTCCCTTTTCCTTCAATTCTGGCTGTAACATGATTTCCCATTAAAACATTTTCTGGTTTATTAACTTTCATGTAAGTCTTGAACAAGTTTCTGTCATTGCATACATGAATTGTAGCACCAAAATCCAGCCAGCCATCTTTACTATTATTGGAATCAACAGCCATATTCAATTCTGCTACCATTCCAATATTCGTTGTAGAAACCATGGTAACCAATTCATTGACAACGGCTTCTACTGTGTTTGCTTTTTCAGGATTTTAAGAACTAAAATTCTTTCTTGCCTTCATTGATCTGCACTCACTAATTATATGGCGTTTCTTTCCACAATGGAAACAATTTATATTTTTCTTATCATTTTTCTTATCATTTTTCTTAAAGGTTTGTCTTGAAGCTTTCAGTGTAGATGACTTAGATTTTGTAGAATGTTTTCCAAAATTATTAGAATTTTGACTAACAAACCTTCGAATCAGAGGGTTGAAATAGTGCATCACGAGCATGTGCTTTACATTCTATTTGCGTCTGAGTCACAAATTGTTCTATTGATAAAGACTCCATAGAATTCGAAACCTTTTTTCTGTAATTATTTCAAGATTGAGGCAGTTTAGAAAGAATTGCACTTATTTGTAATGTATTAGGAACCTTAACCTCAAGGTCTTTTAGTGTTGAAACTAAAACTTATAAATCACGTACTTGATCCATGATAGACAGATTGTCACTTATCTTAAATTTGAAATATTTTCAGGACAAAAATTTGTCAGTACATCATTTGTCGTTCTTGTAGATTGTCTCTAAGGCTACCTTAGAGTTTTCAGATTAGAGTAGAGATCATATAGACAATTTGTTAAAATATTTAAGATATGTCCACGGTATATCAATTCATCTTCTTCACGTTTTTTCCTCTTTGCCTTTTGTGCATCAGAGTCTTCTTTAGTTGGTTTTGGAAGTGCAATAAGATTCGAATCCAAAACATAATAAACCTTTAAGCTGTGAGCAAAAACACAATCTTATCCTTTCAACGAGTGAAATTGGTTCCATTATATCGATCAGTTTGATGAATTCTTGATTTGTGAGTTGAAATCTTGAATTTGGATTAGACTCTATTGACAACAATTCTTAAAAATTGTTAGAAAAACAGAATAAGAAAAAAAAGAGAAAAGAGGCTTGAGGCGTGCTGTAATACACTTTCTTTTAAGAGTTGTTTCCTATTATGGGGATTTGTAGATAAAGACTTTTTAGGATGAAACAAGTCTATTACTGTAGAATGCTTTGAATGAATGAAGTGTGGTAGAATATAAGTTCTTTTTATAGATATTGAAAAATTGTGTCTAATTTATTTTAATAGACGTGTCTTGTTAAATTTTAAGAGATGTGTTTGTTGAAATCAATCAACGTATTCTAACATATGTGTTTGAAAATACTTCTTTTTATTTAAGAATCATATCTTAATCTAAATAAACATTTAATTTATATAATTATATTTAAATAATATTTTTTTATATTACAAATTATCTAACATTTCAACCGAGCTCGACCATGTTTAGAGTTGGGCACTAAACATTCTTTGTTTGGCTACTTTTTGGATATTTATGTCTCAATTCTTCTCTTTCTCTCTCCTTAAAGAGTATAATAGTCAAAGAAAGAGAATCCCAGTGATAATCTTGAACGTCGACGTGGAAAAGAATTGGTAGATGGCTGAGTCACAAAAGATATATATAACGTCACTGCCGACAGCTTTGTACCACAGAGTAGCCCACGTCACTGCGTGTTCCACGCCATACCCATGCTTGATTGACCCGACTCTCATTGACTAGCTCCTGCAGACTGCGACAAAGTTGTTTTATCAGAATTAAGGGAGAACCATGAAAGCCTGCAGCTCTAGCCTAGCATGTTTTCCCCACTCTAAAACCTATATTTTAAAGTTTGAGAAAATTACATCAACAATAATCATTTACATATTTTTGAGCTTTTTTATTATCTTGATCGTTTGATATTTGTCAAGTTTAACATTTAATAATTATCAGTGGTTTTGACTTCCAACTTTAAATTATACAAATGGAAAGCAATGTTTTTCCATCTTATAAATGTGTCGATCATGGACATTCTTGCACTCAACGTCCTGTCTACTTTGCACAGCATTTTCAAGAATTAAAACGTGGGATCTGGTGCAGTGATACATTGCACCGAAAGGCTGATGTAAACCTATCCATATTTATGATGTGAGGGAAAAATTCGTCAAAAAGTGGACCTTACAACGTGAACAGAACGTTGCATGTCACATAATAAGTCCGTATTATTTTAAAAAATATATTTTTTAGGTGTAAAAAAATTTTTATTTATAAATTTAAAATTTATCTTATCTCTTATTAATGATGTAAGTATATTGTATAGGTTTAAAATTTATAATGTTTTACATTACTCAATCGTGCAACGTCCTTATAGCATTAGTTCTTTCATCTATAAAAGATGATCCGAGTTTAACTCGACTTTAATATTTCTCATATGGTGTCTCACATTAATGAAGAACCTTATTTAATAAAAAATTAGATAAATTTTACTACTACTTGTCTTATGTCTGTACTTTTAATCTCAAAAGGCATATTTATTAGATGGAGAAAGACCCTTACTTATCAATCTAAGATTCATCTCATCTCTTACGATATGTGATCTGTGATATATGTATCTATTAATTTAGTATCATCTTGATTCTTATAACACCTAAAACAATCCTTAAAACCCTCTTTCCTTTTATTTTTCTTTTCTTTTTCAAACTTGTTTTCAACATATTCCTCAACAAATTTCTATCTAACCTTGTTTTCATCCTCTTTGTCAAATAGCACTCAAGCACATATTTGCACAATCAGGTTTAATCGGGTTTCGACCTTTATTAAGTAAGGAGCATTATTCATCAATTCACTATGAATTTAATCAAATGTACTTTACTTTCTTTGCCCCACTTCATAACATCTTCCAGCAAATTTGAAGTACATATCTTGTTTATACTTTGATTATTTGGTTATACCTAAAAATTTTGATTATTATTTTTTTTGAAAGGCAAAATTTTGATTATATTATGAGATGTTAAACACATATCTTGTTTATACTATGATTATTTGATTAAAATATAAAAATTTTGAATTATACATGAGAGATAATTATTTTTTGTCTCAAAATTTCATTCCACCATTTCCAAAATTCAAATTTTGAAACCTTTAAATCAAAATTTCATTTCTAACTTATGAGATGTCATATCAAGGATCTTATTTAATATGTACTCGAGCATTTAACTCGTTGATTAATACATAATTTTTCTACTTAAAAGAGTATGTATTCAATTATCTCTCTTTTTTTTTTTAAAAAATATTATTTAATACAATAATTTTTTTTCTCAATCAGTAAGTTATTAAAAGCCAAAAGTGACATCAAACCCGGACCTATATATAGCATATCACGTTACGAGAAGCCAACAAACATTCCATAGTAAATATTTTACCTCTATACTTACATGGCTTATTAAGTATTAGTAAGCACATCCCACACCCAATATCAGCTCTATCCACCTCAAACTCCACCATTGAATCTGCAAATGCATTTCCTTCCCTGTAGAGGTGTATAGATTCAAAGTTCACAATTTCTTTTAAATAGTCATCAATATCCTTGAAAATTTACCAATAACTTATTTAATATAATAATTATGAAATACTATATTAATTAGCATCCGAGCATTTGACACGTTTGTTGATGTATGATCTTCTGCCTAAAGAGTATAATTCGAATATCTCTTTCTTTAATTATAAAAAAAACACTATATAATTAGCTTAGTCTAATTAATAATAATAATAATTAAAATGTTAATGAGTACACATATAGTACAAACTGAATTTGTAAATTGTAGTCGAGAAAGTATCGAATCTATTGTGGATATTAGTTAAGAACTTATTGAATTATTTATTATTGTCCTTCAACATTAATGCACTTGATATAGTATGTTCACCAATTCTTGACTGAGTGACATCAACCTGGATTTATTTCCTTTCATAATTCACGTTGAGGTAGGGTGTCAACTCTATTTTCTTCTGTTCAGACGTCAGAAATCTTTGACAGCATTCGGCACCTGATATATTTACGATTAGCATGTTTGGACTTTATCTGTATATGCTTTTTGGTGCATAAAAATCTGGGATAGACTGATAGATAGATTGCTCTTTGAGAAAGTTGTTCTAAAGTTAGTTTAAGCTGTTCACTTTGGGACTAATTACAACTCCCAGTTCCTACAATTTTATAGATTAATTTAGGCTCCATTTCCATTGAAAAGAGAGCAGATGTTGCTAAATCTCTTTAAAACGAAGGAGAAGAAAAAAGATAAACAAAATTGGGTATTTTTAAAACTAAATAAATTACAAAGAGTGAAATAAAATCTACTCAAAATTAAGAATATATATATATACACACACGTGCACACACACACACAAAAGAATGAATGGAGTTGCTTTAGAATACTTTTGATTTAGTTCTTTAAAAAAAAATCAATTTTGAATTGAATAAATTTAACATAAAATTAAATTAAATTAAATTTACATATAATGTAATTCGGAACTAGAGATTCATAAACCTCAGACAATTAGGCTTTATTGACTGATAAAATCATTTAATTATTAAAATATTGTCTTTTTTCTTTTCAAAGCTATCTAATAATCAATAATAGTCATGGTTTGAATTTGTTTAACAATTAGAGAAAGGTACAATCTAAACATAAATTTGTTTATTTTTCTTGTTCTCGGACAACAATAATGGTAATAATAAATTTATCTAAATATTAGAAAAGAACGTTAATTTGCGATAATACAAAGGTAGGACTGAAGGCTTTATTGTATATGTTAATTGTGGCATCTAATGTAAGGAGTCATGGGAAACGTGAGGAAATGGTAAATGGTGCCTTGGTCTCCTAGCAAATGGTCCCCAAACTAAGAATAGTTCAATGTTCCCCATGTGATTGATAGGATATATACCAATATTCTTGTTTTCTCTCACAGCCAGAAATTCTCGTGATTTGACCCTTCAAATCAAAGAGAATAATTGAGGTTCAGTCACATCATTCCACAGCCTGATCTTGAATGGGTATTTCTTTGCATAGTAAAATAAAAGGAGTAGCACCGTCACAGTCGATCACACTAATAAAGGTTAGAGCACATTTGATGAAAGCTGAAGAAAAGCACATTATCCACTCGAAGAGAATGGACAAGTCAGCCTAGTGGATGACACTTGAACAGGATTCCAAAATTTTTATGACAAATCCCTTTGAAAAGTAGCAAAAGGAATGCACCCAAGACACATGGGCAGACATACAATAAAGAAAGCAAGACTTTCTATACAAGTGCTGACCCCACTCCACCACATAAGTTGAAACATGGGTAGACGATAGTATAATACTTGATTTTAATTAATATTTATTTTTAAAAAATTATTTTATAATATAATATTATATAAAGAATAATCAAAATCACTAAAGTACTATTTTACGTAGAATAATTAAAATAAATGAAGTGTTATTTTACACAGAATAATTAGAATACGTGAAGTGCTATTTTATGTAGAATAATTAGAATAAGTGGAGTATTATTTCGTATGGAATAATTAATACAAGTACAATAGCTACTTCGTACAGAATAATCACTTCACATGGATGACAATGAAAGCAACTCGGAATAAGTGACAGAGTTTATGTGTTATTTTCATCTTGGGATGTTTTGGAGAGTTTGGCTTGCTCGCTTAGATATGGAGGTAGTTAAGAGGTCTTCATCTTAACCTTTTTTTGAAGTACAAGTGTTTCACCCTCCTCCTTTGTTCCCGTGTACTTATTCACATACACCTTTTTCTCTTGTATTTATATATGTATAACTTCTTCTCTTGTACCGTTTCACGTATATCTATTCTCTATTACCTTCTACTCGAGAACAAATTTTATTACACTTAACTATTTCAACAGTCACATAATGAGTTTTTAACTGTTACTCGACATTAATTCTTAGTAATGGCTACTTAACATTAAAGCTCTTCTTAAAAAAGTCATTCATTACGTGCATTAAATCCTTTTCTTATAACCGTTATTTTTGGCACTATATATAGAACCTTCACAATTCATTAACCAACTCATCGCCCCTAGAGCTAACACATTCTCCTCCAAAGTTTCCCTCTCTAATTCTCTTCTACTCCCTAATTCTCTTCTTATTCTCTTCTACCTGTCATGACACTCAATACTTCAAGAATTGCTCCGATCTTCCTCTCCGTCACCTCCGACTCATCGTTTTACTTATTTGCAATGCTTCCTCTCCTTATCACAAAAACCCCTTTACAGATAGCAATACCACATCGCCTATTGGAATTGTAAACACATCCCTAGAAACTTCACCAATCCATATTCCTTCATATCCTTAAATATTTCAACTCAACTCCCCTTAAGACTCCTCAAAATTAACCTTCTTAGATGGCTCTCAATCATGTCCAATGGGAAGTGTTATTAAAAATAACAAAGAATTTGCTAATTTTGCATATTTACTCTACAGTAGAAAAAGATCAATTACTCTTGCATGCCATCATTGCATCCACACTAGAAATATTGCATCTTCCAAAACCTTACATGACGACTATATGAAATAATTGAATAAAAGCTTGAATTGAATGAATAATGCCTTGAGTGTACATTACAACTCTAATGAAATTTATAGTATAGCTTAGGATAAGATAAGCTTACATAATCTAGATATAATAAGCTACAAGCTTACATAATCTAGACAAATAAGTTACAATTAAAAATAGGGTAAATTTCATATAGATTCTCTATAGTTTGACATTTTCTCACATAACACCCTATGCTTTTTTTTTCTCAAATGAGACATTATGCTCTACAAATGTTCTCACAAGGTTAACGGTGTTGAATTTTTAATTTAATTTTTAATAAACAGATAATAAAGTTCTTATATTTAAAGGTTTTATTTCTTGAATTTAACCCTAAATTACTAAATTCTTTTTCACATTAAAATCTAAACAGAGAATGTATAAAAAAATTGCTCTAAGAAGATGGATGCTGCCCATTACTTTCGTCAAAATTCTTAGTAGCATATATATTTAGCCGTAATCATTCCAACTTAAATGACCAAATATCCCACATTCCTACTTGTCTTCGCTACTCAATGGAAAAAGTATCCCACTGGCCCTAACCATTCCTTTTCATACTTGTTTCTCATTATTCGTTTCTAGTATGTGGTTAGGTACTTTATATCAGATTTAAGTTGAAGGATGGGATCGAATTTTTGAAGAATGGGTTTGGAAGTTGAGTGAAAAATTAGTTTGACCAAATTGTTCAATGTGAGGATCACACTAATATAACAAGAGTAACTTAAGCCCTACATTTTGTGGTTAAACAAAATATTATCAGTTACAATTGATTGAGGCAAAAGTGCACAACTCATGTGCGAGCTTCGTGGCAAGAAAGAAAAGCTAGGTGTGGTGTTTTTTGTGGACTCGTGGTTTCAATATCTTTGGTTTCTAGACTTTGCTAGACTCATTGCTTATGTTTGCAGAACAAAAAATTACAAATTGTGATGTAGATATATGGCTGCAGGAGATTCCCACAAGATTATTTTGGCTTGAATTTGAAAAAGAACACACTTTGTTTCTTGTTTGGATAGTGAGAAAGTGAGGAGAAAAAGTAAGAGGAAAGTTAGAAAAAAAAGAAACCCAAACAAATACTTAATGTTTTCAATTAAACAATCAAAAAAACAAAAAGATTAAAACACAATGGTTCTTATTGTCTTTTTATAAAAAACTAGTTGAAAATTTAACACCATTACTATTGTTGAGAAAATAAATAAAACACAAGGTTTTATATGAGAAAAAGTAAACCTTAAGGTGCTATGTGAGAAAATATCATATCACAAGGGGTTAACATTGAGTTCAGCCTTAAAAACAAGTTTCTGAGCTACATTCTAATTTCATATAAGACTTCTTGTTCCTTGAGATTCCATCTGTTGAATTGGTCCAAGTGTTCCCCTTTCAGATCAACATGATATTTGAAGAGTTTGAATTGCTTGCAGTGATAGCTTGTAAACTTTTTGTCTAAGTGGTAGTTATTTGATCATTGTAGCTTCTAGTTTGAGTGTTATGTGTTAAGTGTTCAGATTTGTTATTGTATTGCTTGATAAATTTGGTTGTGGCAAGAATATCAACAAAGGCATCAACTAAAAGTGAAGTAGTAGCTAAAATTGCTTTAATAACAAAAATTGACTTGGAGGTGCACAATGGATCCATGGTGATGGAAGTTGAAGTTAAAGTGAGGATGGCTAATATAACCTTTTTATATGGTCCGCAAGATGGTAGGACCATTGGTGACACCAATCTTCGATAGAAGAAGGTGAAATATGGTCTTTGACAGTGATTTAGTAAGTGCATCAAGCTATTGATTAATGAAAACATGGTGGATGATTAGTTCTGAATTGTTGACTTTCTCTTTGACAAAGAAGTAATCGAGGGTCAAGTGCTTCATTTTTTTATGGAAGATAGGGTTCTTGCAAGTATAGATGGCACTTAAAGTTTTCACAAAGAAGTATGGAACTATGGGTAATTGAACCCTAAGTTCCTTAACAAAGGAATAAATCCATGTAATTTTAGATACAGTGGCAGCAATGGCCTTATATTATGCTTCTATGATAGACCTAGTCTTGTTTTCTGCTTCTTAGAGCACCAAGAGATTGGTGTATTCCCAAGGTAGATGTGATAAGCAAACGTAAATGTTCTATCATTAGGATTACCTACCCAATCCGAATAAAAGAAAACATGCAAGCATACATAGGTGGCCCAATAAGTTCAAAGGTTTAAAACGAAATATTCAAATGAGGCTTTTTTTATTGAAATTTTAAAAAATTATTAAAATTTTATTCTTGTAGCTTTTTGAGATGTAAAATTTTTAATTAAACTTTTATAATCAAGTTCTTCTAATATAATATAAACTCTAAATTAAAGTAAAAAAATATGTAAAGATTAGAACAATAGTACCTAATTATTGAATGCTTATTGCAAACCACAAATGAGACTCATGACTTTATGAAGATAATTAAAGAACATACTTTTTGTGTATTCTTTGGAGAAAAATTGAAGTTAAAGAAAGAAAGAGCAAATGAGAAAAGAAGAATTCAAAAGTAGATATTATACATTGAAAAAAAATAATTGGTTTTATATATAGAAAAAAAAGCTGTTGAAAATCATTAAATGAGTTGATTGGAAATAAAAGAAATAAGTGAGAAAAAAATAGTTGTTGGAGATTAAATAAATATGACTGTTAGTTAATTAGAAATAAGAGAATATAGTTAAGAATAATAGCATTTTAGAAATAAAGAAGTGATAAAAAATTGAGATTTATTAAGCACATAATTAGAAAAGTGAGAGAATAAATAATTTTATTAATTATTTTTTACTTTTATATATATTTTTTAATTTTTATATATTTTCAATATAATTAATTATATTATAATTATTATAAAATTATAAATCTTCCCTAAATTTGGGGCCTGCTCAAATTGGGGGCCTGAAGCCCTTGCCTAGGTGGCTTTACCCAAGGGCCAGCTTTGCAAGCATAGTTAAACTTGTTTTTTATGAAGAGGCCATGAAACAAAGTATGATATAGATATCTTAAAACCTTTTTGAGAGCATAATAGTGCAAAGTAGTAGGCTTATGCATAAATTGAGTGTTTATTTACTGCAAAGGAAATGTCTAGCCTAGTAAGAGCTTAGTATTAAAGCGAATCAACTAATTGTTTGAACTTTGTTTCATCTATGGTTGTAGAACCATCATGGAGTCTTAAGAAACTATAATCCAATTAAGTCCAACTTGGTTAGCCTTTTTTCACATTCTCAATTAGCATTTTATAATGTGTATGACTCATTAGGTTATTAACATATTAGTAAGAAATATAAACTATTGATAACTCTATTATATGGAGTTATTTTGATACATTTTGAGAGGCTTAAGTAACTAGATCTTTGAGATTTTAGGTTCAGATTTTAGCATTTTATGAGTTTTTCTAGTTTAAGTTTGATTACATGTTGAGCAGATAATTTAAGTTAACTTAGTTTAATTTTATGTTATTTTGTTTTAAATTACTTTAAACGTAGTTATTGTTGATTTCTCTTTTTGTTTTTGTAGAAAATTTGATGAAAAGGTTTATTTGATGAAAATCTGTGCAAGTATGGTGATAACTTTATTTGTATATATTTTGATATTTTGATCATATCTCTCTATACAAAACTCCAAATAAGATGATTCTTAGACCAATAGAACGCTAAGAGGAAGGGTTACAACTATTATATTTACCACTTCACCCTGTTCTGATCAGATCATGGTCAAAATATTTATCTAAGTCGGAGCAATGTAGTAATATGCATGGACTAAACATGATGCGGTATTTAGGGCTTATCGTTCACTCTAAAAGTTGAATTTATGTGATTCTTGAGCCATTGGAAATTTAAGAGACAGGGTTAAAACTTTCTTGTTTACCACTTCTCCCATTTTGGATCATATCAAATTGAAAATCATGTTGGAAGATGCTCAACAGCTGCAGTTCTGCATAAGGCAGCATGTGGAGGAGGGCCGCGGCCTTGAGTTACTCAAGGCTGCAGCATCGAGGAAGCCAAAGCCACAGTGCTGAGGAGAACAAGGCTGTAGCGTTGATGAAAGAAATCACACCATACATATTACTGAGGCTAGGGCATCGCGGTGCCAAGAAATCATGGCTGTGGTGCTACTGTAGCAAAAAAGGCGATGCTATGACGTCGAGAAATTATGGCCGCGATGCCGGACAATTTTTCAAAAATAAAAATTTGATAGGGTTTTGGAAATTAGGTTACTTGGAGCCTATTTGACCATTTTCTGAGGTTTTAAGGCGGAGGCAACAAATAACTATTATGGAGAAAAGGAGCCAAGAACAACGCAAGAAAACAAGAGAATTTGAGAGAATTGATATTGCAAAGCTTCAACAATTATTTTCTTTCTCTATTTTTGTGTTTTTCTTATTTTCTTTGAATTGGATTCATGGCTAAATTTATTTGGATATAGTTTTTATTAGATATTATGAGCTAAACCATTTTTCTAGGTTTGTGGTGGATTTCAACATGTAATCTGAATATTAGTTTCTCTTTAAATTACTATGAATGGGTATAGTTTCGCTTATTCAAATATGTTCTTAATGCTTTTGATTGTCTAGCCAACAGTTAACTGATTTGTGAATCTAATTGAAACTTGATAGAGAGATTTTAAATTGGACTAAAGTTTGAATAATGTATGTTCATGTTACTTAGGTGATCTGATTAACAATTTGGGTAGACATACGACAATTGTCATATATAGTCAAATTAGAATACTAGCTGAATGAACCTTATTTAATTGATTATTATAGACATACAGTGATCCAATTAAGTTAGATATTTGTGCAAACATCTTGATGGAAACTTATACATAGCTTTAGATTTTAGGTTAGTAAAGTCACTTATGAATGTAAATAATAAGAGAAGCTGGTATCAGATGAAGTGTTGAATGAATCCATAATCCTAAGTTTTATTCTATTATCTTTTCTAAGTAATTTTAATTTCTATTAGTTAATTTAGTGCTTGTTTTAATTTTGTTCTAATTAATTTTTTGAATATTTTAGTTACTTACATGAGATTAATTTGTTATAATTTTAGCATTTAGTAAAGATTTAGGAACAAATCTCTGTGGGAATGATACTTTACTTCATCACTATATTACTTGTTTGCGATAGCATGCACTTTGGTGAAAATTTGACATCACAATCAACTCCCATTACAACATGTCACTCTTTATGATCAATCAAAGCATAAACAATGCTAAAGACTTAGGGCACTAACCGTATCAATCACTTAAGTTTAGGATATAATTTATTCTTTCCATTATTCTTTAGAGTTTCGCTGTGTATAAAATCAAGGGTGTACATCATTTTAAATAATAAAAAACCATTTCTTTGTATTTTCTTTATTAATTAGGAAGGCAAACAAGTTTCTGAGCAGTATGATTTGGAATTCTGTAGTTTCATCTCCAATTTTTGGCAGACACAACAGCTTTCCAGATGCTAGACATTTTAGTCGATAAAATTTTCAATTATATACAGGAATTACATGTGCTTTATTTCGTCTTCATTGTCGAACAGGAGAAAGATTTAGGAAGAGTTTGTAACTCAATGGAGTTGATCCAATTGATTTTGAGTTTCAGCTTTAAGTAATTTCATTTAATTATTTTTAATTAAGAATTTCATCAACTTCACCTAATTTTTTGCTCAAAGAGTCACTTTTGTTAATAGAAAAGCTTATCCACCATTAGTTACAACTCAGAACAATGAACTAGAAAAAGGAAAACACTTAATACAAAAAAGTCTACGAAGCATAAAATAAGAAGTAAAGGTCAAATGATGCAATTAGTTTTTGTACTCTATCAAAATAGTGAATTTAGTTCCTGTACAATAAGTTATTAAAATTGAGTTTCTGTATTTTTCGAAAGTAACAATGTTAGTCCAATACGTTAAAAATTTTTTGTAATCTATATTGATATGACGTTTGGTTATGTTGATATGATATTTTCTTATTAATGTAACATTGAATCTGATAACATGATAATGATGATGTGACGTTTCATGAATGATATGATAATAGTGTTAATATGACATGATCAAGTATTGATATGGATTTTATAAGTGTGGATATGAAATTATTTAATATGAGCTAATGGTTTTAAAAAGGATTGGAAAAAAATAAATAAAAAATAGGAATAGGTTTTTAGGATTTAGGGAAGAGTGTTGCGGGACAAAAAAAAATTGAATTTCTGTATTTCATAATTTAAAATAGTGAAAAGAATGTTGTGAGATAGATAAAAAAATGTCACGTCATCATTAATAGATAATCATATTCAATGCCACATCAACAAGAAAATACCATGTCAATACAAATAACAAAAAAATTTTAATATTGTTAACAATTGGACTAATATTATCAATTTTAAAAATACAAAAACTCAATTTTTACAAATTATCGTATAAAAACTAGATCCACTACTTTGCCAAATTACAGAAATTAATTACATAACTTAACCAAAGGTAAATATAGACCTCTCTTATAGTATGAGATTTTCTTCCATAACAGAACAGCCCGGGGTCCTTTTTTCCTCAAATAAGGCATGACTTTTATAACTTTCAAGAAAAAGATGATAAAACCCTCATCAGGGATGAATCCAAAACTCAAGCTTTACTCTCGTGTCTCGTTTGCATAGTCTATTCATAGGTAAAGAAAAGAACTTTATAGTTCCATGCTCGAACGAAACTTTCTAAAGAGAATACATAAAGTGAAAAGTTAAAAGAGGAGCCGGACGAGTCCAATGTGTATTGGCTGTATTCCACTTCCTAAACACTTCACCTCTCTTTTTTATTTTTTCCGAGGAAGCACTCTACCTTTGCTTATATGCATATTCTTTTCTCTTCACTTTTTGGTGCATTTTTTTTTCTCTTTTTATTAAGCACTTTAGATTTGATTCCATGCTTTTTCATTTTGCAGTGAGCACTTTACATTTGGTTAACTTCGGTATATATGAAGCCTCTCAGCTTGCGGAATATAGATAAGTTTTGACAATAACCTTGATGGGAAGCTTCAGAACTACCCCATCACCTTCACCCCAAGTGACTGAGGAATCTGATCAAGAAATTGAGGCATTGCTTCTTTCTCTTCCGAAAGAGAAAGGATGGTTAGCTGGCGGCCTATTTCTCTACCAAGGTTGTTGGTATCCATCCAGGATTCTTCGTAACCTGATCGCCTTTCAACGACATTTCCAAGCTCAGGATCATGATATTATCCTTGCCTCTACGCCAAAATCAGGCACAACTTGGCTTAAGGCCTTGATATTCTCCATTGTTAATCGTTCTCGTTATACAAATGCAACAAGTCCATTGCTTACTACAAATCCTCATGAACTTGTACCCTTCATCGAGTTCACTCTCTATGGTGACAAGGAGCTTCCGGATCTTACGTCTGTTCAATAGCCGAGGCTTTTCTCTACTCACATTCCTTATGTGTCTTTACCGGTATCCATCAAGGAGTGTAATAATACCCGAATTGTTTATATTTGCCGAAATCCTTTTGATGTTGTAGTTTCCTCTTGGCATTTTGCAGCTCAAGCTCGGAGTAGCTTGGAAAGGTCAATGGAGGACTTAGTTGATAACTTCCGCAAAGGGATTGAAGGCTTCGGGTCGTTTTGGGACCATGTGCTAGGGTATTGGAAAGAGAGCTTGGACAATCCACACAAAGTTTTGTTTTTAAAAGTATGAGGACTTGAAAGAAGACACAAATTTTCACTTGAAGAGGTTGGCAGAGTTCATAGGATTTCCCTTTTCAATGGAGGAAGAGAAAGAAGGGGTGATCGAAGAAATTTCCAAACTATTTAGTTTGAGCAGCTTGAAAGATTTGGAGGTGAACAAGACTGGAAAATTCATGCCAAACTTTGAGAATAAGTGCTTTTTCAGGAACGGTGAGGTAGGTGATTGGGTCAATCACCTTACTCCTTCTATGGTAGAACGTTTGGAAAAGGTGATCGAAGAGAAATTAGAAGGATCTGGCTTGAGCTTCCAAGCATCCACAGGACTGATCAGTTCATCCTCATTAGATCCCAATATGCCTCATATTCAAAACAAATGAATGAGAATCTTGTACTTAGCTTTTCCTTCACAAAATCTTTGTAATTGCATTTGCTTGCTGAAGTTTGTTTGATAGGCAAAGGAATAAAAACCGTCTGCTCAATTTGTATTACCACAATATTGGCATGCATTTCTTTTTTCTCATGTTTGGTTACCCTCTTAGTTTCAACTATAATATCTGTTAAAAGATTAATATGGGAGGAATTTAATTGTTCTCTATTTTACTCATAAATTAATACAGCCGACTACTCAAGTGCACATAGAAATAATTAAATCGAAGTACACTAAATACCAACTATATAAGAATCGAATACAATACAATTAGTGTCTATTTGGCCTAACTTTTTTTCAGCTTATCTACTTTTTAAAAGCAAAAATCAAGTTCAATATGAATTTTGAGAAGCTATTAAAAAAAGTAATTTTTTTTAAAGAATAATTTTTTTAAAAAAAACAAGAGCTTAAAGAAAAGCTCCAGAGAGGAGCTTTCTCTTTTCTTCTTTTAAAACACATCAATTTTTTAAGAAATATCCCTCTCTCAATCAATCTTTCTTTCCTCTTCTTCCTTATGCAAACCACCATTCTCCAACGCAAATCACGATCTCCCTCTCCTCTACTTCTCTCTACAAAGACTAATAGAAAAAAAAAAGAAAAAAATAGAAGACCCAACAACAAAATAGCAAAATCTAAAATTTTTTTATTCTTACAAAGATTAGGAGTAAAGAAGACTCAAAATTCGAAGTTGTATTTAGATACTATTTAAAGGTTTTTTTCTCTTTTTCACCAAAAAGAATTTTAATGTCAAATACACCATTTCCTCTTTTCTCTTCTTTTTTGGAATTGAAGCATCATGGTCCTATTGTTTGCTAGATCAACAAAAATCTAATACTATTACTACTATACAAGTTTGAAAGTTGTTCCATTTCTTAATTGATTTTTTTTATTTTAATATCTGAAATCGTATATAAATTGAAAATAGACTTGTTCTGCTATGGTTTATTAGGTGATTGAAGATGACATGAATATTTTTATGGCAATTTTAACCAAAATTAGAGTTTATATAATTTATTTTGTTAAACAGCTTACCAAACAGTTTTAGCTTAATTTTAAAAGCTATTATTTTTTATAAGAGTTTCATAATAACTTTTAAGTTAAAAAAAAAAAGCTAGGCCAAACAAGCTCTTAATGGATCCTTTAAAAGCCAAAGCCATAGCCAAATATCCCAAAAGGCAAAATTAGAAGGAGAGCTTCATGTTAGAACAAGCAGACGTATAGTAAGAATTTTGAGAAGCTTCCCATTCAATACAAGCAAAAAATTTTTGAGTGCTTTCCAACAAAAGATTTCCACTTTGGGTAGCATTGTTCATTAGGGAAGGGTAATTCAAAATATTTGTTGGAATGAAAGAGTAGAAAAAGAAAATAAAAAGACATTTAAACGGTGAATTCTACAGTAAAGTCATGATATTTTACTTTACTGTGAAGTCATCGAATATAGATAAGATTATAAATTACACATTGTTTACCTGTTAATTTGTTTAGCAGGTTTTTATTATTTTTTTAAATTTTATTATTTAACCTTACAATAAGATCAGTCTTACTATAATCGTTGTCGTCTACAAGTTAAACATCTTTCTTACCATTTCAGACAAGACCTAAAAGAATTAAATGTTCTTTTTCGCAACTGAATCTGGAATCATTCAGTGTAAAACAAAAATTAAGTACTACTAGTAGTATAATTAAATAGGTGGCGCAGCATTTGAATGTCAGATTCACCTAAGCAGGGTTGAGACGATTAACATAGTCACCCACCTTGCCTTCCCTAAAATATGATTTATTTGGAGGTCCAGACCAAGAGAGTTTCCCTTTCTTGTTCATATCCAAATCCTTCAAAATTTTAAAGCTACAAAACTTTGCTATCTCTTCAATGACACATTCTCTTCTTCTTCGATAGAAAAAGGAAAATCTATGAACTCTACCAACCTTTTTATGTAAAATATTGCATCTTCCTTCAGGTCTTCATAATTGAGAAACAACACTTTGTTAGGAGTATTCAAGCTTTCCTTCCAGTATCCTAAGACATAATCCCAAAAGGATCCAAATCATTCCTCACCTTTACAAAACATATCAACACATTCTTGTAATGACCAATCTTCATGCTTAGTAATACTCCTAACAAAGTGCCAAAAAGAGACAATGACATCCAAAGGATTGCGAACATTGTAAACAATCTGGTTATTCTATAGATTGATTGATTTTGCTAATGTGCATAAGGAACATGTGTGGTAAAAAGCCTTGGGTAAGGAAAGCTAGCATGGTAGATCCATGAGTTTTTTTGAGTGGTGTTATAATTAAAATAAGTAAAATAATTAAAAAAATTAATAGGTTCATTAACTATATAGAACTCTAATATAAGTAATATAATTACTAGAGATTTTTGACACTTTAGTGGTGTCATTTGACACCACTAACCTAACTGTCCATCCGCCCCTGAATGCTAGCAAGGTCAAGGATTCATTCTTTTTTGTACAATGTCATCTTGAAATAAGGTACAATTTCATGATAGTTTGTTGATATCAAGGGGTTGTTGCAGAGTGCATAAGGATTGCGGTTCACAATGGTGAACACTAGAGCATTCAACCAAGTTGTGCTAGCTCTTGGCTTGCTGGCTACTATCATAATGTGGTAAGTCTTGAAATTCAATAGTTCAATTTAAGAGCAGTTGTCATCAATCTTTTTTGCTTAAGTATGATTGACCACCTAAGTGAATCTATTTTTCAATGAAATCGTTTGCTTGACTTAGGTTCATTTAAAAAATAGATCCTAGTCTACATGATAGATTTAAGTTTGAGAGTACAATTATGTGTGAAGAAGGTATTAGCACCTTCACAATGCACATTTAATAAGTACCTAATTAATTATTTATTATCTTTTAACCTTATTAAATATTTAAGTTTATTCTATTCTTCAAATAAATAAAAATTCTTTTATATTGAGATTCTCCTTGAAAACTCCAACACTTATAATAGAATTCAAGAAAAATTTTTCACCTATAAATTTTCAACGAGCTATTATTTATAACCTTTTTGAAATTCCATTATTGAGGAGTCTTTATTTATTTAATGTGATTGAAATAAATAAAAACTCTTGTTGAAATATTCTTGAAAACTCCAACACTTATGACATAATTGAAGAAAATTTTCTCACCTAGAAATTTTCAAGAAGCTATTATTCATAACCTCCTTGAAGTTCCATCATCAAAGAGTTTTTATTTATTCAATGTAAACTCCTAATTTTTAAAGTCCCAAAAATAAAAATAGAAAAATTAGCAACATAAAAAAGAAACTTACCTAATTGGGCTTAAAAACCCAAAAAGAAAACCAAACTGCAAATATAGATATCAAGCGTCAAATCTAGATATCAAGTGTGTACTATTAGGAATGAGTAGCACTCTCTAAACCCTATTCAAGAAACTAGGATACTCTTTATGCTTAAGTGGGATAAGGTTAATAAGGAGTGTACCTTTTTACTTGATGCCCTTTACATATGATTACTTGTGCTTCGTCTTTTTTCTTCCTTGGCACGTTTCCTTTCTTAAGATCTTCAATCTTGCCATTCTTGATTTCTTTTTCAATTATTTCACCTAACAAAACCATATTTGTAAATTTTTTTGTGGTATTTTCGATTAATCTTTCATAGTATGGGGTCTTTAGAGTGTTAACAAACATGACTGTTATTTCCTTCTCAATCAATGGTGGTTGGACCTGTGAGGCAATGTCTCTCCATCTTCGAGCATAGTCCTTAAAGTCTTAGTAGCTTTTTTCCACATGCTTTGCGGGGTTAAACTGTTTGAAGCCATGTCTGCCACATGTTTGTACTGAGCTATGAATGCTCATGCTAAGTCCTTCCATGAGTGCACATGACTTTTATCCAACTTGTTGTACCATCTGATGGCTGATTTTGTAAAGCTGTCCTGAAAATAGTGGATCAATAACTTGTCGTTGTGAGTGTGAGCAGCGATCTTATGACAGTACATGGTGACATGTGCCATTAAACATTTAGTCCCATCATACTTTTCAAAATCTTAAACCTTGAACTTCAAAGGAATCAGTAGTCCTGGTACAAGACTCAGTTCTAATGCATCAATGGAACCCAAGGCATCTTTCCCTTCCATAGCACACAATCTTTCTTCTAAGAGATCAAACTTTTTTTGTGCTCCCAAGTTATCCACGGCCTCAGACATACCTTTGCTCAACTTTTCTTGTTCTCTTGGATCATCCAAATCTAGAATTGCGATTGGATTAGCAAGGTTCACTCCAACGGTGGCTCTTTGTGTTAATGATTGTCTGCCATAATAAAGATGTCCTCCCATAAGTGGTATGTGGTGTTGTTTGTGAGATATTGGGGGCTGGAACATGGAATCATTGTTGCTTGAAGTTTGTTTTTTTTATGCTGGAAATTCTCGCAGAGCCCAGCTACCATGTAATTATTTTATTAATAATCGAAAAAATTATTTTAGGGAGGGGGACATAAACCGAACCTCCAGAATTATATGAGATCGAGAAGAATTTCGAAAAGTACCTAGAATGGAGAGTTTCATTTTATGTGCATATTTGTGAATGCAATCATAAAATCGAAACACTTCCATGTTACAAGATTCTAAAAAATTAAAGAAATAAAAATAGCAAAATTCAATTAGAAGTACTGCTCCTTTACATTTATTTGAATATGACATAAGGTAAATTTGTTTTGTCTAATCGCAAGATACCTTGGAGCTCACCTTGCGCATCTGTGAAGACATGGAGATTTTGAAAAGTATGACCGTAATTCGACAAATAATCAACAGCTTGATTTCCCTCCCTATGAATATGTGATATAGGAAAAGACATGACCTGCAAACATTTTTCTAATAGACTCTAGCAAATAACGAATTTTGTATGAGCCTTTATGATTATCCTGTATCATTTGTATGACAACCTGCGTATCTATCTCTATCCACACTCATGACACATTGTGTTCCATGCATAAACGTAGGCCTCTATGAAGTGCCATTAATTCCGCCGACAATAAATTCTGTGAGCCAAAGTTTTCTGAAAAAACCCAAAATAAGATTACTTGTATGGTCCCTCAAAACACCTCCCCCAGTAGCATTCTGAAAATCGTCCTTAGAACTACCATCAACATTCAACTTAAGTTCACCTATCAATGGTTTAATCCAATGAATAATTTTTGATCGGGCCTAGCTTTGCTGTGCAAATTTAAATCCCCAATGTATAGTAATGTCAAGGTCCCCTCTCCATTGCCATTTACACAATAAACTGCCTTGAAAAAGCTGTCTCAACATTTTCATAATTCGCCAAATAACTCGATCAGGATACATACCTAGGTCTCTATGCTTTGTATCATTCCTTTCAACCCATAAGAACCAGAAAATAAACAAAGGCAATAATGTTCTAATATGTCCCGGTTTAGTAAAGTCACTTGAGTAGTACCAAGAATGGAGGATCTGCAAAACATTTTGAGGATTATGAACATAGATTTGAAAGAATTTTGCGAAAAAATTTCAAACCTGTTGTGCAATTGGACTGTCCCATAAAACATGCAGTAATGATTCTTTTCATTGATAGCAAAGGCATTTCGATGCAAGCTGAATGCCTTTGATTTTCATTTGCACCTCCACTGGAATCCAGTTATTCAACATGCGCCATAAAAAGAAAGAGATAGTGAGGGGAACAGACTTATGCCAAATCAGCTTACCCACTGGATTCACCTGTTTCCGTTGTTGCAATAATTCTTAGGCATTTTTAGTGGAAAATTCTCTATTCGGTGTAAGGGCCCAATATGCTATATCCTCATTATCTCTGCTAATAGGAATCTTCACTATCTCATCCATAATCACATCAGGTACAACAGTTTTAAGCTTATCCACATCCCATCCATTGTCATGAAAAAAATAATTAACCTTCATCATAGAATGACTAAATGAGGAGAAAGAATTTACCAGTGGTTCATCACCCATCCAAGCATCATGCCAAAAAAATATATCTCCGTTACCTATCCTCCAACGTATTTGTTGTCTTGTTGCAGCTCTTTCGTCTATTAACCTCTTCCATGTAGCTGAATCATGCGGCTTAGCAGTGAAATTATGATGAATATGTCTAATGCAATAATTTAATCGCATGTACCTCGCCCGTAGACTCTTACAAGTGTCAAACCTCCATAAACGTTTTGCAATAAAAGCATAAAAAATGTCCTTCAAGCTACGGATATCTAAACCATCTTTCGAGCTGGGAAAAGTGATATTGTGTCAAGATGTCCAGTGAATCCTTTTGTTGTCCGTGGAACCGCCCCATAAGAAACTATTGAAAAGTCTCTCTATTTTTTCTATAACATATATCGAGGGCTTAAGCACTTGGAGGAGATAAATCGACAAAGATGAAAGCACACTCCGCAATAAAGTTATATGGCCACCAAGAGATAAAATTTTGTTTTCCCAACTTGAGATACGCTCACAAATTTTGTTAATCAATGAATCAAACGACATTACCTTTTTGTGACCTTTGAATAAAGGAGCTCCCAAATACACTATAGGTAGAGTCTTATGTAGAAATCTCGTTGTTTGTGAAATAATTTACCTTCTGGAACTTGGCATATTGCTAGCTGCAACAAAACAACTCTTCTGATGATTTACTTTCTACCCCGAAATCTGCTCATACTCCTGCAAAAATTTTAGAATTTTCTCCAAAGCTTATTTGCTCCCATTAGTAAATATCATAACATCATCGGCAAATGAAAGGTGACTAATGTTCATAGAGCAACCAGAATGAAAATGTAAGGACCCATATCGAAAAAATAGAGAATTGAGACCTCTTGCTAAGTATTCCGCTGCCAATATAAATAAAAGAGGCGAAATAGAATCCCCTTGTCGTAATCTTCTCTCCGATTTAAAGTACCCAACCAATCACCCATTAATTAGCACAGAAAACCAACAATTAGCAATGCATCTCCTGATCATGTCAATCCATTGAATATTAAATCCAAATTTGGCTAGCATTACATATAAAAACTCCCAACTCAACCGATCGTAAACTTTCATTATATCGCGTTTCAACACCACATTCCCACATTTAGCTTTGTAGGCAATGTTACTTATTAGCTCTTGAGCTAATAAAATATTATCACTGATTAACCTGCCACTCACAAAGCTACTTTGATTGTCAGATATTAAATTAGGTAAAACTTTAGCTAACCTGCTTGTCAAGATCTTAGTCACGATCTTATTCATAATAGTGCATAAGCTGATTGGGCGGTAATCTCCTCAAGTAGATGCATCCGATTTCTTGGGTAAAAACACTAGTGTTGTAGAAGTGACCCCCTTGGGAAATGCTATTCCTGCAAAAAAATCTTTCACTAATACTAGGAGATCCTGTGCAATAATGTGCCAACATTGTTGATAAAAAAAAGATGAAAAACCATCAGGTCTAACTGCGCTGTCTTTGTCTATTCCAAAAACTACTTCTTTCCTCTAATAAGGATGGTTTTGCACATAAGACTAAATTGTCATTATCTGAAGTTAATTGGGGAATTAATTCACCATTAAACCGGCTAATATCACACGCTTCTGCCTTCAACAAGTTTTAGAAATAGTCTACTGTCGATAATTCTATCCTCTTGGGTTCTTCAATCCACGTTCCCTTATTGTTTTGAATTTTTGTTGCTTGAAGTTTGTTGGCTGGTCTAGTTGGCAAGTTTCTTAACCACTATTTTCCCTTTGCTAATGCTCATATTTGCTCCATCATCAGAGCCAACTGTTCTTTCATATCTTCTTGAACCTTCTCTATTTGGTCCATTTGCACAGACCACTTATTTTCCATAATCCTAGTTTGCAGGCAAGCATTGTATGAATTACGAATAGGTGGCTTTGGTGGTCGAGCTATCTTTAGGACCTTATTTTACCATAAATATGAATTACGATACTTCTCATGTTATTGTGAAATTGTTTGTTCATGAAAAAAAATCTTGGTTATGTTAATATAGGTTCTAAATATGTTCTGGATATCTGCCACATAATGATAAATAATGAAGGGCAAATATCCCTATACGATGGATGCATGATGCAAGTGAATGATTGTTAAAGGACAAAAATTAAACAACGACATATGGTAGATATCCTTATATGATTGGTGCATGATGCAAGTGCATGAGTGTAAAAGTACAAAGATTAAGCAAGTTAACACAAAACAATATATAATACCAAAGTTATGTGTACCTATCTCTTGGTGTTTTCTATGTGACATAGCAGGAATGCTTTAATTACTTAGGGTTAGCTCTATAAGGTTCACTATATGCTGGGTTTAGATTAAACACAAACTTAAAGGTTCTTAAATTTTACCTTACTGTCGTCCACTCTGGACCAGTAAGGCACCCCAATCCTTACCTATTATAGGCTACCAACGAAAAGGGTTCGATTTAAGTGAAAATATTTTGCGTGCCCACACGAAAGTTATCACCTCATGAGAGCAGGGTACTTTGCTTCCTTTTAAAAAGGACAAAGCTTGAGTTAAAGGCTTATTCATGCATGTAAGTGTTGTGTGTGAATAAATAAATTATGTATAAAGAATATGAACAAAATAATTGAAAAATAAATAAATATAAACTTTAAAGCTTAAGACAACAAATAACTAGTTATAAGCTTGACTCTCAAAGGTCTCCAGTGGAGTCGCCAAGCTGTCATAACGTGGTGAGTCTTGAAACTCAACAGTTCAACTTAAAAGGAGTCGCCATCAGTCTTTTTTGCTTACATGTGACTAACCACTTAAATGAATCTATTTTCCAATGGAATTGTATGCTTGACTTAGGTTCATGTAAAAAATAGGTCTTGGCCTACAAGATAGATTTAGGTACAAGAGTACAGTTATGTGTGAGGAAGGTATTAACACCCCTATAATGTCCATTTAATTGGTACGTAATTAATTATTTATTTATTATCTTCTAGCCTTATTAAATATTTAATTTTATTCTATTCCTAAAATAAATGAAAACTCTGTTATATTGAGATTTTTCTTAAAAACTACAACACTTATGACAAAATTTAAGGAAAATCTCTCACCTAGAAATTTTCAAGAAGCTATTATTTATAATCTTCTTGAAATTCCATTATTGGGGAGTCTTTATTTATTTAATGTGATTGAAATAAACAAAAACTCTTGTTGAAATATTTCTTGAAAACTCCAACACTTATGACAAAATTCAAGAAAAATTTCTCACCTTAAAATTTTAAAGAAACTATTATTAATAAACGCATTAAAATTCCATCATTGGAGAGTCTTTATTTATTCAATGTAAACCCCTAATTTTTAATGTCCCAAAAAAAGAAAAATTAGAATCATAAAAAAAAACTTACCTAATTGGGCTGTAAAACCTAAGAAGAAAACTAAACTGCAAATCCAAATACCAAACATCAAATCTAGATGCTAAGCGTGAATGAGTAGTACTTTTTAAATCCTATTTAAGAAACTAAGACACTCTTTTTGTTTTTATTTTTTATCTCTCCCTTTAATCAAAATAATTTCTTAAGAAATTAAATTGATTCTTTTAGATTTAAAAGAAATTGAAACCTAAGAACCTAAGAACTCAAGAACTATTTTCTTTCCTCTACCAATTGTTTCTACTCAGTTTTCCTTCCCTAATTGTTTTCTCTCCCTATTTTTTTCTATTTTCTCTTCTTAATTTTTTCTTTCTGTGTACCTAATTGTTCTTTCTGTCTCTGTATGTCCTTTGGCCTTGATGCTTAGCTATATTTATAGTCAATATGCCATATTCCTTCTCAAACTGATTTCTTGAGTTTTAATTTAATTTAACATAATTTCTCTTTAGATTTTCAGTTTAATTAAGATTGGTACAAACATATCCTTATCTTTCCATATCTATCTCTTTTATCTGTTTTGTTTTTCTTTATTTTTTTATTTTCAAAATTCAATGTCTGAGACAAAATGGGGTGTCTACAATGATATCATCATCTAGAGCTTGGAAGTGATTTTGGAATGATACTATAATTGGAATATGCTTACAGTGATATTATAAATAATAGTAGTAATAATATATTAAAGATAATAATTTTAAAATACCGATATTTTATAAATTTTCTCATGTTGTTAGAGTAAAGTTTTTATTTAAATAATTTTTAATATTTGAAAAGATTTGATTTTTTATAGCTTAAAATATGGTAATAATAGTATAATCCTGTTTTGTTAATTATGATGAATCTAATAACAAAATAAAATTAAAATTGAGAAAATGTAACATATTGAAAGTAATTATTCATAAACTACATAATTTATATAATAAAATTATTAAAGTGCAATGAATAATAATTAAACTTAATAATATTTAATTTTAATGATGAAATTTTGTAAATTATCTTTAATATTAGTTACTAATTTTTTATCCTATGCCTTTATAATTATTTAGAATTAATCCAGCCAGTGAAGATAATCTTGGGATCCCCCAATAATTTTGGTAAGTGGTTATTAAATTTATTCAATTAATTTTTTTTAATCTTATCTCTATTTCAAAATAATTTCATAAATTTAATTCATGCATAAAAAATAGAAATTACATTAATAAAATAAATAATTAAAAGGTAAAATAATGGATTAGGAAATACTCAATTGTTATTGGGTTTGACCCAAATCTACTAAGCCTAAAGCTGATCCGGATTGGGCTTGGTGGATGCTGCCCACCTCTTCTTTTAGTATCCAAAACGACGTAGTTTTGATCTTCCTATAAAATATTATAACTCAACCAGCCAACCGCTTTCCACTTTTTTCGTTTTGGCTCTTCTCGTCTTCTCTTAACCCCCTCTCCTTCCTCGGTCCCTGGCGACGTCGCCTTCGCCGGCCTAGTCCTTTCCGCCGCCGGCTCCCTCTTTCCTTCCCTTTCCTCTTTTCTTCTTTTCTTCTCTTTCCCCTTCCTTCTGCCTCCAGTTTCCTCTCTTTCTTAAAAAGCCCAGCCATGAGCCACTGTTTTTCTTCTCGGGGTGCAATGTCTCCTCCACTCTTGAAACTGTTTAAATACCTCGAAATCTATCCTATCCGTATCACCCACCTCTCTCTCTCTCCAAAAACAAAACATATTTTTGTTTCTTTCTCTAATAATCCATTAAATCAGGTAATTTTAATTCCATAATTCTCAATATATTTTAGTTTTGTTTGTATTCTTTATGCATTCATGTTTCTTTCTTCTGCAATAAGTGATCTGAATAATAAATAATCTTTGCTGAATTGAATCTGGAATTGATTTATTTTGTATTTAATGTGTTATTTTTGATCTGGGTGTTTTTAATTCTTGCAAAAGGTGTTAGATTTAGTTTTAATGGGTGGGGATCATTGGTAATTTTGAAGGGACTAGATAGATTCTAGGTTCTTGTTATTGGATTATTTGTTATTGGGAGCTAAAGACTGTTTTTTTTTTTTGGGAGTGGTTTTTACTTTGCTTCCTTGCGAAGATTGTACGAAGAGGATTGCTGCATCTGTTAATGTTTTCTTTCTTGTTGCATGGGAAAGGAAAATGGACTAAGACTCAATCCAATCAATCCAGAGCACCTGTTGGTTTTAGTTTCTATTTTGTTTTCTATATCCCTGGACAGGTGTCATTATCACACCTCTTTGGGGACAATCTTAATATATGTTATAGATATGTATGAAAATTGAAATAACCGCTCAGTAATTGTTTCTTTGATTATTAATTTTGTTTATCTTATATTTATAAAAATTGGTTACACGGCAGGCCATAGAGATGGGAATGAGTAAAACAGAAGTGAATTTTTGGAGGTTACTGGCACCTGCACCCCAACAACAAAATCATTCTAAACTTTAATTATTAATGAGTATTTGATGGTGATTTTGTGTCTGTGTCTTTCACAAAATGCTGATTGATTTTCTTCCGCTTCTTTTTTTTTTTTTTGCATTTTGTTTCCCTTCTGTATGGATTTTTCTTTTTTCATTTAAATTTGTGAATGATGTAAAGAATTCGAATTTTTCTTTTTTTTTTCATTGCAGTATGTTGCTACTTTACGAGAGCTATTAGGACATTTGGCTGAAGAGAGAACACCAGAAGGCTTACCCAGGTTCATTTTTCTTCCCTTATTTGATTGAGCAGCTTCTCAGATTTAATTTGTTGTGGACCACAATAATATAAGGAAAAAGATCAACTTGGTTTTTGATGACTGATTCACAGATTTAATTGTTTTGTTTATGTGATAGCTTATTAGCTTTCAAATTTAATTTGGTTTTCTTCCCCAGAGTTTCAAAGGCTGTGGCCAGTGATTATTCAGAGAATATTGAGGATATTGCTTCGAAGTTAACTGCCACACTGGTGTGTGTATATGTTCTTGAAAGCTTATCTTATAATGATTTGAATAATAGCCAGAATTTGTAAAATGAAAATCCTAAAATGCTAGTGCTGAAACTATAAATATAGAAGCAATAAAGGTTTTTCTCCTATGGCTGCATCAGTGTGTATGCTTTGTGCTTGTCTGCACATGCGTGCTTGCCTATTTCTATGCATGGACTCTTGATTCTTATTCATGGAGGTTGTCATTGTTAAACATTCTTTATATGGTCCAGCCCAATATTAAGGTACCTCAAGAGGCCGTCACCAGAAACTCTTTTGATAAGAGTCCTAAATCAGATGCAGAAAATCACAAGCCTTCTTCACCAGGATTAAGAAGGAGAGCTGTGTAAGTGAATCTTAAGTACTGAGGATGACTGAAATTCATATTAGATCTTGAATAATGCTTTTTTTTTTTTATCATAAGTTTTGTTTTGATTGCTTTGGGCCATTGAACAGGCCAACCTCAAGCATCAAAGATAGAATGCAAGACAGAACTGAGGCTTATACATCAGCACCTGTCAAACTGGATGCTGCAGCTGAAGCACACATACAAAAGCACAAGTATCATTTGATATTGCTATTGCGTATCGATACTTTGAGTCAATTATGCTTTCTCCTAGTTACATTTAACATTAGTTTGAGAATAAATTATGATATATCACTGCTGGAAGGAACTGCAAATGGATGAGGTCAGTGAATGGCTCATATGGCATCATAATTGTCATATCAAAGCTATGTTCTAAAGGGGGTAGCTGGAATGATCATAAAGCTTGAAGATATCTGCATGTTATTTGGGTTTATGTTGCTGTTAATGGCTGTTAATAATCTCCTTGAAAACAGAAAGCTTCAGGAGGATTTAACTGATGAGATGGTTGGGTTGGCACGGCAACTTAAAGAGAGTAGTCTCATGATGAGCTGATCTTTGGAGAACACTGAAAAAGTAAGTGTACATTATACACTATTAAGTGTTCCATTGTTCCTTACATTGATTATCTACTCTTGATAAGATATGACATGTGCCAATTTTATATGTTTTGGAGAATATAGAAGCAGACAATCTTTTATTTATAATTTTGCTTGTGTATGTCTTCATTCGTGTATCATATTAAGAGACTATGAAACTTTGTGTGGTTTCTTACTGTTCATAATTTACATGGAGAGTTGATGCTTTATGAGTTTAGAGTCCAATGTTTCCTCTGCAGTGGTTAGGACTATCCCAATTACTGGATTTATGTCCGGATTAGGTCAATTTTTATCTATTTGTAACAGCTGGGATTATGTTAATTCAGCTTTATAACAAAATAGGCATTTCTGAGAAATAACTAGCATGGAGGCTAGCTTTTAAAGGTTTAAAAGGATTCTGTAATAGCATGTTGTGTTGTGTTATTTCCTACTCATTTTGTGTAGCTTGTTTTCTTTTTGTTTTTTTTTCAAAATGCAAATGACATTCATTGAAATGATGTTTTCGTATTTGAGTCACCCATTGGGTCTTCTCCAGACTATTTGATGAAGTCTTGAGTTAGAAAACAGATATTTGCCAAGTTATGCATCTCCTGTATCCCTTCTGTTCAACTAATGGAGCATTTGGGTTTCGTTTCTTTCTGATGCACTTCCATGCATATATAACTATTATGTGTGTGTGTGCTAGCTTTTTCCTTATTTTGTTTTGCAACTGTTTGTTGCTGGTCTTATAAACTGATTGTGGCATACTGCAGATACTTGATTCCACAGAGAAGGCTGTTGAGAATAGCCTTGCCAGCACTGGACATGCTAATGTCCGTGCCATGAAAATATATTCAGAAACCTCTAAGACTAATTGTTTCGAGTGGCTTCTGATCTTTGTCATGACATTCATTTTTATCATGGTTGTGCTCCTGATACATGTAACATGAAAATATTCTTGAGAATGAGGACAGCTCACTTTGGCAGACCTATGAGGTAATGCTACTACCTTCAGAATGATTTATACCATGGTTAGCCTCTGTTCGTGTTTTATTAATGTGTTGCATTTAGGTTTGACTGGCTACTTGTTTGTAGAATTGAGGGTTTGAGTAGTGGAAGTCACAACTCTGTTCATCTTACGTCTTCTCAAGTCTTGTGTTGTGACGAAGAATATGGATTACGGAAGCAAGTGCATGGGCAGTTACTCAAGTTGGGTGTTAGTAATTATTTCTCTATCTGGGTCTTTTAATAAACTTTTATGCAAAATTCAGGTGCCTCGATGATGCCAACTTTGTCTTTAATCAACTATCACCATGTAATACTGTTACTTGGACAGCAAGAATTGTGAGTAGCTGCAGGGAAAACCAATTTGGCAAGGTTATTGAGGATTTTAATGAGATGGGTAGACAGGGAATTGAGAAAATAACTTTTATTTTATTCAAGTGTTTTCAAGGCATGTGCTAGGATGGATGATGATGGCATGTCTGGTTGACGGGTTCATGCCAATGCTATCAAGCTTGGTTTGGAGTCGGATGTTTTCATACAGTGCAGATTGATCCACCTGTATGGTAAATGCGGATTGGTGAGGTACTGGAAAGGCATTTGAGATTGTTGGTGATATAAGAAACATTGCATGTTGGAATGCCATGCTTATGGGTTATGTATCGGATGAAAGAAGCTGGAATCAAGGTTCAAGAATCACTGATTAATGACATTAGGATTGGTTGTGGTCATAGAAATATGGCATACAGAGTTGAATGAGGAATTGTAAATCGGCAACTACGGTAGCAGAATGGTATGTAATGCTATACATTCAACTCTTGTAAGCCTTTGTATCTATACTCTGTATCTACTCCACAAGTTGCAGTTTTTTGGTCATGAGCTTAAACACGAAGCTATGGATTATATTTATTAATAATAAGCATAAAAATTGATCATAAATTTATTTTAATCAGGTATTTAATGGGTATGGATATTCAATGGGTAATATTTAGGAATATTTGAGTACGGATTCGACTAATAATTTAAAATTTAAAATTTTAATTTAATATTTGTAGAGCTTGATTATCGTATTAAATAATTTAATAAGGTTGGAGTTAGGTACTTTAAAAATAATAGATATCCTTCCCATGGACATCCTTATGCCTCGTTAACTTTTGTATTACGTGTTGTACTCCATATTAGTGGAAAGCTTGCATCCTGCATCTGCCATCTTCAAATCAGGTCATGTACATGAGCAGTTTGCAAATGCAAACAATCCTCAACGCAAACAGTCCAACAGTCGGATTATTTTCTTGGCCTGAATAGCAGTGCTCAATAATTTACTTTAAACATTTGAACATTTAGTTTAGGGTAAAATACACTAATACTTTTAAATATTAATTATAATTTCATGTAAGTTTATTAGTTTTTGAAATATATAATCCGTTTTAAAAGAATATTTTTTGTTGAACATATAAGTACAACTGTTAATCAAATGTTAATGTTTCCGTTAATATGATAACGTGATAATATTGAAAAGATAATTTTATCCTTCATTAATTTTAAAAATTATTAAATTATAATTTTTCAAAAAAAAAAAACAAAACCCTACCCTACTTCTCGTCGGATGACCACCCCGAGGTCGCATCTGGCCTGAGAGCACTAGATCCGACCATAGCACTGATCTGTTGCTCCCTGGAAGCACCGGTCTGGTGTGCCTTAAGGAGCACCACGAGAGCACTCATCTTTATGGAGCACTAGGGAGCACCAGATCGACGTTCCCCAAATCTAATGTTCCCTTGGGGTGGCTAGTCGAGGTAAAGGAGCATGAGCATCATTAGTTGGCTTGAAAGTAAGGAAAAGAGTGAAAAAAGAAGAAAGACATTTTAAATATTTCACATTTAAACATTAATGTTGTTTACACATTTGAGATAGAGTGTTCATTTTAAAAACTATTACACTCACATGTAAATATAATCAAAAATTGAGAGAATCAGTGTATTTCACCTTTTGGTTTAATAGTAAGTTTTCGTGTTTCTCAATTCCGCAAGACGAGAATTTCTTCTTCTAAAGTCAATAAATAACAAATAATTTAAGTTCTATTAATTTGATTGACATTGATGTTTTTGTTGTTTACTTTTTGTTTTAAGAAATACAGAAATAAAAAACTGCTTAATTACAAAAGTCAATAAAAATTTTAAAAGATTATATGAAAAATGTATAACTTTTTAAACGATAAAATGTATGATTCTACTTGTTATGCTATATTTGGGTTACAATTTAATTATTTAATCATTTGCTTACAGAAATTATTCAAAAAATAACAAGTAAATTGAAAAAAAAAGAAAAATATTTGATATATTAACAATGTATAATTTCTATACACTATTAAGCCACCAAATCCTGACACTCCGTTAATGAGATATTATTTTAAAAAAAATATAAAATTGATATTAAAACCTGATACCATTTTGGACCTTATCAACCTTTTATTTCCTTTAAAATAATATCTCATTAATGATATGTCACGATTTGGTGGCTTGATTGTGTATAAAAGCTATACACTATTAGTCCATCAAATATTAATAAAAAAAAATACAACCAAATGGAGTCTTAATGCACGGATAACTGCACTATGGCTATAAAACTATAGTTCTTTCTTTGATAACAAAAGACATCAATCTATTACACCCTTACCTCTCCCATCTTATCCTGTAATGGCAGAGTAGCACTCCCAACCAAACCCTACCTCTCATCTATGGCTGAAGAAAACAACTGCCAACATTCCCAAACCCAAAATTCTGCAAGCCTTTCTACTCTTTCCCTAGGACTTTGGCACCAACCCAACCTGATTCCAAACACAATGTCCTTTCAAAAATGCTTTGAAGCTCATCATAATAGCCTCTAAGCTCAAAAGTGGCACAACATGGTTGAAAGCACTAGTTTTCACCATCATCAACCGTACTTGTTATACGCTTTCCAGCGTCCCATTGAATACAACAATGTTCCGAGTACGACGTGTGCAAGAATCAGGTCCCCGATCCTAGTAATATTCCATCCCTTAGGCTTTTTGCTATTCACATTCCTTATGCATCTTTACCCGAATCCATCGTGTACCATCCCACTGTCGAATTGTTTACATAGATCGAAATCCTTGTGATGTCATTGTTCTGCTATGGCATTTCCTAAGCCTTCCGAACTGGACATTGGAGGAATGTTTCTAGATGTTGTGTTGAGAGGAGCCGTTTGGACCCCTCTTGGGATCATGTGTTGGGTATTGGAAGGAGAGCTTGCAGAAACCAAACAAAGTGTTGTTTATCAAGTATGAAGACATGAAGGAAGACCCAATCTTTCACATCAAAAAATTGGCAGAGTTCATTGGTTTCCTTTTCTTTGTGGAAGAAGAGAAAACGGGACTCGTTGAAGATATATCGCAACTTTGTAGCTTCAAAAACCTGAAGACTTTGAGAGTCAACAAAGAAGGATTTAACCTATACTATACATGAGAAAACAAAACCTATTTTTGGAAAGGTAAGGTGGGTGACTATGTCAATCATTTCAGCCCTTGTGCAGTGGAACGTTTCAGTAAGATATTGGATGAAAAACTACTGGCTTGACATTCAAAATGTTCTGCTAACTGCTTTCGTAGCAAAATCATCTCTCAATAGCAAAAGAAAAAAATATACTGTGCGGTTGAACCAAATCCTTGGCTGCAGCAGTGCTTATTTGTGCTTAGTAGTGTGAAAGTTGAAAGGTTTTTCATGTGGTCTTCCTCTTATTCTGCCATGTTAATTCAATGACTTGCTGTTTCAAATACTTTTGTTAGTAAATTAATTTTTGTAGTCCTTAGCTATTTTATTACTCGAGAGTAAAGGTGGAGGGAAGGGGGCTAGTAGAGGCCGCTGTCATGAGTTTGGAACTTTAACCAAGATCTCTGTGGCACTTAAAGGCTTGTGGATTGAAAGCCTAAGCAAGCTTAACTCAAAATATTGCACAAAGATGTGAAAGTACATATAATTGAATAAACTTGACGAAGAGACTTTGGAGAAAAATAAATATATTATTCCCAAGAAAAAAATAACTACCTAAGATTTTAAGCAAATAACCTAAGAATGCTAAAATGCTTGAATGCTAGACTACTGGGGCAATTGACTCTATTGCCTGCAACTAATGTCTAAGGGTCCTATTTATAATAGGGTTTCCTTAATCTTAAAACAACTTAACTCCTAGTGGTCTAGTACAATTAAAGTAGATAACAAGAGATTTAAATGAAATAAGTTTCCTAAGCCTATTAGAACACTCATTAGCTTAAAGTCTAAATTCAATTATTATGTGGTTAAATAAAGAAAAGGGAAATTAGGCTCAAAAGTGTATACTAGGGATAAAAATATATCAAGTTTGGCTTGAAACGATCAAATGGTACAAAGATTGCTTAAAATATGACATAATCGAAATTTTATATCAACATAAACTTTCTCTAAATATGCACAATAATTCAAAGTAAAAGATATAGTGTTTAAAATTGTGAAAATCACATCCTAACAATGATACTAAACAAAAAAATTTAGCATGAATAAAACAATATCCTTATTCACCTAAAGCTAAAGATACAAGACAACTAATTATCATAATTGGATAAGGAAATCTTTGAAAAAATTTCGGCATAACTCTAATCTAGATTCCTAAAATTCAAGTTAGCATAAAAATTTAAATGATCAACTAATCCTAATTACTTAAATTCTAAATAAAAATGCAAATAAAATTAAATTTAAAGCTTCCACAATATATTAACCATCAGAAAAGAAAAATAAATTGACCCTCCCAAACTTAAACTAAACATTGTTCTCAATGTTAGAAAAAATAAAAGAAAAGTAAAGAATACTCCTTGATAGTTAAATGAATCTGGAAAGCTCTAATCTTCCTCTTCTTCCGCATCATCATCTTCTTCATTGTTACTTGTAAGAGGAATTTTTTTTTACTAAAAATAAATAAAAAAATGAATAGAGATTAATGTAGAAATATAAATAAAGTAAAAATAACGTAAAATAAAAAAAATAAGAGTTTCAAAAGCTTGGGTTACCTTTCAAGAAGTGCTTCTTTATAGTCACTAGCTTGACTATGGCACCTCATTTTGCATTTTTCAACACCATAATAAGGCTTAAGACTTGTTCCATTAACCATGAATGTTCCAGCAACCTCACTAGTAATTTCTATAATACCACAAGGATAAACCTTAACCGCTTTAAAAGGACCCAATCATCTTGATTTGCATTTTCATGGAAAAAGCTTGAAGTGTGGATTGAAAAGTAACAAAACTTGTTGTTCAACCTTAAAATTTGTTGTACTTGTTGTTAGAGGATAATCCTCATCAAATTCCTTTTTAGCCAACTCATCAACTGAATCCACTCTATAACAACTATCTGTATAGGGATACTTAGTTGCATTAATTAAGCACTACTTTTTTGTCTCCAACTTTGAAAGTTATTTTGCCATTCTTCACATCAATGATTGCTCCAACTGTAGCTAAGAATGGTAGTCCCAAAATAAGAGGAATTTCAACATCATCTTCAATCTCAAGCACAATGAAGTCCACTAGTATGTACAAATATCCACCTTTAACCAAAACATCCTCTATAATCCTAACCGGTTGCCTGTTTGTTCTGTCTACTGATTGCAACCACACAAAGCTTTAGAAATTTTAAAACTACCAATAGAGCAAGGAAAGAAAAACTCTCTAGATCCTTAAGCTTTGGTGAAGCTTATTTTGAATTATAACATTGCACATTGGATACAAATTGCTAGAGTCTGAATGGAGATGAAACTCTTGTGTGAATTAATGCTACAAGGGGTGAAACTATGGTGGCTGAACACTAATAGAGATTAGTTTTGGTTGTTACCACCTACTATTACGGTAAATTATACATTATGGTCAATAAAATTGGAATGGCTAGACTTTTGTGGCTCATGCTATTATATCTAGATATATCCAAAATCTAGATAATTCTTTTTTGAAAGGCAATAATAAGTATATATTAGATTTCAAAAGAAGTGAAGCAGAGCAATGGCTAGCAAATTATATGCCACAAGGCTCTAGTACAAAATAAGTTGGTCCATGCTTAGTGCTAGACAGACTGAAATACCCCATACTTTGATATGGTAATAAATAAAGTTGATCGAATGCAAATTGAGGTCAATTAAAATGTTTAAAAGTGATAAAAGACGAAAGGAGTAGTTTAGGATAAAATATTCTAAAAGTGAGAAAATAAAAATAAAATAATAATAATTTTATCGGAGGAGAATTTGCGAGATAAAAGGCGATTCGGAAGTCAAGTGAGGCATAATAATGTATTTTGGGTATCAAGGAGACAAGATAAAATTTTTAGAATAAAATAATATTTTATTAATGAAATAATATTAAAATATTAATATTTAGCCGGATGTCGAAATCAGTCATCAAGAAGGATCATATGGTTGATCCAAGTGGGGGAGAAGATGATAAGCCCGACTCTATAAAAATATTTGTCATGACATACATGTGATGGATAGCATGTTTGCATGCTAGGAGAGTCTCGAAGAATTTACAAAAGTCGGTACTGTACCTAGAGGCACAACAAAGTTGATTTAAGCCTCGAACTAGATCAAATAGAGAATTTATGATGAGATTAAGAATTTTAAAGTTTCAAAATGGTTTAATATGGTAATTCAGAGTTCGAAGATCAATTTGGAGACAAACCGAAATTTTCGCTATCTAGGGGCAAAATGGTCATTTGCCATTTAGGACAAAATGAGAATTTTAGAAAAGATTCTTTTGGCCCCATTTGACTTATTGGAGTAAGATTTGAGGTTTAGAAGTGAAAAATTTTAATTCTGGTATAATTTAGAGTATAGAGGAAAAATGGTAATTTTACCACCACAGGGGCAAAACAGTAATTTTCCACCACTAGGACATTTTTTCAGCACATGGTCATCTCTTATCCTCATTTTGACCATTGACTAATTGTGTGGTGGAGATAAAAAGGATTAAAAATTTTAAAGTTTTAAAAACGGGCCAATGACATGATGCCACGTGTCATGCCTTTATTAATTTATTATTTTCCTTTTTAAAAGGCACAAAAATCAGCTCATCTTCCACCCCATGGCCGGCCAAACCAGCAAGAAGAGAGAGAAAATAAAAACAAAACCCTAGAAAGAGAAAATCAAAGAAAA